>NC_084733.1:10120959-10183459 GCF_033978785.1 Entelurus aequoreus | reverse complement strand
ACCATGCAAACTTTTTTTTATGATACTGTGAGTTGTGATATGTCATGACCTTCTGCCTTAGACAAAATAAGGTTGTCATAGAGAACCATCCAAAAATAATTGAATACTGTCAGCTTCATTGGTAAAAAAAATAAAAATAATTCTGACTACGTATAGATTGTACTGCACTTGTTTTCTTTGCATTAGACATTAATGTTAGTCCCAGAATTTAGATTTTGTGTGTGCAGTAAATGTTTCACATAAAACTAAAAAGGTAGAAAAAGCAGCTCGTGGACAAAACTATTGCATATTCTTTTTATTATTGTAGTTGTAGTTTCCAATGTTGCAGAACTGAACTGTATCATACTTTGAGGTGTTTGAGTAGTTAAATCGTAACCAAAATATGACATGACTCTGAGCTGCTGCGGCGTGTCATCCGTTCATGTTGGAAAACCATTTTCCACTCATACTGCCAACGCACTGCCCTTGACACGTAATTGTAGACACTCTGTAGCAACATCAGCCAAAAGTGTGGTCCGTAATCACAGGTTGTGGTTGGTATGTGACTCATAAGGAATTAATTGCATTTGCTGAGCTGCTGATTGGTCTTGAAGCAAAGCAAGTAAATACTTCAGCAGCCACAAATAAATAGCACGAGCCGCAAAGTTTCCTCCTCTTTTGCAGATGAGCAGCGCCAATTAATTAATTCGGAATGTTAGATTATGCAACAATAACACATAATTTGCCAAGACAAATGCCCAGATTCAATTTAGGGGTTCATCTGATTTGGATCTGGGTGCATGGAGCCATTATTGGCTTCTATTCATAATAACTAGCGCCTCCTGTTAATTATCATCTCGTCCCTTCAGGCTGCACGGCACAACCTTTACCAGACCTTTGCTACTAATATCTGTTAGATGACGTCTGGCTTTAGTTCAGATCATAAAGGCTCCCACAGCTACTGTATTAATGTCACCATTGCATTTCCAATGTGTACTTTTGTTTGCATTCTGTCTGACTGAGGCTATGTCTACACTGTAAAAAAAGATTCTGTAAAAAAACGGTCATCTACTGGCTGCTACGGCTGCCAAACGAAAACCATAAAATTAAAGTAAAACATCGTAAACCAAATAATGATCAAAAACTTTATATTTACAGACATTTTCATGAAACGTTTTGCGTAAAAATATCGTAATTTTACAGATTTTTACTAAATTATTAAGATCAACCACCTTTAATAAAGTGACGATGCAAACAGTTCTGCAGAAAAATACCTTTATTCTACAGAGTTTTTCCAAATTATTACGATGAAACACCTTTAATGAAGAGACAATGCTGGCAGTTCCACAGAAAAATACCATTATTTTACAGATTTTTTCTGAATTGTTAAGATCAACCACCTTTAATAAAGTGACGATGCAAACAGTTCTGCAGAAAAATACCTTTATCAGATTGTTAGTATGGACATAGACTTTTATATAACAAGCTACATATTTAATGAAAGATAATTACTGTAATTTTACATGAATTTGAAAGTAATTTAAGAAAACAGAAAATGCTATGTATAATTAGTTTGGGATATTTCTGTAAAAAAAATAGAAATATACATAGTTTGTCATTACTGGCATATTACTTAAAATAACAGGCGGATTGTTTATTTACAGATAATGTCTTCAATTCTACAGTTTTATAAACTATTTTAAAAAAATAGAAAAATTACAGTAGAAATTTAGAGTAAATTAACCATAAAAATATGATTTTTTTTTTACAGTGTACACTAAGCCGGATAACCCCTTAAATGAATAATTATTTAACCGAAGCATAGTGTCAGCCACACTAAACCATCGTTTAAGGTAACCCTCCTTGGATAATATTTTACAAGGGTAAGTGCGCCGTGTATTTCTTGAATCTCCGGCTCTTAGCTTTGTATGGACTAATTGATCGTTTACAAACTGAGTTCGGAGAGGAAGTGACGCCAGAAAGACTGTGCCCCATACAAGAAATGACGTCGGAAAGAACGCACCGCACCCAGCTTCATAACAACCTCTTTCCACTTGGAGGTAAACACTAGAAAGATTGAGGCGAGTCAACCAGACATGCCGTGTTTCCCCTTCCTATACATGTACAGACGCTTGTGTAAATTACACATGAATACTTTAAGAGAAAGCAATGCAGCTATTTGGGATACAACACTTCTCAGACGGCAAGAGAACTTTTGAATGTCCAGGTCAGCTGTGATTCTACTTACCGAAAAACGTTGTCCCTTTGTCGAAGGAGAGACAACGAAAATGCGGGCTCCTGTGGATGTAATAAAAAATGTAGCGTGTGCTTTGTATTACCTGGCCGACGAGGGAAGACTATGGAAAACATTGAATGCATTTGGACTGGCAAAGCAGACTGTATCAGTTATTGTCCACCGTGTATGTTGCGGACTTAACCAGAGGTTATAAAGTCACCAAAAACGAATGGACAATGAAGGTGAAGGCAAAAGAGGGAGGAGTGTCCTGACCAGATATCTAGATCCCTAGATTGATTGATGTAAAATGTTCGCTCTCACATTGTTTACTTTCACGTGTTTATTAAAGATTTGATTAATTTATGATGTCTCAGGTGTGATTCACTACAGTATGGCCCCACAGCACACTGGATATTGTTCAGATAAATTCAATTTAATTTAAGAACTTGCACATAAAGCAAAACTGGAGGTGACTATGACGTGCGCATTTTCCACGCATGCGTACTAGGTTGCGTTGCGCCGGCGGACGGAGGGGTGGAGGGGGTCTTAAACGACCATTGTTTGAGTGTGGACAAGGATAAGGTTAGGTGGGATTTACCCTGGATAACCTTAGTGTAGAAGGGACCTGAGACACCTGGCTGTTTGGCTTCTCTTCGCAGTTGGACGCATGCTTGTGAGTCTGCCGTCTTGGCTGCCCATGTGCCGGCTCAACAAGAGGATATAAACAGACTCCTGTCTCTTTACCTCCGACAGTCCCTAACATCCTTCCCTCGACATGCTTCTTATTTCCTCTCCTTTCCTTTTGGATTTTTTGAAACAATACCTCACAAAACAGGTAGACCAAGGAACACGCATGTTACGTGTCGTAGCATCGGAATGACGAACATATGTCTCAGTATGTGTGTAATGAGGACTCGGAGTTTGACTGACAGAATAGTGGTTTTAAATGACAGTTTGACAGCATTACAGTAAAAATAAGTGGGTGTGGCTCTCATTCAGGCCTGGAGGGCTGCACACATATCCATAGGGGTGATATGGGCTAGACCAAGCAATCTGGGTCAGTCAAGGCTGAGAGAGTGAAAGAGAGTCCGGCCAGCTGACCTCATTGCTCCACTATTATCGTTACTTTCCCAGTCAGTCACCACACAGCTAAGGGGGGTCTGTGAATCAGGAAATACATCCGATTTCCCTTGTGAGAGCACATGTACACGTCTACACCGGGGAGAGGAAACACAGTTACGACATCCTTGAACCCAGAAGTCAAAGGTTACCATTACAAATGGCCCACTCTCATGTTCGGCTAGTCACCAGGCACGCTAATCACACACACACATCCACTGTGACCCTGAACCCCCTTTCCACTTCCATGCTATATGATCATAATTCTCACAGGCTGCCATTAGCGACTACAAATCGTCTCCACTTTTCTCTCTAATTTCTCTTTTAATTTTAAGCATTGACGTAATTTGAGAGCGTAACATTTTCAAAAAGCAGTTTTTGTCCCCTGCACTTTTTAACGTTCGAAAATGATAATATGCTATTGAATGAAGACAAGTCAAACACTATCAACAGGCAGGAAACAGTCACTCAGGCTGAAGCTTGACCCTTTTATACCGCCCACAAGCTCAGTGATTGGCTTTCTGGGGCAGCCTTCTTGCCAACGTGACAATGTTTGACAGCATGCAGCAGCTGACCAATCAGCCGCCAGAGCGATTTGGCCTCCATACAACAATATGAATCACGAACAAGTAAGACATATAAGTAATCCAAAGAAGAGGAGTTTGGCACTCCACTCAATTGTAGTTATGTTGTTGACTAGAACTTGTTCTTAGGCAATAAGAGAGCAAATTGCAGCTGACACATTTGAGATCCTGGTAGGGCAATGGTTTTAGTGTCAGTCTTTTGTTCCAGCAGACACGGCTGGATTGCCAGCCAAGGTATACAAGGTAAACATTCAACTAAATCACAAAGCAATCTTAAAAAAAAAAACCCTGTAATCAATGTTCCCTCTAATTTTTCATGTGTGTGAGCAAACGCAAAAAGTCCCTGAGCATTCAGTGGAGCCCATGTGAGCAACATCAGACGTGCACACTGTGGCTACACCAGCAGCACACCAGTCCCAAACCTGACTAAATATCAAGTTCAATCTCCATCCATCCATCCATTTTCTACCGTTTGTCCCTTTCGGGGTCGCGGGGGGTGCTGGAGCCTATCTCATCTGCATTCGGGTGGAAGGCGGGGTACACCCTGGACAAGTCCCCACCTCATCGCAGGGCCAACACAGATAGACAGACAACATTCTCTTATTATTATAACCAAATGACAGCAGTCATTTCCATGAGGTTATTTTCTGATATACTGTAAGTGTTTAGGCCCACTCACCATGACAATAACAAAAAATATTGTTTTTATGAACTGTGTACTTGTATTGTTTGTCTGGGTGGAGGTCCTGCTTTGGAAATAGTTTGTATCCCTTTCAGACATTGCATTTAGATCCCATCAAAACATTCACATGTTGCACAATGAGATGTAAGCAGGGGATCATGTGTACATTCCTGCAACTTCCTGTTTGTAAAAAATAGATTTTTATTAGTATTTATTTAATATACTAACAGCATTTCATGATTAATATTTATAAATTAAGATTCCTAATAAATGACACTAGAATAAGCACACATTTGATTGGTAAATCATAGTGTAACGCCCTGGAATGACACTTTATGTGTGGTGTTGGAGTTGTCCGACTTTTTGTGTGGCTGTAAACGCATCACTGGCTAAGTGCCATATGTGCATGTGTTGGCGCAAGTGAGAAAGAGCGAGCGGCTGCTGTTGATATAACAAAGTTGCTTTTGGTCTGGTTTGTACTGCAGAAAATGACCACTTTTGCTAGATATAATTTATTTTACTAATGTTTTGGTGATGTGTTTATGGCCGACAATAAAGAGTTTTGCTCAGTAAAGTGATGGATGGAATTCATGTCCTCAAAGCGTCTCGACAGACGTTACAATATTTGAACAATGATGAGGTAAACAGTTTTCTCTGTCCTGTCCGTGTGTCGAAAATTGTTATGCGCTTATTTTTTTATTTGATTTTGTGCGTGGCATAGATTTGCCGTGTGCAGAGGACGCTCGAGCAGTGCGCAATTGCACAGGCGCACACCTTAGAGGGAACGTTGCCTGTAAGCCAGTTTTTTACTAACCAAATGTTGTCCTTGGAGAAAATTAGAAAACATCAGACCCTTTTGCACTGCAGGAATTTTTTCAGAAACTTTCCCAAAGTTCCCTCTGTGTTTCCATCAAAAACAACCCGGGTAGATTTAGTTCTTCGAGAACTTTTCGGTGTTCTTGCTAGCTCGGTGGGACTTTTGCAAGGTTCCCTGGACCTTTTCAGGAGCAGGCTGTGCTCTCGAAAGCTGATTGGTTGAACATAGTTGGAGGTGTTCCTAAAAATTATTTTGTCAACACACGACCGCCATTAGAATATGCGAGGCGACTTCTTTATTTCTTATTTCTCAACTTCCAGGGTTTCTGTAATAAACTCTTTTTTACGGGAGCGGGTTATTGGCCCTCAGCCCAACCCCCAACCTGGAGGACCAGTAGAATCACTCTTGGTCTGGTCTCTGCCCTTTGACCTGTTCGGCATGGGAGACCCTGCCAGAAGTACTAGACTCCAGCCTATATAGCTTTAGAGGTCAGGGAGGCGCGAAAACCACCCCACCACGACAAGGAGGTGATCCTGTCGGGGTGGGCCTTATGTGCCACAAGGCACAAAGTGGATAGGTAACAGGTAACAACTTGCAGGAAGTTTTGTAGGGCATCTTTGTGTTTTTACTCAGCCGTACTCTTTAAACGGTATGCAGTTTATTGTTGTTTATTATTTTCTACAAACTTCATTTCGATACGCGAAGCTACGTATTTACGGCGAAGTATGAAGCCGGATTCGAAGCAACGGCCTCAGCTGCTTACTACTAAAAGGAGGCAGTATGCACGTGGAACAAAGGTGAATTATATAAGATATTAACTATTTACTTTATTACATGTTGTAAAAGTAGTCAGTGACACTCCATTTGTGTATTTAGCCTTAACCTGAGTGAACAGAATGCTAATGATAACACGCTAACGATAAAGCTTTTGTGTTTGTGGTGAAATGGACCAAAAGGAATCGCCTGACCTTGATGAATTCATCATTTACGGAGAGGACTCGAATGACTGTTGGTCATTGCGGACAAAAGCCTGACATTTTATGAACAATTCGGTACACTATATGGTTTTGTTTTGGTATCAGTGTAGACATTTACTAAACCACTCCTCCAGCCTGATTTGTATTAACTACACTGAAATGTAAAATGCTCTAGAAACACACACTTCTACAGGAACACATAGTTCCAGGAACTAGAGGTTCCAGGAACCAAAGGATCCTGAACTTTTGGTGGAAAAGGGCCTATAATGTGTCACCTCAGTAGGAGTGTCTCTGTTTCGATTTGCAAGACAAAAAAGTAGCAAGTTAGCAATATTTCTGTCTTTTGTTGCTCTTTGGACACCCTTTTTGTCCTCTGTTTCTCCGCCCCAAAGCCCTGCGCTCCTGCCAGTGATTGCGCGAAGAGTCCTGATTTGCCTTGATTTCATTAACGCTCTCCAGATGGTCATAGTGGGAGAGATCTGACGCCTCCGTATCGTACCTCAGAGAGTCAGAAGATGTGAGGCTTGTGCTGCCTGTCGGAGCTGAGAGTCATGGCTGTATCTCAACAGAGAACGAGCATGTATGATTTAGACTTTAGAGCAGGTTCAAAGCAAATGAGGTGTGAGCTCAAAGGAAAAATATAGCTGAGGAGGACAAGAGTAGGAATGGCGGGGGTGTGCGACGCAGGAAACAAATAAGCCTCATCAGACCAGAAAGAAGAAGCTTAGGAGGAATGTGATGGAGTGAACACCTGAAAGAAAAAAGAGGAGCAGACAATAAGCATTCCAAAAAAATTATTCTCCATCTCTGCCTGGTCCATCTGTTTGGGCTTATCTTTTAAAATATTTGGTGCATGCGGAATGGCCACAGGAAGTAGTCACCCCCAATTCCCTATTGAGTTTGAGAAGGAAACATGATCCTCTGAATAGACCAGAGACCTTCAGGCTCCACTGAAAGCTCCACTATGGTCTACCAAAGGGATATAAAACTGACACCACTTAGTGACCATCATAGAGGATTAACTCAGCTTCAAGAAGATATTCAACACTTTGGATAACACATTTTTAAACAAGCTAAATGACATGTTTGATGATTAAACGAGAATTTTTTTTTTCATAGGAAAAAAATGGGAATATAAATACAGTATTACCTTGGCTTACAAGTTTATTTGGTTTCTTGATGGAGCTCATAACTCAAAATACTTGTATGTCAAATCAACGTGCCCCATTGAAATTATTTGAAATGCAATGAATCTCTTCAATGTTTGAATTACAAAATACAGGAAATTTCCCGGGAAAATGGATGAAAATAAGGGCTTTTCATCACAAATCGCTAAATAATCAGTAAAAATACATTAAAAAAATTATACATGCCATAGAAAAGGACTTGAACCTATCTCTCTCACATCACAAGTGACTGTCAATAAGCACTGCAATATCTACTATTGACACATGTTGAATAGCAGGTCAAAGATAAATGTTCTTAGTTGCATAATGAAAGTAAAAACTATTCTGGGCTCCTTCACAGCGCTTATAGTTAAAGGCCTACTGAAAGCCACTACTACCGACCACGCAGTCTGATAGTTTATATATCAATGATGAAATCTTAACATTATAACACATGCCAATACGGCCGGGTTAACTTATAAAGTGACATTTTAAATTTGCCGCTAAACTTCCGGTTCGAAACGCCTCTGAGGATGACGTATGCGCGTGACGTGGCCCGGCGAACACGGGTATGCCTTCCACATTGAAGTCGATACGAAAAAGCTCTGTTTTCATTTCATAATTCCACAGTATTCTGGACATCTGTGTTCGTGAATCTGTTTCAATCATGTTCATTGCATTATGGAGAAGGAAGCCAAGCAAGCAAAGAAGAAAGTTGTCGGTGCGAAATGGACGTATTTTTCGAACGTAGTCAGCCACAACAGTACACAGCCGGCGCTTCTTTGTTTACATTCCCGAAAGATGCAGTCAAGATGGAAGAACTCGGATAACAGAGACTCTAACCAGGAGGACTTTTGATTTGGATACACAGACGCCTGTAGAGAACTGGGACAACACAGACTCTTACCAGGATTACTTTGATTTGGATGACAAAGACGCAGACGTGCTACTGTGAGTATGCAGCTTTGGCTTTTTTTTGCGTATGTACGTAACTTTTTTAAAATATATAAGCTTTATGAACCTTGGGTTAGGTGAACGGTCTTTTGGGCTGAGTGATTGTGTGTGTTGATCATGTGTTTGAATTGTATTGGCGTGTTCTATGGAGCTAGGAGCTAGCAGAGGAGCTAGCATAACACGTACCGTACCTACGTGCGCGTCACGTACGTAACTTTTTAAAAATATATAAGCTTTATGAACCTTGGATTAGGTGAACGGTCTTTTGGGCTGAGTGATTGTGTGTGTTGATCATGTGTTTGAATTGTATTGGCGTGTTCTATGGAGCTAGGAGCTAGCAGAGGAGCTAGCATAACACATACCGTACCTACGTGCGCGTCACGTACGTAACTTTTTAAAAATATATAAGCTTTATGAACCTTGGGTTAGGTGAACGGTCTTTTGGGCTGAGTGATTGTGTGTGTTGATCATGTGTTTGAATTGTATTGGCGTGTTCTATGGAGCTAGGAGCTAGCAGAGGAGCTAGCATAACACGTACCGTACCTACGTGCGCGTCACGTACGTAACTTTTTAAAAATATATAAGCTTTATGAACCTTGGATTAGGTGAACGGTCTTTTGGGCTGAGTGATTGTGTGTGTTGATCATGTGTTTGAATTGTATTGGCGTGTTCTATGGAGCTAGGAGCTAGCAGAGGAGCTAGCATAACACATACCGTACCTACGTGCGCGTCACGTACGTAACTTTTTAAAAATATATAAGCTTTATGAACCTTGGGTTAGGTGAACGGTCTTTTGGGCTGAGTGATTGTGTGTGTTGATCAGGTGTTTGAATTGTATTGGCGTGTTCTATGGAGCTAGGAGCTAGCAGAGGAGCTAGGAGCTAGCATAACAAACACGCAGGTGTTATTATGCAGGATTAATTTGTGGCATATTAAATATAAGCCTGGTTGTGTTGTGGCTAATAGAGTATATATATGTCTTGTGTTTATTTACTGTTGTAGTCATTCCCAGCTGAATATCAGGTCACCCCCGGCTCTCACAGCATCTTCCACTCCCCACTAGTCCTTCACTTGCACTTTCCTCATTTAAAAATATTTCATCCTCGCTCAAATTAATGGGGAAATTGTCGCTTTCTCGGTCCGAATCTCTCTCACTTCATGCGGCCATCATTGTAAACAATAGGGAACTTTGCGTATATGTTCAACTGACTACGTCACGCTACTTCCGGTAGGGGCAAGCCTTTTTTTTATCAGATACCAAAAGTTGCAATCTTTATCGTCGTTGTTCTATACTAAATCCTTTCAGCAAAAATATGGCAATATCGCGAAATGATCAAGTATGACACATAGAATAGATCTGCTATCCCCGTTTAAATAAAAAAAATTCATTTCAGTAGGCCTTTAAGATATTTTTCAACATGACTATTGTCATAGGGCAGCACGGTGGGAGAGGGGTTAGTGCGTCTGCCTCACAATACGAACGTCCTGAGTAGTCGTGAGTTCAATCCCGGCCTCGGGATCTTTCTGTGTGGAGTTTGCATGTTCTCCCCGTGACTGCGTGGGTTCCCTCCGGGTACTCTGGCTTCCTCCCACCTCCAAAGACATGCACCTGGGGATAGGTTGATTGGCAACACTAAATTGGCTTTAGAGTGTGAATGTGAGTGTGAATGTTGTCTGTCTATCTGTGTTGGCCCTGCGATGAGGTGGCGACTTGTCCAGGGTGTACCCCGCCTTCCGCCCGATTGTAGCTGAGATAGGCTCCAGCGCCCCCCGCGACCCCGAAGGGAATAAGCGGTAGAAAATGGATGGATGGATGGACTTATGTCATTTCTTCCTTGTTGTTACAGAAAGTATGAGTTTGTGGGAGCAGCTGCCTGGTATTATTTAGGTATAAGATACCAAGTCTTCCATTTGTCAAGGTATTTCATAGAACGTTTGGATTTTTGGCAGATATGTCTTTTCCATCGTCTTCATGGCCATCCATCTATCGCACATCGTTGATTTGATTGAATGATGTAACATGGTTGTTTGTGTTTTTTTACCAAAAATTACATGTTTTCAAAGTTTAAGTACCGACCGGTTCATGCACCGTTTAAGCCAGGGGAACCCAAACGTTTGGCCTTCAATGGCCTAAATGAAAATGTGCCAATGGTCCACGGGCCAAATAGCGATTTTTGTCATGCAACAGCACCATGAGTCAGGAATTTAGCCTCATACTACCATTTATAAATACAAGGTAGTCAAGATTTTTACAAAGACTGTGTGTCTAATTCAGATAGCATACATCTCTGCATCTTTTATGTACATTTTTAACCTCAAAACTTTCAAAAATATCAGCTTCTGCAGCATTTCGGCATTTCCAGATGTTGTTCTGTAACCAAAATTTGGCATTCTATTTTGAAGCGTTTCAGTTTTCATTAGAGGATGTGGGCGAGGCGTGGCGACCAATATTTTTCCTGGTTGAATAAAAGTTAAATAAAAATAAAATGCCTATTAGTAATTAAAATAAACCTATGTTGATTTTAATCTACATTTAAAACAACTACATTTAAATCCTGCTCATTTCTAGATATACAAATCTTAATTTAGGATGCCTTATCAAATCTAACTAGCTGCATGAACAGATGATTTTTACGGAGCCCCTAAAGGGACATGGGAATTTTTTTTTTTTTAGACATGTATCTCGTGGCCACGAGAAAGTATCTCGTGGCCACGAGAAAGTATCTCGTGGCCACGAGAAACTTTCTCGTGGCCACGAGAAACTTTTTATTAAAAAAAAAAATAAATAAAAAAAAAATATTTTTTTTTTTTTTTTTTTTTTTTTTAATAAAAAGTTTCTCGTGGCCACGAGAAAGTTTCTCGTGGCCACGAGAAACTTTCTCGTGGCCACGAGAAAGCATTGGATGCGTGCTGATGGTTTAGTGTGTGTTAAAATGGCAGTTTAGGAGTTAATATGGCTGTATTTCCAGATAGGACTTTCCCCCATGTGTGTTGTGGCAAAATGTGAATGCTTGATTAGTAGGTGTGAGACAAACACTTTATCTTCCTGGTTATTGTAACGCTACGTGTTTGACATTATTTAAGACGTTATCATGCCCGGGAAAGGACAGTTTTCCTCTTCTGTGGCTGTGGGGGGTGGGCGTGGCTTGCGGACCTGCAGTGAAGCGGAGTGTGTCAGTTAGTCCCATGTTGATGTCATCAAACTTCTTTCTTGCTTGGAAGATACACACACAATTATTATATATATATATATATATATATATATATATATATATATATATATATATATATATATATATATATATATATATATATATATATATATATATATATATATATATATATATATATATATATATATATATATATATATATATGCATATACATACATACACATATATATATATATTATATATACACATATAAATTATGTGGGTAGATATTTGTTCTAAAAAGGGTATTTCAACAAGTAAACAGTACAGTAGGTAGTTGATGTTGATATATGTAATGCACATAAGGGTATTCTAGTCAGATGCGCGTGTGTAAATATGCGATGTGTAAATATCAAAATATTACGTACGTCGTATCACTTTTTGTCAGGCAATATTACATTTAATGACAATTTTACATAAATGAATACATCCAAACACGTTGTACATATTTATTATTTGCAGGAAGAAATAACAGTTACAATTGTGTGTGTATCTTCTAAGCAAGAAAGAAGTTTGATGACATCAACATGGGACTAACTGGCACACTCCGCTTTGATGCAGGTCCGCAAGCCACGCCCACCCCCCACAGCCACAGAAGAGGAAAACTGTCCTTTCCCGGGCATGATAACGTCTTAAATAATGTCAAACACGTAGCGTTACAATAACCAGGAAGATAAAGTGTTTGTCTCACACCTACTAATCAAGCATTCACATTTTGCCACAACACACATGGGGGAAAGTCCTATCTGGAAATACAGCCATATTAACTCCTAAACTGCCATTTTAACACACACTAAACCATCAGCACGCATCCAATGCTTTCTCGTGGCCACGAGAAAGTATCTCGTGCGCACGAGAAAGTTTCTCGTGGCCACGAGAAAGTTTCTCGTGGCCACGAGAAACTTTTTATTAAAAAAAAAAAAAAAAAAAAAAATTAATTTTTTTTATTTATTATTTATTTTTTTTTTAATTAAAAGTTTCTCGTGGCCACGAGAAAGTTTCTCGTGGCCACGAGATACTTTCTCGTGGCCACGAGATACATGTCTAAAAAAAAAAAAATTCCCATGTCCCTTTAGGGGCTCCGTAGATTTTACTAGTTTTTAGTATTTTTATTCTAAAATCTAGCCTTTTTATTTTGTCAATCTAATATATGGATTTGCTGGTGACAACATAAGGTACACCTGCCCACTCTCAGATCAGTTCAGTTCAGTTTCAGTTTGTTTCAAACATAGATACAAAACAATGTAATGCATCACATATTTCCAGTTGTTTCATTACAGCACGTCCAGGAAGGACGTATCTGTAATCAATACAGAGCTGCATCGTAAAATGCTGCTTTTACCAGCACTTATGTCCCACGTTGGTGTTACTATGCGCATGCCAGGAGTAGATCAAAATACCGTAATGTCCGGACTATAAGCCACTGCTTTTTTTTACCCTGCGCTTTATACAATGCTGTGGCCAATTTGTGTATTTTTCCGGATTTACAAGCTTCATAAGCTGCCAATATGTTTAGTTAGCCCTGTCACAACAAACCAATTCATTTGCTGAATTGATCATGGTAGACCAATAAAATTGTTCACATTAAATCAAACACACGTTTACAATCATTCAGTCAGCCATTTAGTGCCGTATGGACTCACCGTTATCATGGAGAAGAAACAACGAAATGCACGCAACGCAGCCCAAAAGCCGAAAGCGATCAACCCAGCCATCAAAAAAAGAAACAGCCGCAGCACTGTACGGAAATTCACCACCAGCAACAGGCCTCAAAAGGCACCTGCAAACAACACGGAAGTAGATAACCCCAACGCAAAAGGGGGAGAGAGACGAAGGCTTGCCGACACATAAATAACCACATATGTACACCGGTCAATCTGTGATGTCACAAATGGCCTACTGTTGAAAAAGCATTTAAAAACACAGCAGTCAAAGGCATTTAAAACTGCACGCAAGCTTAATTCCAAATGCAAGAACCTTATGATTTGACATTTTGGCATTGTTTAACATGAGTATCCCCCTTTGTAACGTTTACAAGTCAGAAAAGAGGAAAATCATCATAAGTCAATTTTAATAAAATTAAATGTAAATAATGGCCTGTGTACAATTATTTTAATACCATATTCTTTTCTCAGCACATTCCTTAGCTTATTGCATGGCTTGCGTCCGTATGTCAATGCGTGGCTTCCTATTGTGGATGGAATGCTCCCCAAAACTTCAGACGAAAGATGAACATAAGAACAGCCGTAAAGATTTGATTAAAGTCAGATGAAAAGTGGAACAGTTTAAAACATAACTCAAGCAGCTACTTTTTCATCCTCCGTTTTTCATATTTTCTTTGTTCTAACCCACGGCGGGGAGTTAAGGCCAAATATCAGTAACTGAAAGGGAGTCATGTTTCTTTTATTTGATGTTTCTGTATATTTTAGCCTGTGTACATAAATGTGCATGACATCCAGTGGAATTCTGTGCGGTTGTGTGTTTTATCAGAGTCCCGTGAGCTCCAGCTCAAATACTATTAAGCTCCCCTGTGGACGGTGGAAGAGCCAGGCTGAAAGAGCTACAAACAAAGAGGGGGGGGTGGAGGAGCACTTGGGCGGGGGTCGTCCGAAAATGTGAGAGAGGAAGGTGAAGAATAACAGTCGACCAAAGACCTGGAGAAAATGCGCCCTGGCAGCCGAGAGATAAATAACTATGGCATAAAAATCGACTGAAGGTTTTCATTATCTAAATCCCAACATCCCCCAACATTGGCCCAAGATGGAAGAAGACAAACACGACAATCTTCATGCTACTTCTAAACAGGCAACCAGAGGAATCTGAGCTATGGAAGGCAGCCAAGGGTTAGCTACTGTTTACACGTTCATGCAAACACACTGCGACACATACACACGGATAACAATGCAGCCATCCAAAGACTGCCAATTTTCACAGTGGGCATGTGCGTGCCTGACTGCATTCTTTGTCGTGCTCATGTCAGACCAAGTATCATTTTTGTGGCACTTCCTCGCTCAGAATGGAAAACTGTAATCTTGAGTGACTATGTGGGGAATTTCTGTCACGAAAAAGAGACGAGTGTAGTGATTACTCGTGTACATTCTTTCTTTGTTTTGGGTTTCAAGACTCACAGCTTGGATGGACAGAGAAAAACAGGCCTGTTATGTCGTATGTGGCGGGAAGTCGGTTTGTGTATCATAATTTTAAGTTAGTGTACCAGTGACTTCCCCCAGGTTCTATAAAAAAACAATTCAAAGCCTTTGTCTGGTTGATCTTGAACACTTTTGTTCGAAAATGTGAGCAAATAAGGATACATTAAATAAACTCTGTCAATGTAATAGCTAAGGATGTTCCCATCCGGGTTTTATGCTGTTGTACCCGAAACCGATCATTGATGAGTGATATCAGCCAATACTACATCTATCAATTATTGATATATTTTTCAATTTATTCATGGTAAGTGCTTTTGACAATTAAAATGAAAAAATATTTACAAAAACTACACAATATTTAAACAAGTTCCTTACTCTCTTGTCTACGTACATCGGTTTGAGCAAAATAAACTTTATTATTTCTGAGTTTGTAAACATTAACAAAAACAACAAAAAATTACTTTGAGAAAATAAAATTATCGATCTAATCCCTGTTGTATTGATCATATAGTGATACCCTTGGTATCGACACGACCAATTTATGTATGGATCCGCCCTCCTCTTCCATATCGTGTACTGACTGTGTACTGTGATTATTATTATCATCATCATCATCAATGTGCGGCCATAGCCGAGAGACCTTGCACAACCCTGCGCCAGCAGTCGGGGTCACCCATGGCAGAGCACAGCTCTGAAACAAGGATCCCAGTGTCCCGTGCGACTACTTCGGGGTAAGTGAGGCGACCCCAGGTAGATTGTTTCCAAAGGAGGAGCTGTGATATCGTCTCCGTCTTGGCACGGAAGCAGTGACCAGCAAATTGTGTGCGACGTTGGCTCAGACGGGTGCTTGCTCGAGGTAGGTTGCCATATATTTGGTCTAAGGTGGGATGGGACTGCCTCGACAAGCCTTGAACCCTTCGAAGCAGGTTGGTATAGCAACCTTCAAGGCGTTTGTGAAGGCGCACATTGAGGGTCCAGGTCTCGGAGCCGTACATGAGGATGGGTTCGATGGTAGACTTGAAGAGGTCTAGCTTAAGTGAATTGGGCAGGTTGGAGTGCCATATGCTGTCCATTTCATTACATGCTTTCCAGGCTTGGGCTTTCTTGGTACGGAAGTCATTACCGGAATCCATGATCCAGGAACTGAGGTACTTAACATTGTCAACTTGCTTAAGTGGGGCTCCAGATTTCTTTAAGTCTTATTATCTATTTGTTAATTTCCAGTTAATATCTGCTCACTTTCTGCTGTGATGCGGTTCCATTTAGACTACTTAAACCTTACTAAGCACTTATTTCCTGGTGTTATTGCAAGTTAGCTTAGCTATTAGCATGCCTGCTTCTGGCTTGCTTAATGAGTGTAACATGTTTGACCTCATCCTCTAGTGAAAATGATAAGTGCTAAAAAAAAAATACTTGAGATATTAAGAAATGCAGTTTATTTTTGGCAATAGAGGTGATTTTGATTATCTTATGGGAGCCGTTCCACACTGTGTATTGATGTAGCTGCTAAGGGGACTAAAAATAAATACGCTTTCATGAAAATCAGCTGATCGATCAGCACATCCCTAGTAATAGCCAATAACTGCAATAACTTAGAATTAAATGACATTGGATGCCCATTATTGTTATGGCAGTACAGTACTAAGTGGTTACAGAACTAATAAAAACTAAAACACATGTGTTTTTTTGCTCCTAACATGATTTTAACCCCACTTCCAGCTGAACGTCTGCACTGTGCTAATTTAAGGGAGAGGAATACTCTTGTCACAAATTTACTCGATGGATATGAAAGCCTGGGGCACTAACTGCTAACGGTTGTTAAATTCCCATTCCAAAGTGGACATATAATTACTTTGGACTTATTATGATTTGGAATCATTAAAGCGCCCTTTCCTGTGGGGCAGCTGTTTACTGCTTACGATGCTATTTACATGACACAATTTCAAAAAAGATCAATAAAAATCATGTCGTTTTAGACATTTATTGTCATGACAGCAGTGTTTTGGAGCCCCAACAAACCATAAACATGGGTCTTAAGGTTAGTGTCACTCTTATCTTTTTTGTTTAGACACTAAAAACTATGTTCAGTGAAGCAAACAGAAGGACACCACAACCAAAACAACAAAGGCAGACCCCAGAGCGTCTGGCTATCGCTTTGGTATTACTCAAGGTAATGAGTTTGCAAACTCTTCTCTTCACTGCACTGCTACTGTGACCAACAGAGACCCATTACTTGCAAGGTCCACTTTCAAACCCACATCAACAGTAACTTTTGTTTCCAAGTACGCTTTTGGAGAAGACATCAGTGGAAAAGCAGTTGGTGTGCATCCATCTGACATGCATATTACTGCAATTAATAATAGCTTATAGGTCAGTGCTTTATTTTCATTACAAGTCTTACTTCAGAACGCAGCATGACTGCAACTTTATTGTATTAGACTTATTTTAGGCCCTTACCACGCTGAAAAGTTTTCGGCGAATCCACAAAGGTTTTTGGACTGTCTACATGTGGACAACAAATCCGCTACTTTATTCTGTGGCAGGATCATACTAGTCTTACTTACTCATGTTTCTGTGTGGCGATCCCATGTGAATGGATAACTTTTGAAAAATCGTCAAGAAAATATGGTTTTGTTTTGTTTTGCCTCGTCTCCATGTAAACAGATGTGGACAACGTTGCTAAGTCCAACCGTGCAGAGACCAGGGAAGTAGGGTTATATAACATGTATGATAGGCTGTATAAATGATATAAATGTGGCCGACGATAGAGCTTTTACTATCGTTATATCGTGATAATACATGCTGATGACACATTCTGTGTATCGCAATTTTGACAGCAACAAGCAAACGATCGCATACTAAATGCGATATAGTGTCCTCGTTAGAGTCCCTCCATAGTGCGAAACCATCCCTGAATCACTAATCTTCTCCTCCATTACTTTTTTTTACATGTTCCATTATCAATGGAGGACGAGCAATAGCTAATTATGCTACAGTACACACTGTAGGAGGGTACAATACGCCATGCTAAGCGCTAAGCTAGAGCTCTTGAATGTAAATAGGATTGGGCGGATCGATACAAATATCGACAGTAACAATACAAATATAGTATCAATATATAGTTGATGCTACGGTATCGACTATTAAATCAATTTTCTTTATTATTATAATTGTGGTTTTGGGTTTTTGTTATTGTTTACAAACTCAGGAAATAAGTCCTTGGACACAATTGGACGTTAAACCAAATTACCGGTAATTAAATCAGAGACAATAGTAGTGTTTGCTTACGTTTACTTATTTTGCACCATTTCCCTTATTTTGTTCAAAATATTGTAGATAATAAATGGGAGTAAGGAAATAATGATCAAAAATTGAATCCTTAAAATCTTGATAATTTAAAGTACCAGTATCAGCATTGGTATGGCCAATACTACCACTGCAACTACTTGGTATTAGATCCATACCCAAATTTGGGAGTATCACCCAAAACTAATGTAAAATAGCCAAACAACAGAATAATAAGTGCTCTGTATATTTTAACATAAGTTTAGCTAGAACCATGTTACAACAAAGTGTGCAATACAACGGTGCTGCTTTTGTTTTGAAAAGCGTTATTTGTATTACTTCCGTGTGGACGTATGCGCGTGTGCGATTGTGAGTGAATTGAACGGCGCAATTACAAATTACAAAATAAAGTTTAAAAAACATCTGTCGTGCGCGCAATACAACTGTGCTGCTTTTATTTTGAAATGTGTTATTTATGCCGTATGTCCGGGGGGAACCTGTGAGTGAAGGTGCATAGAGACAAGTGATGAGACGCTAAAAAAAGAAAAGTTGATGAGGAATGGCGTGTTTCCAACAAGACATGGACTGCCAAGTATTTCTTTACATAAATTAATGGTAAAGCCGTGTGCTTAATGTGTGGTACACAGGTTGCTGTGTTTAAATATCATTTTAATTGCCACTACACAAAGAAACACGAGGGAAAATACCGGAATGTGTCTGATGAAGCGCGCGCAAGGGAGGCTGATGCGTTGATGGTAAAACTGCAAACCCAACAAGGACTTTGTGCCATATTTCACACCCCCAGAGATGCAGCCGTCAGGACAAGTTTCGTCATTTCTCACAAAAGCGCCAGAAAAAGTCAAGCGTTTTCTGACGGAGAGTTTATTAAGGAGTGCTTATTGGACTTTGTTGCGCTGATAATGCCCGGAGACATGGACTGTTTTTCGCTAACTTTGGATGAGAGCTCTGATGCAGTCAATTAAAGAGACAAGCACAGGTAATGACTTGTTCACAGAGGTAAATGCGTGTTGGGACAAGCTGGCAGGTGTGACAATCCAATCCACTTTATTTATATAGCACATTTAAACAACAAAATGTTTCCAAAGTGCTGCACAACAATATTAAAAACAATATTCAAATATTATCCTTAGCTCCACCAATGACTGAATAAAAAGAAAAAACAATTACATATAAAACCAATATAAAAAACAATATAAAATAAATATGATTAAAAACTATTTTTAACAACAGATGGTTGTCCAAATCTGATGGGGAAAAATGTTGGATAATGCAGGATAAAGTGACCATCAAAAGCAATCTGCTTTTGTATAAAGTTAAGTTATGTTAAATTACATTATTATTATTATTATCATCATTATTATTTATCTTACGGTATATCAAAAATAATATTGAGCAAAATTTAATTGAAATATTGTCGTGTGGCCCTCCAGCAGTGCTCGGGTTGCTTATGCGGCCCCCGGTGAAAATTAATTGCCCACCCCTGGACTATACAGTGTTTTACACACCTTCCATTGAGTGCCCCGTCAACCCCAAGGTCATACAGGAAATCGGCCATGCCTCGCCGGGCGTCCGAACTCATGCAGGATGTAGGGCCACTCATCCCACAGGAAGAGGAAGTGGCCTCGCATGTTTTTCCCCAGAGATATGGCGGGATGACACATGTGAAGGATTGTCACAATGAGAGACAGTGAGCGATTGGAGGAGTCAGAGAGTCAGGCTGATGAACCTTCAAAGAATTTACAACATCTGCGGTAGGCAGAGACATGAGAGGATGTTGTGTAATAGAGGCTGCACCGAGATTGAGTCACAAACTAATGAGACTGCAGACCAAACACTGATAGTAGACCAGTCATAGTGGGTGACAGCACAAACGAGACACCGAGATAAGTGGAGTCATTGGAACATCAGATATGAGAGATAGGGATCACACACAGTTGGATGCAATAGCTTCAGAGAATCTTCCTGGAAAAAAAAGTCGAATGACATCAGAAGAGAAGACATTCATCCTGATTCAAATACCTGAATTTTGGATGTATTCCTTACTCGCTAGAAATTCCGGATACATTCAATGTTGGAAAAAAATCCCAGATCTGCACTAAAATGTAGTAAAAGTTATTGAAATGCAATTTAATGCTTTTTTAAAAGTTATTAAAATCAGTCAACTCCATAGTTTCTGAGTAATCTCGGTTTTCTCGAGGGCGTTTCAATTTGATAAATGGACTGACTAGATTTAGCTGTTCTTCAACTCTCCATGAAGAACATTTAACAGAAAGCACAAAAGAAGTCTCTCTGTCTGTCTGCTTTTAATGTATGTGTTTTTTTGTTTAACAATTTAGAACTTTAGTAATCTTCCCACCGGTTTTGACACCTCATAATAAAACGACCGTTGCCAACGTGTTAATGGTTCTTTGACGCACACACTTGTTCTTGAGGCGTACTGGCTGACCAGTTGGACTGTTCAAAAAATATAGTTTATCACACAAACCATTTTTTTCTATTTAACCAGTTAAGGCACATAGTAAACACACGTTTCCAGAACAAAATACTTTGACCTTAATCTGATCTTTACCTTGAAAGCATGTTTTTAAAACGTGTGTTTTTTCAAATTAGGTTATGTAAGTAACACAACTCTGCTGCAAGCAGGAGAGCTAACTAGCTGGGGAAGCTTTATCATCGCTCAACAACCACAGTCCTTCATTGATGATTTGGTTGTCACATATTTGTGCAATGTTGTACTGAATTCCTAACACTTAAATTCTCAGTGCTCATAGATGACTGTACATAGAGATTATATTAGTTTGGTTTTGAAAATGCCAACCTTGTGAACCATTTTCAAATGTTAGCCCTTTCATGCTCCATTAATACCTTATGTTCCTCCCATCCAGTGTTAAGAATAACGCCATTACATAATTACGCTGTTACTTTTTCTATAGGAACAACTAATCTAATTACATTTATGTACAAAACAAAGCCGTTACCGATCCGATGTCGCAGGCTATTTCTCATGTGGTTGTAAGACAGCGCCAGAAACACAGCAAGTTTAATATACTGTATGTTTACTAGTGCAAGCAACAACCACCATCGCTGTGAACTTGATATCAAATAGGAAGAAGTAACATCACATGGAACACTTAACACACAATTTTTATGTACACCTACACATTTCCTTTTCCTTTTTTTGGCGGGGTGTTTTTTTGTCCTGTCCAGCTACTCAGGCAGATCATAAAGTTATATATATATATATATATATATATATATATATATATATATATATATATATATATATATATATATATATATATATATATATATATATATATATAGCTATAATTCACCGAAATTCAAGTATTTATATATATATTATACTGGACAAACTGCTGGCCATCATAGACAATCCTGCCCACCCACTCCACCAGACAATTAAGGGACAGCGGACTTCATACTCCAACAGGCTCCTTCAGCTTCGTTCCCACAGTGTTCGATTCAAGAATTCCTTCATTCCGCACTCCATCCAGCTGTATAATCACTCGCCATACAGCAATAGATGATGTCTATTACCTGACACCTTCTATGTTTGCTACTTCTCTTTGTTTATAATGTCTAATTTCTGCTGGATTTACTCTCTATTTTATGCTGCAGTTGTTACATATACTGTAATATTGTACATGATAATTGTTATATTAGACTTAGACTTAGACTTCCTTTTTATTGTCATTCAAATTTGAACTTTACAGTACAGATAAGAACGAAATTGCGTTGCATTAGCTCATGGTAGTGCAGGATAAAAAAGCAATAAGGTGCAGATATAAATAAATACATAGGTTACTAAATATATTGCACTTTTTCATATGCATCCACGTTTATGGATGTATGTTACATTGTCTTTTTTATTCCAGCGAGTTAATCCATTTTGGGGGGAGTTGAGGGGATAATTATGATGCGTTCAAGAGTCTTGTGGCCTGAGGGAAGAAGCTGTTACAGAACATGGAGGTTCTGCTTCGGAGGCTGCGGAACCTCTTTCTAGAGTCCAGCAGTGAAAACAGTCCTTGGTGGGGGTCGGAGGAGTCTTTCCAGATTTTCTGAGCCCTGGTCAGGCAGCAACTTTTTACGATCTCCTGGATAGCAGGACGAGGAGTCCTGATGATCTTTTCCGCCGTCCTCACCACTCTCTGCAGAGACTTCCAGTCTGAGGCACTGCAGGCTCCAATCCAGATAGAGATGCTGTTGGTCAGCAGGCTCTCTATAGTGCCTCTGTAGATTGTGGTGAGAATGGGGGGAGGGAGCTGTGCTCTTTTCATTCGACGCAAAAAGTGCATGCGCTGCTGAGCTCTTTTTACAAGAGCTCCGGTGTGTAGGGACCAGGTTATATTGTCAGTTATCTTCACCCCCAGGAACTTGGTGCTGCTTACCATCTCCACCGCTGTGCCATTGATGAAGAGTGGAGTGTGGCTGGACTGGTGCTTCCTGAAGTCAACGATGATCTCTTTGGTCTTGTCGACGTTCAGGACCAGGTTGTTGGTTCTGCACCAGTCAACCAGATGTTTCACCTCCTCCCTGTAGTCCATGTCGTTGTTGTCACGGATGAGGCCCACTACTGTTGTGTTGTCCGCATACTTCACAATGTGGTTAGTAGTGGACCTGGCGCAGCAGTCATGGGTCATCAACGTGAACAGCAGCGGACTCAGGATGCAGCCTTGGGGGGAGCCGGTGCTCAGGGAGATGGCACTGGAGGTGTTGTTGCCCACTTTCACAGACTGCGGTCTGTCTGTGAGGAAGTGAAGCAGCCAGTTGCATAGGGGGGTACTGAATCCAAGGAGGGCCAGTTTGCTCACCAAATGCTGCGGGATGATGCTGAGCAGAAGTCCAGAAACAAAATCCGCAAGTGTGTGTCCTGTCCTTCCAGATGTTCTAAGCTCAGGTGGAATGCAGAGGAGATGGCGTCCTCTGTGGAGCGGTAAGGGCGATAAGCAAACTGGTATGGGTCGAATGTGGGGGGAAGTCTGGAGACAATACAGTTGTGCTCATAAGTTTACATACCCTGGGATAATTTATGATTTCTTGGCCATTCTTCAGAGAATATGAATGATAACACAAAAACCTTTCTTCCACTCATGCTTAATGGTTGTGTGAAGCTATTTATTGGCAAACAACTGTGTTTACTCTTTTTAAATCAAAATGACAAAAGAAAGTACCCAAATGACCCTGATCAAAAGTTTACATACTCCAGTAACTTTGATCTGATAACATGCACAAAAGTTGACACAAAGAGGTTTGGATAGCTAATAAAGGTTCCAATCCTCACCTGTGACCTGTTTGTTTGTAATTAATGTGTGTGTGTATAGAAGGTCACTGAGTTTCTGGGCTTCTGACAGACCATTGCATATTTCATCCAGTACTGCACAGATGTTTCTGGATTCTGAGTCATGGGGAAGGCAAAATAATTGTCAAAGGATCTGCGAGAAAAGGTAATTGAACTGCATGAAACAGGAAAGGGGTATAAAAAGACATCCAAGGAATTGAGAATGCCAATCAGCAGTGTTCAAACGCTGATTAAGAAGTGGAAAATGAGGGATTCAGGTAGACCAGCAAAGATTTCAGCCACAACAGCCAGAAAAATTGTTCGAGATGCAAAGAAAAATCCACAAATAATTTCAGCTGAAATACAGGACTCTCTGAAAAATTGTGGTGTGGCTGTTTCAAGATGCACAATAAGGAGGCACTTGAAGAAAAACAGTACGCCAAATAATCTCTTGATTAAATTACAGAGTTTTATTTTTCTATGTTCAAACACAGTGGTACTGTTCAAACTGTGTGTAATGTTACAGTGGCCAAAAATTATAAATACACTTGTTAAATTAAACCACTGCCTGGTTTGTAATGATTACTTAAACTTACTACGCTACTGTATTTTAATGTTGGTCATTAAAGTGACACTTGGAGAGCCAACTGTTTTCTGAAGTGATGCTTGGTAAAAAATAAAAATTGAGAACCACTGCTCTAAACTGATAATGTACACATTGAAGTCTGAAGTGCTCATATGGTTCTTAATAGCTGTGTCATTGGAGCCTTAAATTAAGATGTAGAAAAACAAAGCCTCTGTGAAGAAAACGTTTTTCTCTCCTGAAAGTGATGATATTTTCCATTTAAAACATTTAGCTGTTAATCAAAATCATATGGTACAGTACGTGGGGGATACTCAGCTCATAACGTTTTGTCCAAACACTCCCCATAGCAAAAGGGTGTTTCCCTGGAGCGCTTAACCGAGCAGCTGTGAGAGCACAGGAAATCGCACGTCTTTTGACAGGAAGTTCCATCGACAGACACACACACACACACACACACACACACACACACACACACACACACACACACACACACACACACACACACACACACACACACACACACACACACACACACACACACACACACACACACACACGTAAGCCCAGTCAGGAAGCCCTGCCAACTTGGCCCGCTGTTTCATTCATAAATCTTGCACACATAAACATACACACGCACAGAGCGTAGCCGACAAGCCAAGCAGATGAAGCTCATGCAACATCACTCATGGATGTGCGCACCTCTGACAGGATATGGACAGGTTAGAGGTCAACTGAAGGCTGGGCTAAATTGTGGGTGGCTTTTTGTGGTGGTGGGAGGTAAAAAAAATGGATTAGGATCATCCTTCATCATCTCATGTAAGGACAATTAGATTTTTCACCGGGGTGGATTTGTTGAAGAAATGTAGATAAGATGAGTTATTGTCTTCATTTGGCCATTATATGCAAGGCCAATGTTGCACAATTTTTGCTTAACACTTACAATGGAAAATACTAGGAACAGTAACAGGAGCCATGCCTGTTGTAATGGACTGTTGGTGATGTTGGCTTAATTCAATGTAAACTAATGGTTGACTCATTTTATCAATCAACCAATCAATCAAAGTTTACTTATAAACCCCTTAATTACAAGTGTCTCAAAGGGCTGCACAAGCCACAATGACATCCCACATCAGATCCCACATCAGGGAAAAAAAAAACTCAACCCAATGGGAACAATGTGAAACCCTGGAAGGGACTGCAGATGTCTAATGTCTGAAAGGTAATACGAAGCACACCACGGGAGCTTGCATTCTCGTTGTCTCTCCTTCGACAAATGGACTAAGTTTTTCGCTAAGTAGAATCACAGCTGACCCGGCCGGACATTGGAAAGTTCTCTTGCCGTCTGAGAAGTGTTGTATCCGAAATAGCTGCAATCACTTTCTCTTAAGGTATTCATGTGTGATTTCCACAAGCGTCTGTACATGTAGAGGAAGGAGAAACACGACATGTCTGGATGACTCGCCTCCATATTTCCAGTGGTTACCTCCGAGTTACGAAACCGCTTTATTATGAAGCTGGCTGTGGCGTGTTCTTTCTGGCGTCACTTCCTCTCCGAACTCACTTTGTAAACGAACAATGAGTCCATACAAAGCTAAGTGCCGGAGATTCAAGAATTACACGGCTGACTTACCCGTGTAAAAATGTGTCCGAGGAGGGGGTCCTTAAACGCTGGTTTAGTGTGGCTGAAACGGGGCTTAAGCTAAATAATTATTTGTTTAAGGGGTTAAACAACTTAGTGTAGACATGGCCTAAGAAATAAACCGTTTTGAATAAAGTCCTTAAGTGAGAATAAGATAAACTGATCTACTGAAAGTTTGCATGTATAATAACGCATGCATACGTGATAGCGCATCCAAAATTGATCTACTAATAACCTGATGCACAGAAGATTGTGCATCTTAAATGTGCAAAATAGAGAGCGCAATCCTTTAAGCATGTCTGTTTTTATGTATATAAAGAATGTATGCTGATTATTAGAATGCGCACAATACTGGGACAAGAACATGCAAATTAAATTATTTAGCACACTGAAAGTGATTTGTCAAGACTGAAACTGATCTGCGGCCGCTGTTTTGCATCTATATTTAGTATTTTTGAAATGCGCGCGCAAACTGGCAGTTACGCACAAATATATGTGAGAAAGTAAGCGATTGAGAGACATAATTTTCAGTTTGTGTGCATGTCAACATATTTGGAATGTCAGAAATATATGTCTATTCAGCAACATATTGTCTATTCAGCAACACCAATTTATAATTTTATAGCTACTGCCTGATAAAAGAGAATTTAATTGATTTGCTTTTGTGAGGACTCGCATTTTTTCAATGGTGTTTTGTTTACATATGAGAAATATACTATTATAACATATCGCCTATATGAAAACACTTCTTGCAATATGCATTTTCTTTGTCCCGGATCATACCAGACACACCATCATAACGCCGCAGCACCTTCAGCATGCTAAAAATAGATTCTGTTGTCTAAATCGCACTTCTATATAGCCCAGAAAAGGTGGTAAATGTTATATATGTGTGGTGCATGTTTACAACATGACAAAACATCACAAGTTTGACCATTTGATGCCTTACATTTGGAAGGAAATTAATGTCTTCGTGGTGACACACGAAAAAATATTTTTAAAAAAGCAATCTGCACTCTCTTACTTACTTGTTATCAATTATACACTCAGTCTTAGTAAATCACAAGCAACACAACCACTAATAATAAACACAATTTTATAGTTTGCACACGCTGTTTAGCATGTGTTTTTTGGCTGTTAGTAGATCAGGCCCCTTATGTGTGTAAGTATAAGGCGACGACACTGCAAATTATTTGCCATTTGCCAATATTTAACATTTTATTTCTAGAAATTTCCCTAGTTTTAAAGAGCTAATTGCTTATTTTTAGCCATTGACTTTACATCATAATCTTAATTTTAGCATAAATATTTATAATTTTAAATATATATATAAATAAATATATATATTGCCACATATACAAATCTTAAATATGGATGCCTTGTCAAGTAAAATTATCTGTCCATTTAGCTAATTAATTTCACTACTTTGTAGTTATTGTTTTCCTAAAATATAGTCTTTTTAACTTAGCTCTTTTTTTTGCAGTGTACAATTAAAGGAAATACAATTTAAAAAAACATACCGTTGGTCTCACTTGTTTAGCTATTAGCTGTTTGTTCATCCAGAAGAACATTCTAGAGGTCAGAGGTCACCTTTGTTGTTTCTTGTCTCACTGTTCTAGCTCATCCCACAATTCATGGTTGAAGTTCTTCCACACTAAACACTTCCAACTATATGAACACTCCTTTGTGCACTGGGATAGTCTTCCCATACTCACAAATGAATTGATGTTTAATGAAGAGATTGCAGGGTTTCCCGGAAACTGCCAAGATACCTGTGGCGGTGGGGGTGTGGTTATGGGCGTGGCCACCGTGACATTATCAAATATTTGTATAATTTGCTATAATAAGATTTTCTTTAAAAAGGCTCAACAATTTATATATATACATTCAAAACAAATATATGTTGAAATAATATTAACATATATATATATATATATATATATATATATATATATATATATATATATATATATATATATATATATATATATATATATATATATATATATATATATATATATATATATATATATATATATAATCATTTTGCCATATTTTCAATTGTTGCTGCTTTTTATATTTTTACTTTTTACATTTTTTCAAGTGTTTCTAGATTTTTAATTACTTTTTTACATTTCATTAATAACAACTAGCAACAAATTTAGCATCTTCTTCTGGTGTTATTTTAAAATGTACTCCTATTTAGAGACTCTTAACTTATTGTCCTCGATGTTCCTAACTAAAGAGCTCATGGGTCACACGCTGTTGCTCTAGTTGGACTTTCTCTTCTTAAAAGCTACCACTGTTTTCTTCACCACTGCTCCCCAAGGGGATGGGTCAAATGCAGAGGACAAATTTCACCACATCTAGTGTGTGTGTGACAATCATTGGTACTTTAATCTTTAATCTTTAATATTTGCACTGACAACGCTCCAGACAGTCACAATGGCGAGTGTTTTGTTTACATCCGGTTTCAGTGATCATAGTCTTTTTTCGGTGGTCAAGTTTTCGGTACATCACTTGTCAGTAGTGCGCATATAATACGCTACATATATCAATTCATACTGTAACGACCAGCTATTGTTAATGTTTTATGTTTGTGTGGTTTGGATTTAATGTCAGTTTTTCCCATGTTTACAAACACACCGTCCGTGTCTGAAAGGTAATTGGTGGAGAACGAGGAAATGTTGTTGTGTGTCCGGAGACGAAAGTGTTTGCAGGGGAGGTAAAACCTATTGAAATTGTGCCGTTTGTTATCATAAAATTGGTAATACAATTTTAAAATAGCGTCAGACTTTGTGATTTCTTCTGGGGTCTACAATACATGTTATTCAATTTGTTTTCAAGTAAAGAAAAACACCTTATTTTCAAAGTGTGGCTGTGGCATGCGCAAGCCCTCATGTCTTCTGCTGCAAGCACCTCCGCTAGAAGCGCACCGGGACACGCGCCCGCTCGCTCTGCATGCATCGCGGCCACGTGCCTGCAAGGCTGCAGGCAATCCTCAATCTGCGCACCTGGGGCTAATGAAGACAGACGGCATAAAGACCAGCGGACATGAAGATCCAGTGCCGGAACGTAGTTCACTCTCGCAGTAAGCATCCCATCTCTGGCTTCCCTCCCGTGTACTTGCTCTCTGTCTGTGCCTTCCCTGTTCCCGTGTCTTATGTCCTTTGTGTTTCCAGTAGTGCTTCCCCTGTTTCCCGTGATCGAGCTGTGTGCCTCGACTTCCCTCTGGATTCCGGACTGCCTCCCTCAATCGTCGACCCCTGCTTGGACACGGACCTCTTACGCCCTGCTATAGCCCTCTACTTCCTGCTTGTCTCATGGATCTATGAGCCTGCCCTGCTTCTTTTTGGACTTGCCTCTCACTCAACACTACCGGTAACACTCAACAGCTAATATCCACACATAGTCTCACACACCATACACTCTCTTGGATTTTGTCACACTCCATACCATTGTTAATTAAAATTATTGGTTGTTATTTTATATATATATATATATATATATATATATATATATATATATACATATATATATACATATACATATATGTGTATATATATAAATATATATATATATATACACATATATATATATATGTATATATATATATATATATATATATATATATATATATATATATATATATATATATATATATATACTGTATATATATACATATATATATATATATATATATATATATATATATATATATATATATATATATATATATATATATATATATATATATATATATATATATATATATATATATATATATATATATATATATATATATATGTATGCTACGCCCCCTTGTGTATGTGCTGTTGGTCCAGGTGATAGAATAAAGTATAGATTATTTCATTAAAATTGTTTGTTATGAATGTGGTCAATGCATGCCACTAACCTTGCTTAAAAATTGTACTTCGTTATCTCACATTGTTTTCTTTGTCGTGGTGTTTCTGCCAACAGCTGCAAAGGAAGTCACATAGTATTTGTGGCTTCTGCATTTGTTTGTGTGCATAATATATGTTTGTGTGTGTGTGTGTGTGTGTGTGTGTGTGTGTGTATGTGTGTGTGTGTGTGTGTGTGTGTGTGTGTGTGTGTGTGTGTGTGTGTGTGTGTGTGTGTGTGTGTGTGTGAGAGAGAGAGAGAGAGAGGGAGGGAGAAATACACACACACACACACACACACATACACACAGTTTGTTTCCCCAACTCCCTGCTGGGTCTGATCTATTTCCTGGTTGCAGGTGCACAGTGAGATCACTTCCTGTCGGCTCCCTTGTGTGTGCGTGCATCCGTAGACTCCAGCCATTTCCTGCCTGTGAGGAAGAGGAAACTGTAGGAAACAGGATGAGCCTCCTGGGCAGGACGGGTCAGAAAGGGCTAGGTTCAACTGGACAGAGAGGACAGTGACCCTGAAAATAATGGATAAGAGCACAGAGTCGGTGCTTGTCACTGCCTTGATGAGAGCACATGGTGGTGTCACCGACTTCAATTTTACGTACCGACAGGAAACCTATACTTTGTATATCCTTCAGAGTGAAACCACGGTATGACGTTTACCCAAAAACATCCGATTAGGGGTCAACAGAATGGGGATCAGACAATAATATAAGGTGATTAGGTGCACACCTGCATTGTATTGTCTAAGGCCATGTCCACACGAACGCGGAGAGTTTCAAAAACACATATTTGGGGTTAAAACAATCTCCATCCACACAAGTGAAGTGTCAAAACTGTCTGTCTACACACAAACATACACCTGCTGTCATGCACATTTTGTCCAAACAGAAGCCTGAAAAAAGCAGCAACAGCTGACTTGTTGGCATTACACCTCATTTATGTCTATTTTGATACACTAGATGTACAATGACACGTACATTATCTTTAAAACCAGCGTGCACGTACACCGAGCCCTGGGAACATTATTAAAGAGCGAATGCACGCCTGTGCTGCTGAAACCCAACATTGATAGAATTATAACATGTTCATCAACATGGTGATGTATTACAAGTGCAGTGAAGTCTACATTATTTATAAAATCAGCAAGCACTAACGAGTCAAGGAAACCATTTTGCATGTTTAAGTGCCTATATAAAGCACACGGAGCACACGTGCGTGTGCTGCTGCAAAACTGTCATGGAATTATAAAGCATTTAATTATGGATATAGTGATATGGTACATGTGTAATGGCGTGTATATTGTCTTTAACATCAGTACACACTACAGGGAGGACGCTACATCATGTTTTTTTTAGTTGCTTGGTCACTTTTTACGCGCGAGCAGGGTCACGCCCGGCTCCATCTACAACAGGGGTGTCCAAACTTTTTCCACTGAGGGCCGCACACTGAAAAATCGAAGCAAGCGGGGGCCATTTTGATATTTTTTATTTTAAAAACCAATACAATTTATGTATAAAAAAGATACATTTAGGCCTCCACTCAGACTTGATCCCAGGGACCCCAAAAGGTTTTGGTAAAAAAAAACATTACATTACATCATTTAGTATTATTATTATTATTATTATTATTCAAGGTTTAAATCTCTAGATCAACATTAGGTCTATCTGTCAATATAACGCTTTTAAAGATTTAAGTTGTATGCCATTTTTGTCAAGGAAAACCGTATTTTTTAATGGAAAAAAAACACAAAATATGCAATATTTTCCCCCAATAAAATTTTAAAGTGGAATATTTGAGATTATATAATAATTGGAGTCTTAAAAAGGTCAATAACTCATAACAACATTGATTTTAATTCATAATTTTTTTGGGCAATGACACTTAAAAAAAAAAAAAAAGTCCCACTAAAATTATTGGGGATCCAAAAGGGTACTGCTCAGTAAAGTTTAAAAAAATTAACTTTTACCACAATAGTCTCAAGATCAACTTCAGATCTATCCGTCAATTATAAGTTTTATTGTTGTTTATGTTTTTTGTTTGTTCGTTTTAGGCCCTTCTTTAAAAAACTTTGTTTTTTAAATGGCAATCAAAAAATGTGCAACATTTTCCCCCCAAAATATCTCAAAGTGGAATATTTAATGTGAAGTAAATGGAGCCTTGAATAGGTCAATAATTCATAATGATATTGATTTTGATTCATTATTATATTTTAAAGAAATAAACAGCCTGCATGGCAGCTTTGTGTTATTAGAGTAAATAATGCAAAATGTTCTTGTTACATTTCCCCTGTTTGCTCTTTTATACCACTTTTTATGTTTTTTATTTATTTTTCATCATATTTTTAGAATGTGCGGAGGGCCGTTGAAAAATGACATGCGGGTCGCAAATGGCCCCCGGGCCGCACTTTGGACACCCCTGATCTACAAGAATGGAAGCAAGACACGTAAGTTGACTTCATGATTTGTTGTTAAACAAGGACTAAAAACATAAAATAATGTTGCATCTTTCTTATGACACAGAGCAAAAAAGTCTTGCTTGTCAAAGTTGTTCCATCAGGTGGAGGTTCCACAGCAAAACAGCTGACTGTCATTTACGCCAGGGGGAGTGTCGCAAAGCCCATTTTGACGTGTCTTTTTTATTAATGTTGAGTGAAAATAGTGGCATGTTTACGTTCAAACGTACAGTAAGTCATCTTAAAGTGTGTTTAAAGGCAGCAAAGCAGTGTTGTTGAGCTTGGAAATGACAGCGCACAACCGTGACGTCATCACAAGTCTCCGTTTGTGCATACGCTAAGAGGAGAGTTTTGGATCTCTACACTTTGGCCAGCATTTGCAAAAGTCTGCGTTTTTAAGGACAAAAGTATGCGTCTGTGTGTGGACAAGAGGCCTAAACGCAGAGATAAGTATGCCTTAATTAAGTATCTGTGTTTATGTGGACATGGCCTTAGATTAGACATACCTCCAAATAAAAGTCATGCTGTTAACATCTTCACCATGTTAATGCACCTGTCATATTTCTTCTCACGGACAAAAAACTTCCTTTCATACCTTGAAACTTACCATCACCCCCTTCCGGGTGCAACATGCTTACATGTAGTCACATTACTGTACATCCTGACACACACGCACACACACACACACACACACACACACACACACACACACACACACACACACACACACACACACACACACACACACACACACACACACACACACACACACACACACACACACACACACGCACACACACACAGGCCTATTCATTACCCAAGACCACAGGCCGTGTGAAGGGCAAGCCCGGGCAGATAAGTCTTCCTTCTGACATTTCTGCTGCACTTGCTGTCATTCTCAGCTGCTGGGAAAATTCTTCTTGGATCTTCTGAAAAACGTTTTGTGACGTCACCCTTTGTTACAAAGACTTTTATGAGTGGATTTACAGTGATTTGATTTGTGAATAAAAAAAGTTTGTATAGTGAAAAAAACAATGTATATACAAATAATGGATTCCGGCAGTGGCGTGCGGTGAGGTTAATGTCTGGTGAGGCACTGCATCATCACAGTCAGATTTACAAACATATGAACCCTGAATAGTATCTTATTCACCATGTGATTGGCAGCAGTTAACGGGTTATGTTTAAAAGCTCGTACCAGCATTCTTTACACAACTGTAGTACACAAAAAAGCACATTTAATTAAAAAAACATTATTATGGTCTTACCTTTCTTGCTGGACATCCACACAGTCAGCCAGCCTTTGCGTGTGTACCACGCCGTTTGAAAAGAACGGGTCTTCTGTCCCAAAGTCAAAAGCAAACCTTTTAGCTCCGGCGTTGGTCTACCTTAAATTATTACCTCCTGCTTCGATTGAAAGTCCAGTTTAGAAAACTGTTTTATTTTACATATGTAATCCTCCATGTTTTTAATAAAAGTCCAGGCGAGAGGAAATAAACAATCGCTTGCAAACTTTTTTTTTTTTTTTTTTTTTTCTTCTGCGGCCGAGGAATGATCTCTGGGATCACTACCGCCCTCTACCACCAGGAGGCCGGATTACTGCGAGCCTCAACCAGTACGTCTTTTGCAGCAGATTTATGAATGCTCAGCACAAGAAATACGTTACACACATACAGTTTTTGACACAATACACTGTACATTATATACCTCAGCTAACTAAACTATGCCTTAGTTTAGTTAGCTGATATACTTCATATAGCAATACAGTCTCACTGCACAGCAGCTCAGCAGTTAGCCGAGTCATTATGCACAATCCATGTTGAGGCACAAATCAGTGACGTGCCTCAACTGGCTGCTGATCACCGCAACGTCTCTTCTCAGTATTTGAACGGCAAATGTGAAAATACAAATACAAATAATCTAAAACTGGTGAAGTTAAATGGAAAATAACTTTAGTATAATCACTGGATACATATAACAATTCAATTAATTTTTTTTTCTTTTTACATTTTTTTTCTTTCCATGATGGCAGGGGAGACCCCGCCTCCCCTGCCTCTAGTGACTGCACGCCACTGGATTCCGGCCACGACAAAAGTCCATAAATTAGTAAAAGTTTGTATAATTTGAACATAATATAAAGCACTTTAGATTAGATTAGATTTAGATTTATTGGTCCCCTTGGGGAAATTCATTGTCACTGCCATACATTTGAACAATAGACATTACACATCACAAAAAAATAACAAAAAGACATCCTACATGACCAACACACATTTACAGGCTTGTCAGACAGGTCGGCCGGGCCTGCTGTTAAGGGCGGCTATAGCTGCAGGGATAAGGCTTTTCCTGAGGCGGGCCCTCCGGAATTTGATATTTCTGTACCTGCGCCCTGATGGTAGTGGGATGATGTATTGGTGTAGTGGGTGAGTGATATCCTGGACTATTGTTTTTGCCAGTCAAGTGAAGGACCTGTGGTTTAAGTCTGAAATGTTGGGTGTGGGTAGGCCGATGATTTTAGCTGCTATGTTTGTAATGCGTGTGAGTTTGGTCCGGTTGGTTACAGAAAGCATGGTGAAAAAAACATGTGGAACAGTACATAAGGTTGGGTTGAACAATGCTTTGGTAAAGTACTAACAGGAGATGAGGTGCAACGTATAGTCCTTTAAGTTTACATTACTGTATATCAAACAAACATACCAAGGAGGTGATGGATCAACTTTCTATTTAATAACAAAGCAGAAACAACAACTACCTGAACCGTCCTAATTTTTTAGTCTCCCTGCTGACACGCACACAAACTGTCATTAGCCCTGCGTTGCATTTACAGTTTGAAATCAGAAAACTCATCAGCTTTAACAGCCAGCTCACTACAATGATCAGGAGTTTAAAAAAATGAATCCACTTTACCTTGTTATTTAATCTTTCCGGTGTGCAACGGAAGGGAAGGAGCGCGAGGAGGTAGCAGTATCGACAAAACTGTGGATTGTTTTAAACTACAAACCGCTTGTCTATCGCTTTCTTTGGACTTCTATTGAGCTAGTAGTGAAGTGTGAAGGGAATTATATTCATATAGCGCTTTTTTCTACAGACTCAAAGCGCTTTACATAGTGAAACCCATTATCTACATCTTTAAGATACATTTAAACCAGTGTGGGTGGGTAAAGTGTCTTGCCCAAGGACACAACCGCAGTGACTCGGATGGCAAAGCGGGGATCGAACCTTGTACCCCTCAAGTTGCTGGCCCGACCACTCTACCAGCCGAGCAGCGGCGCCCCCAGTAAAACTGGAATTATGCTGTAACTAGGCTAAAAAATACTTACAAGGAAACAAAGTAGCAATTAGCATAGTAGCTGAAAGCAGCACTAGGCTGTGCTGTCTGAATCAGCCCGCCCACAATTGCTGTGCTGCCGTACACACAATGGCTGTACTGTGAGGTACACAAGGGGTGGATGTAACGTTCGTCCAACAAAGCATATTTCTATCCAGTCTGCGATTGAAAAGTTGAACATTTTGTACAATAAGTGGTTGGTCTGTATAAGATTGTCACCTACAGTATGTACTTAGTTACACGTTATTTCTTAAATTCAATAGTGTTTCTCACCTTCTTCATCAAAGTACTGGCAATCACAACTTTCTTGAGTGGTGGATTAAATAGCAGTCAATGAAATCAAAAATAGCAATCGAAAAAAGGACAGCAACTAAGTCACCAGCCAGTGGGATACTTTGGGCACTCGATTCCGTGGAAAGTGGTTATTTATCACACTGTTTGGCCGTACGATAGTCGAGATCGTATATAACAACTGGGGCAAGTTTTTGATAAAAAAAAATCATACAAACATTGTGGCGCACCGAAATCTAGGTTTGACATTACATGGACCAAATATGGAAACATCTTAGTCAGTAAAAAACAGTTAAGCGCTGTGGTACATCCATCCATTCTCTATACCGCTTGTCAGATTATTATGGTCTCAGGTGAGTTGGAGCCTGTCCCAGCTGAATTTAAGGCGAGAGGGTGTGTACATCCTGGATTGGTCACCAGTAAATCACAGAGCACATGTAGACTCTGCAAATAACCTAACATGCAAGATTGTGCGCTGTGGTATCGGGCAGGAGTGCCCAAAGAAAAACTTCACACACAGATGTTCGAAAGTACATTTAAACGAAATTGTATACTTAGTCTTCCCAGAAAAACACATTCCTTAGCTGCAACTATACAAGGTCACTGTTTTCTCATGCAGGCTTGCTGTTTGTTGTCCTTTGTATGTGGTAAAGACTGACACGTGTCCATACATGCACAGCATTATAGAAGATAATGCCATCACATCAGATGCATGGGAGTTTGTGAAAGAAATGCAATAGCAGCTTTGTGACACCCCAATGTGTCATCCATTGCACATTTTACAAGTCCCCTAGGTTCCATTAGCATTTGGGATGCCTCCCACGAGAGACTGTTGACAACATGTGCACTGCAAAAAAGAGCTGACAAAATATAAGATAAAAAGACTAGATTTAAAAAGACTAAAACTAGTGAAATTATCTGTCCATGCAGCTAGATCATTTTACTTGATAAAACAATGTAAATTAAGATTTGTATATCTAGAAATTAGCAGGATTTTTTTTAGATAGACATAAGTATTTTATTCTGAAAACAAGCAATATTCAGCTAGCAATTTTTTAACTGAGCATCTTTGAGATGTTGCAGAATCTTTAAACACAATTTGCTACAAGGGGAAAACCGAAATATCTAATTGATTAGTTATTTTCTCAATTTTAATATTTTTAAACGAGAATAGACAAACAATAATTATTATTGACAAAATTAAGATTATGATGTAAAGTCCAAAGTAAATTGATTTTAAAACTAGGGAAATTTCAAGAAATACAATTCTAAATCTTGGCAAGGGGCAAATAATATCCAGACAATAGTCATACTGCATCAACCTGAGGTGCGAATCTTTGGGCACTTCACTTCAAGATTTCGATTCTTGCTTTATTACGAATCCCAATTTTAACTGATTTTCGCAGTGTATTATTTGGTATAGTAATTATAATAAAACCTTTTCAAAATAGATTCAGGTTATCAAACCTCCTTTTGTTTACTGATGTTTGCGCACAGCAAGTAAGCATGGAGATGGTCTAAATTGTCTTTTTAAAAGTTGGTTCTTAAAAAAAAAAACATTAAGAAAAACACAAAAAAACAAACATCTATTACTGAAAATTGAGAATCGATTTGAAATCGGAATAAATAAGAATTGCGATTCGGATGTAAATTGATTTAATGAGCTCCCTTAGTATCTACTCAATTTTGCGCCTTACATCTCTCACCTGCTGATGTCTGTATTATAATTTCAGTCACTGCATAGCCTTTTTTATAGCTCTGACAAAGCATCGTAGTTCTAGTGGCCCTTCACTAAAGCATACCTTTTGGGATTGTAAAAATTATAAACAAAGACAAATGGACATCGTATGAGTCAGGTTTGTCCTTTAGCTAACAGCAGTGAATGGTGTTTGGTTCAAAGTTATGCAACAATTTTGTATTTTGGTTTCCGTCCAAATTTTGCCCCAAATTTGACAAGTCTCATGTCAAATTTTTCAGGCTTCTCATTTGTCAAAATATTCATGACAGTCAGTGAATGTGATGTTTTTAAACAACGCTATCATGTGGATGGAGATTTCTTAAAACTCTGGCCTTTTCTTGGCGCTCTTGAAAAGGTACTCAATGAGCGTATTTCAATCCTATTTATATGAAAGAGACCATCATTTATTTATCACATTTGCTATTTTCCTTGACAAACAAAGTTAGCGATTCAAAATGCATTAAAAAGAAAACTGTACTTTTTCATCCACAATCCCTATGTGGGACCGGAAAATTCTAGCGGGCTGGCACATTTTCACTAACAGTGAAGGCAATGTGGTCTAATCTATTCGGCCTAAATAGCCCTTTTCAAAAACATCCCAAAACCTTTGACAATGTTTTATATACAGTATATAATGTAACCATAGAGAGGACATGCATGTTAACATATCATATTTCTTGTATTTCGATCATTTTAAGCATTGGCCTGACTTTTTTCCACGGCGCATTGATTTCACAGAGCTCATAGCAACAAACGCAAATTTTGTCAACAACAACTGCATAGAGAGCACGTTGTGTTTGCTAGCACTAATGGCAGACTTTGTAAGAGTTTTTGAAGGTTGCACTCTTGCTAAACGTTTTAAATAAGAAATGGAAAACGGTCTATATTTATTTATATTCTGTATTTACTATACCTGGAATAATACCCAGATACTCATTCGCATAATGATGGCGGAAGCTACCATGCAAGGCGCTAACCACGACCCATCAGAAGCAGTTAAGGGTTAGGAGTCCAGTGTCTATCTCAGGGACACCTCGACATGAGCTCTCCAGGCCGAGATTTGAACCGGTGACTCTCTGACAGCCCTAAATACCATAAAACAATGTCCACTCTCACTGGGATGTCGACGGATGGGATGGTTTTATCTTTCAGCACTTGCACTCTCCCTGAGCGGCTATATTCAGATTCAGATATAATCCTCACTCCTCATCTAGAAAATGCTTCCTAGCAAAGTTGTGATGGTCTTATGCTGTGTTCAATTTGTTGAGAACCAAGTTGAGAGCCATATAGTATCAAGATAGGCGCGTGTGGATTTTCAAAGTTGACCAACTTCCCAGCTTGGTGCCACAACCTTCTACTACACAAGTGAGAGTCATGATTTACAATCTAACATCAGCTTTTACTAAGTCACAGGCGATACTGTATTAGCAGCATCAGTAGCTAGCATACCAGTCACTAGTGCCCCGATGTGCCATGAACGAGGCGATGTGTCAGGACGCTGGAAAAGTAGTTCCTCTGTGTTAGCTCATTCAATAACAATGTCACTATAGCAGACCTGGGCATTCTGCAGCCCGCGGGCCACGTCCGGCCCTTTGGGCGTTCCTGTGCGGCCCGCGTGAGGCCAATCATAAATTACAAAATACATTTAAAAAAGTATCTATGTCGAGTGTGCAATTTCAACGGTGCCGCTTTTGTTTTGAAAAGCGTTATTTGTATTACTTCCGTGTGGACGTATGCTTGTGCACATTGTGAGTGAATGTGAAAAGCGGCAATCACAAATTACAAAATACATTTAAAAAAACATCTATGTCGTGCGTGCAATACAACTGTGCTGCTTTTATTTTGAAAAGTGTTATTTATGGGCGTATGTCCGTGTGTAACCTGTGAGTGAAGGTGCACAGCGACAAGTGATGCCCGGTTACCCCCGAGACGCTAAAAAGAGAAAAGTTGATGACGAATGGCGTGTTTCCAACAAGACATGGACTACCAAGTATTTCTTTACAGAAATGAAAGGTAAAGCCGTGTGCTTAATTTGTGGTACACAGGTTGCTGTGTTTAAAGAATATCATTTACACGACGAAGCACGAGGAAAAATACCGGAATCAGTCTGATGAAGCACGCGCAAGGGAGGCTGATGTGTTGATGGTAAAACTGCAAACCCAACAAGGACTTTTTGCCAAATTTCACACCCCCAGAGATGCAGCTGTCAGGACAAGTTTTGTCATTTCTCACAGAATCGCCAGAAAAAGTAAGGCGTTTTCTGACGGAGAGTTTATTAAGGAGTGCTTATTGGACTCTGTTGCGCTGATATGCCCGGAGAAGAGGGGCGCATTTGAGAACGTGTCACTCTCCCGACGCACTGTAACAAGGCGGGTTGAAACCATCGCTGGAAACTTGGAGCTTCAGCTGAAGAACAGAACGGCCGACTTTGACTGTTTTTCGCTGGCTTTGGATGAGAGCTGCAATGTACGTAACACCGCCCAGCTGCTCATCTTCTTACGTGGGATAACTGCAGACTTTCAAATCACGGAGGAGCTGGCAGCCATGCAGTCAATTAAAGAGACAACCACAGGTAATGATTTGTTCACATAGGTAAATGTGTGTTTGGACATGTTAGGACTGAAATAGGACAAGCTGGCAGGTGTGACAACAGATGGTTGTCCAAATCTGACGGGGAAAAATGTTGGACTTTTAAAGAGGATGCAGGATAAAGTGACAGAAATTGACATTTTTGCATTGTATTATACATCAGGAAGTGTTGTGTAAGACAGTGTTAAAGATAAAACCATCAAAAGCAATCTGCTTTTGTATAAAGTTAAGTTAGGTTAAATGAAATTATTATTATTATTAGTATTATTATTATTTATTTTAAGGTATATCAAAAATAATTTGAGCAAAATTTAATTGTAATATTTTCGGTGTGGCCCTCCAGCAGTGCTCAGGTTGCTCATGCGGCCCCCGGTAAAAATGAATTGCCCACCCCTGCACTATAGCCTGGTTAATATGCAAGTCACGGCATGTAAATATTAATGGAGAAAGAATACAAATTGTCAGCCAATATAAATATCTATATAGCTTTCCTTTAAAGCCCATATTGGCAAATTGTTAAAGGCCTACTGAAATGAATTTTTTTTATTTAAACGGGAATAGCAGATCCATTCTATGTGTCATACTTGATCATTTCGCGATATTGCCATATTTTTGCTGAAAGGATTTAGTAGAGAAAATCGACGATAAAGTTCGCAACTTTTGCTCGCTGATAAAAAAGCCTTGCCTGTACCGGAAGTAGCGTGACGTCACAGGAGGTAATATTCCTCACAATTTTCCTTTGTTTACAATGGAGCGAGAGAGATTCGGAGCGACAAAGCGACGATTACCCCATTAATTTGAGCGAAGATGAACGATTCGTGGATGAGGCACGTTAGAGTGAAGAACTAGAGGCAGTGCAGGACGTATCTTTTTTCGCTCTGACCGTAACTTAGTTACAAGCTGGCTCATTGGATTCCACACTCTCTCCTTTTTCTATTGTGGATCACGGATTTGTATTTTAAACCACCTCGGATACTATATCCTCTTGAAAATGAGAGTCGAGCACGCGAAATGGACATTCAGAGTGACTTTTATCTCCACGACAATACGTCGGTGACACACCTAGCTACTGAGCTAACGTGATAGCATCGTTCTCAAATGCAGATAGAAACAAAATAAATAAACCCCTGACTGGAAGGATAGACAGAAGATCAACTATACTATTAAACCATGTACATGTAACTACACGGTTACATCAACAGCCGTGCTCACCTGCGTTCCAGCGATCGACGGCGCGACGAAGAACTTCACCCATCATCGACGAAGCTCTTTAGCATGAGCTAACGTGATAGCATCTGTCTCAAATGCAGATGGAAACAAAATAAATAAATCCCTGACTGGAAGGATAGACAGAAGATCAACAATACTACTATCAGGAGACACCGAACCAAACACTGGACATGTAAATACACGGTTAATGTGTATTCGACGCCTGTCGAAGCCTAGCAATGCTGTTGCTAACGATGCTAACTTAACAACGGGACCTCGTCAGAGCTATGATAAAAACATTAGCGCTCCACCTACGCCAGCTAGCCCTCCTCAGCTCATCAACAGCCGTGCGCACCCGCGTTCCAGCGATCGACGATGCGGTCGGCGGCCCGGAGACGTAGGAAGTCAAGGTGAGTTCGCCGCTAGCGCGTCTTCTATCCAACAAAGTCCTCCTTGTTGTGTTGCTACAGCCAGCCACAAACACCGATCCCACCTACAACGTTCTTCTTTGCAGCCTCCATTGTTCATTAAACAAATTGCAAAAGATTCACCAACACAGATGTCCAGAATACTGTGGAATTTTGTCGAAGAAAACAGAGCTCTGTGTATTGTGTCCAAAAGGGTCCAAACACTTCAGTGGACCTTGCGACGTCACGCGCATACGTCATCCTCCAAAGGCGTTTTGAACCGCACTTTATAAATTACCCCGGCCGTATTGGCATGTGTTGCAATGTTAAGATTTCATCATTGATATATAAACTATCAGACTGCGTGGTCGGTAGTAGTGGGTTTCAGTAGGCCTTTAAATAATGAAGTTTAATCTCGCAAATTTTCGTGCAATTCGAAATGAAATGTCAACTGAAGCTGCAAAATCGTATTTGCATTCGATGATTTTCAGCCACTTCAACTATTGCCTTACCCGCTGGTCTCAGGCTGGTCAGAGTTAAAAAAAACAACCTTTGGAAATCTTGAACAAACAAGCAAATAAGGTTATGGATAAAAAAAACCTAGGCACTATCATCACTGTGTCATTTGAAAAAAAATACAGTATTTTAAACTGGGACAGTCTTCACACATTTGCAGACTTAAAACTGACCTATAAAGTACTGCATGAATTGGCTCCAGATCCTCCGGCAGAGTTCATCAGCCAAAGAAACAGCCGTGAGCGTGTCACTCGAGGCTCTGTCAGAGGTGACTGTTATATTCCTCTGCGCAGGAGCACTTTCAGTAAGTCAGCCTCGTCAGTAAGGAGCGCAAATGTGTGGAACTCAGTACCTGGGGAGGTTAAACTGGTCACAATTTACAAGGCCATCACAAAAAAAAATTTAAATGTGGCTTATCAATGCCTACAGCTGCCAACACTAAAAGATGAGCCCGTTTTGATGCTAAGATACATGTTATGTTGTGATGTTGTATTTTATTTTTTTATCATATTGTATATGTATTGCGTGCTTTTATTCTTTTTCTCTCTCTTTCTTTTCTGTTTCTTTTAAATTGTAATTTGACTGCCTTTTTTACATCATGGCCAGGGGACTACAGATGAAAACTAGCCTAATCTAATCTATTCTAAATGGAGCATTGTTGACAGTTTTTGAATGTTTTTAGAGTGCTTTATAGGCAAAAGAGATGAATTCCCATTACCTGCATTGTTATTGAAAACTTGCCAGCACGAGGCAGCTATCTACAATGCACAGAAAAGACAAATAAATGTTTGTTCTTGATCTTACTTATTGTTGAGATATGTTCTGTAATCGTTGCAATATAAGAAAACAGGACCCCCGCCCCACACCAAATTGTTCCAACAATGTTCTTTTCAAGACTTGATCGTGATATATGGCAACTTTTGTTTGTTGTTTAGTGTTTAAGACGTTAATTGTTCATGTCATTGACACTTGCAGTGATTCAAGTTGGTATTTAACCAAATAGATGTGGCAGTTGAGCCACTGTGGCTTTAATGAAGTGAGTACACTGGCCATATAGACCTCTTGATGCTGTTCATTAGCCAGTCAATGGGAGAGGGTACTGTGTGCTGTGTGAGAGTGCAGAGTACGCCTTTGGAATATGAATTGGCTGCTTTGGCAGTAGACTACAGTACTTAAGTGCTCTGAATTGCTGGCGAAGGCTGAGAAATTTAGATGTGGGCCAGGCAGATAGTGCAGCCCACTGACATACATTCTTTGGATAAAAAGGGAAAAAAAATATCTTCTTTGCTCTGTCTCTCGCTCGCCTTTAACCCCCCACCACCTCTCTTTAATCAGACTTTTTTCAACCGGCTCATCCAAAGAGTGAGAGAGAGTAGTAGCTTTTTTGCACAGTATGAAGTCTTTTTTTTCTGACCCACTTCTTACTTCTTCAATAAATATCTTACCAGCAGGACATTTATTTTCAATGACTTTGCAGAGTTCTAAAGTTCCATATTGCAGTTGGAATGTTGCTTTTTTGTTTCCCTCCCCTCCAAATCTCCTCTTCAGCCCACTTCTCTTTTAGTCCAAGTGGGGACCCTTGTGATGCTTGGGATTCCAGCCTGCAAAATAACACTTTTTTCCACAGGAGTTCTCATACATCAGCATGCATTTACTAATATTATTCTCCCAGATAAACACTCAGCAGATATTTAATGTGACCCAGTATGTTCCTTTAAAGTCGCATGTAGGATTAAGTACCGTACTAACACAGAAATGATGCTGCATCAGGAGTCAACCATTTATTAGTGTGGCGTTGTCGAAGTCCCACCGGGCTTTTCCTATTTTATACGATTGATGAGATTTGGCAAAGAGGAGTTCTTTTTTCTTTTGTGAAAACAATATATTTCCACCTCTGAGCAATCAGACCACCCTTAACCCTTATTGGCCTGCAGTCTGTCTGTCAACAGATTGTTAGTTGAAGCAGTGACTCCTGGGACTTACGGAACCACCAGAGTCTACCCAAAAAAGTCAGTCTTCTTTTTTTGCGATGATAAGCAGACTTCAGGAACATTCCAAAGTCTGCTGGACAATAAAACCCACTAGTTAATTATTCATTGTATCTGGCAAACAAACGCACTTTCATTGTTTTTTCCCAGAAATTGATACATTTGTAGATTGAAAAACATTCGAAAACAGGCACCAACAACGACACATCTTTTTCATGTACAATAGTGTGAAAATGTCTTAGACCACCATTAGCTTTTGAGTGCAACTCCAACTATGTTACTTGAGCTCAAATCGCTGCTAATTTCATAGTTCTGGACCCAAAAATAAGTTATACAGGTCAAATTCCCCTCAAATTAGACACAGTACTGATTTTAGGGTTGTTTTCTAACAAATTTCAGCACATTTTAGAACGTCCAATTTTATTTTTAAAATGTAGGCGGGCCTGCATCAGCCTGCTGACGTCACCTATAGAAGAATGGAGTCAATTTCATATTGCATAGTAGTTGTTTTGGTATTGTCTTCATAACAACTCATTTTCAAGCAGGATTTAAAGGAAAGTTCGTTATAACGCGGTCTTGGAGTCCACAAAATATAGATTGTGTTATTCTGTAGATCTCGATATATAGAAAATTCTTACCCTTTTCTTTTCAAAAAGTAATGCGCTGTAGGTCGGCTGTCTAAACCTCTTTGGTGGTTAGTGCCCCAAGTTGACGTGAATGTTGGATTGTGCTCCCACATCACATAATGGGGCGGGCACAATCCATTAGGAGTTCTAGACATCACTGGATTGATATGTATATGTATATAATAAATGTATATAAAAAATATATACTATATTTAAATTCCTTCTTTTTGGACACTTTCATAAAAATTGACTGTGGAGTTACGATCTGGTCACATGTTTGCGAAAGAAACACAGGACGGTAAGAATGCTTGTTTAATTCCACACAAAAATATACAGGGCATTAACCTTGCGTGAAGCTAACTGAAACACAAAGGGTCGCCAACAGTGAACAACAACAAAGTCTAAAGCCCTGTCTAAATTAAGTCGGATAACTCTTTAAACAATTAATTATTTAGCCTCAGCCCTGTGTCAGCAACACTAAACCATCGTTTAAGGTTTCCCTCCTTGGATAATTTTTTACACGGGTAAGTCCGCCGTGTATTTTTTGAATCTCCGGCTCTTAGCTATGTATGGACTCATCGATCGTTTAAAGACTGAGTTCAGAGAGGAAGTGACGACAGAAAGACCGCCCCCCACTCTGGAAATATGGACGCGAGTCATCCAGACATGCCCGTGTTTCCCCTTCCTCTACATGTACAGACGCTTATAGAAATCACACATGAATACCTTTAGTGAAGGAAACGCACGATTGCAGCTATTTCGGATACAACACATCTCAGACGGCAAGAGAACTTTCGAATGTCCAGGTCAGCTGTGATTCTACTTAGTGAAAAGCTTTGTCCATTTGTTGAAGGAGAGACAACGAGAATCCGGGCTCCCGTGGATGTGATAAAAAAAAAGGTAGCATGTGCCTTGTATTACCTGGCAGACAAGAGAAGAGAATGGAAAACAGCGAATGCATTTAGACTGGCAAAACAGACTGTATCAGCTATTGTCCGCCATGTATGTCGCGGACTCAACGTCTAGGTCCAGAGTATATAAAGTCACCAAAAACGAATGGACAATGAAGGTGAAGGCAAAAGAGTGAGGAGTGTCCTGACCAGATATCTAGATCCCTAGTTTGATTGATGTAAAATGTTCTTTGTCACATTGTTTACTTTCATGTCCATTAAAGACATGATTGATTTATGATGGGTCAGGTGTGAATCACTACATTAGGGCCCCACAGCACACTGGATTCCAGTTAATTGAAATACCACAACACTGGATATTGTTCAGATAATTTAAGAACTTGCACACAAAGCAACACTTGAGGTGACTATGACATGCACATTTTCCGCGCATGCGTACTAGGTCGCGTTGCGCCGGCGGACGGAGAGGGCACGGGGTCTTAAACGGTGGCATTGTGTGTGTATGGACAAGGATAAGGTTAGGTGGGATATACCTTGGATAACCTTAGCCGTAGCAATGAAAACTGTTGTGTAGAGTAAACCAACACAGAACATGACTGGGAGGGACCGGTCATGACAGTAAGTGTGAAATACAGGTTAATTTGGTGAAAAACAACGCCATTGACTCTGGTGTAAGAAAAACAGCCGGAAATCCGATCGCGTTAAATAGAACACCACATTATATTGGACCGCGTTATATCAAACTCGCAGTGTAATAGGACCCCTTTAAATCACACAATACTTTCAAGTTCAGCCTTTTTATCAAACTACTTTAGGTGTGTCCATCAGCCTAAGGCCCCATTTACACTAAGCCAGCTAAAGTTATCCAGGGTAAATCCCACCTAACCTTATCTGTGTCCACACACACAACAATGCCACCGTTTAAGACCCCCGCCCCCCTCCGTCCGCCGGCGCAACGCAACCTGGTACGCATGCGCGGAAAATGCGCACGTCATAGTCACCTCCAGTGTTGCTTAACTTGCTTTGTTAAGCAACACTGGGGCGGCATAGCTCGGTTGGTAGAGTGGCCGTGCCAGCAACTTGAGGGTTCCAGGTTCAATTCCCACTTCCGCCATCCTAGTTACTGCCGTTGTGTCCTTGGGAAAGACACTTTACCCACCTGCTCCCAGTGCCACCCACACTGGTTTAAAGGTAACTTAGATATTGGGTTTCACTATGTAAAGCACTTTGAGTCACTAGAGAAAAGTGCTATATAAATATAATTCACTTCACTTTGTGTGCTAGTTCTTAAATTTAACTTATCTGAACAATATCCAGTGTTGTGGTATTTCAATTAACTGGAATCCAGTGTGCTGTGGGGCCCTATTGCAGGGAATCACACCTGAGCCATCATAAATTAATCAAATCTTTTTTAGACACGTAAACAATGTGACAAAGAACATTTTACAACAATCAATCTAGTGATCTAGATATCTGGTGAGGACACTCATCACTCTTTTGCCTTCACCTTCATTGTCCATTCGTTTTTGGTGACTTTATATACTCTGGACCTAGACGTTGAGTCTGTGACATACATGGTGGACAATAACTAATACAGTCTGTTTTGCCAGCCCAAAAGCATTCGCCGTTTTCCGTAGTTTTCCCTCGACGGCAAGGTAATACAAAGCACACGCTACCTTTTTTTACCACATCCACGGGAGCCCGCATCCTTGTTGTCTCTCTTTTGACAAATGGACAAAGTTTAGAGTAAGTAGAATCACAGCTGACCTGGACATTGGAAAGTTATCTTGCCGTCTGAGAAGTGTTGTATCTGAAATAGCTGCATTCGCTTTCTCTTAAGGTATTCATGTGTGATTTCCACAAGCGTCTGTACATGTAGAAGTCTGAGAAACACGGGCATGTCTGGATGACTCGCCTTCATATTTCCAGTGGTTAACCACTTTATTATGAAGCTGGCTGTGGCGTGTTCTTTCTGACGTCACTTCCTGTGTGGAAGCGCTTTTTCTGGCGTCACTTCCTCTCCGAACTCAGTTTGTAAACGATCAATGAGTCCATACAAAGCTAAGTGCCGGAGATTCAAGAAATACACGGCGCACTTACCCGTGTAAAACTTTGTCCGAGGAGGGGAACCTTAAACGCTGGTTTAGTGTTGCTGAAACGGGGTTTAGGCTAAATAATTATTTGTTTAAGGGGTTAAACGACTTAGTGGAGACATGGCCTAAGTATCATTGATTCCCTTCACTTTCTGCAACATTGTAAGCAATCCAAACGGCAATATTGGAATTTTTAACTCATGCTGATATTTATTGAGCGCTCTCCCTCCCTCCTCATCTCATTCACTTTGCCCTCTCCCTCCACTGTTTATTTTTCTCTCTCGTCCTCCCTGCCAGCTGTCAGCATTGGCAGAGAGCCACACGGGCGCTCATCGCTTCGCTGGTGACAAATGCAGCAATGGTTGGGTGAAGAGGAGGAGAAAAAGACTTGTTAAAGAGAGAGACAGGCTTAAAGAGAGTTGCGATGAATGAGGGTAAGTGAGCGAAAGGAAAAAGGGAAAAAAGAAAGAAGAGACAACACAGAGCTGGCGCTCCCTATTGTTTCAGAGGGGACACGATGGTGGATTAGGCCATGGCCAATAATCACAGCCAGATGGGCCGTGAAAGGGGTGTGGCGAGAAGAGAAGATTGAAAAACAAGATAGAGCGTGCAACATTTTCAGTGTAAGGTTACAACACAACTTTATTGCAGCCTCCAATGAACACATACGACGTTTCCAACATAGAATTTCTAAAGGCTACTGCTAATTTCCCTGCTAGATTGCATCATTGGCAGCACCACTGTGTGGCAATTAAATCAGGTCGCCCTTTTTCCTCCCACCCTTATTAACATTCCACAGCCCATTCCTGAACCACTGACACTGTGAGATTACCTCTACCGAAACATGGCCGTTTTCTTCTAACCCCCAACATACTGTAATAATCTCAGGAATGTAGGCTCAGAGAATTCTTCAGTTATCTTGCATTTATTGTACAAGATGCATTTAAGGCACACAACAGCTCCAACATGCGTCTATTTCCTTTCCCGGCAAAACTCGAACCAACACTTCCTGTCAACAATGTCACTTCCCTAACTTCCCCGGAAGTCCCGCCCCCAGCCAAAGCCATTGGCTAACACCCCGTAGCCAGCCGCTACATCACCCCCCCTTACAAAAAGTCCTCGCCCTCGAGGGCTGACCCGTAAGGCAACATTTGGCAACACCATAGCAGCATGTAAAACAGAGCAACCCATTAGTGCAAACAAAACAGTGTAAACAACATAACCCTCACATAACACGAAAGCGGGTTCACAAACCCCCCCACCCCCCTTCCCTCATTGTACTTCAGTCTAAGGACACCACAAAGTCTTGCAAGCGGTCCGGAGGCCTCTTCATCCGCCTCGGCCGCTCTCCTCCATTTCCCAGCAGTGGGACAGCTGGGTCGGGTGTGCCAGTCCTCGGGAGGGAGCTGGAGGGGGCGGGGGACGAGGGGAGTGGGGAAATTGGTCCCCCCTGGGGCGTAAGCGGGGTATTGGTAAAGGGCTGGACGGGCAAGGGAGAGGTCACGTGTGTATCCGAGGCAGGGGAAGGGGGACCCCCGGTAGGGGGCGAGTCTGTCTCTGTGGAGGGCCACCTTCCTTCCCCGGGGGGGGGGCAGCTGGACACGATACACAACCTCTCCCAGCTTCTGGAGTATCTTACAGGGTCCTGTCCACTTGCTGTCCAGCTTGGGACTGCGGCCCTTCTTCCGAATCGGGTTGTAGACCCAGACCAGCTCGCCTGGCGCAAAGTCCCTTCCTCGGGGTCGTCACATCATAGTAGCGCTTTTGTTTGACGCCAGCTTCCTGCAGCTGCTCCCGAGCGAAACTGTGGGCTGAGTCCAACCGGTCCTGTAGTTTCCTGGCATACTCTGGCTCTGCAGCGAAGGCCGGGGCATCAGGTGGGCGGCCAAAGGCCAGCTCTGCAGGTGTGCGCATCTCTCTCCCTAGCATGAGGAGCGCCGGTGTGCACCCCGTGGATTCTTGGACAGCAGAGCGACACGCCATCAGCACCAGTGGTAGGTGTTGGTCCCAGTCACGCTGGTGGCGGGAGGTGACAATGGCGAGCTGGTCTCCCAGGTTGCGGTGGAACCGCTCCACTAACCCATCACTCTGAGGGTGCAATGGGGTGGTGCGGGTCTTGTGAATGCCCAGGCGCTCGCACAAGGCCGCGAACACCCGGGACTCAAAGTTTGTGCCTCGGTCACTGTGCAGAGACGCCATGACGCCAAACCGACCTATCATGCCCTCCACCAGGGCATCAGCAATGGTCTCTGCCTCCTGGTTGGGAATGGCGTATGCCTCTGGCGACTTGGTGAAATAGTCTATGGCGGAAAGGACATAGCGGTTTCCCTTGTCAGACCGTGGGTACGGCCCTGTAATGTCAATCCCCACCCTGTCCATGGGGCACCCCACTGGGAACTGTTGGAGTGGTGCCTGTGAGCGCCCAGTGGGGCCTTTGCGGGCAACGCAAGGGTCACAGCAGCGGCAGAAGTCCTCCACATCTCTCTTCTGCCGACCCCAATAGAACCCCTGTCACAGCCGCTTGAGTGTTTTGGCGACCCCGAAATGTCCAGACCCACCTCCCCCATGCACTGCCTTAAGCACTGCCCCTTGCAGTCCCTTTGGCACCACCACCTGCCACTGTTCTTCCCCCGTGGCCGTGCAACACACCTTGGGACATCCGCAATGAGTCAAACATGGCCCACAGGCCCTTAGTAGCCTTAGAGAATGGTGCCACCGCCTCCCAAGGCGGGCGCTGCCGAGCCTCTACCCACTGCAATACAGGATGAAGGTCTGTGTCCTCCACCTGCGTGCGCCTCCAGTCAGCATTCGTCACAGTCTGTAGTTCTCGGCAGACAACGTTATCAGCCTGACTGACGGCCGCACACTCAGTGCCCTCTGCCCGCCGCTCTTGTTCCCGGGCTTCCCTGCGCTCGCAGTACCGACATCCGTCTGCTGCACACGGCCGGCGCGAGAGCGAGTCCGTGTTGGAGTGGCGAGCACCTGGCCGATGTTCTATTTTAAAGTTGTATCCTTGCAGCTCTTCCACCCACCTGGCAACCTGCCCCTCCGGCTCCCGGAAAGTCATTAGCCACTGGAGGGCAGAGTGGTCAGTCTTGATCACAAAGGGGAGGCCACACAGGTAATATTTAAAGTGTCTGATAGAGAGCACCACTGCCAGGAGTTCTCGGCGGGTGACACAATAGTTCCGTTCCGACTTGTTGAGTTTCTGGCTGAAGTATGCCACCACCATTTCCCCTTCCTGCCACGGCTGTGCAAGTACACCCCCCACTCCCACTCCACTGGCATCAGTGTCCAGTAAGAAGGGCAGGGCGAGGTCAGGTGGGGCGAGTACCGGGGCCTCACACAAGGCCCGTTTCAGCCCCCAGAATGCCTCCTGGCACCCTTCGGACCACACAAAGTCTTTGCCTTTTTCCAGCAATCGATATAGGGGCGCGGCGATTGTAGAAAAACCCCGCACGTGCCTCCGATAGTACAAGGCAAGCCCAATGAAGCTCTTCAGCTGTCCTTGGTCCCGAGGGGCGGGCCAATCTCTCACAGCCCGCACCTTCTCCCCCATGGCGCCAATGCCATCTTCCCCCAGCTCATGTCCCAAGAAAGTTAATTCCCGCCGCATGAAACTGCATTTCTCGGGGTGCAGTTTAAGGCCCGCTGCTCGAATCCTCTCCAGGACTCTCCTCAGGGACCCCAGGGCTGCTTCGAAAGAACGCCCATGTACCAAGATGTCGTCCAGGTACACCAGGCACTCTTGACGGTAAATACCAGCCAGCACTTTGTCCATAAGCCGGGCAAAAGTGGCGGGGGCATTACAGAGCCCAAAACTGAGGACTTTGAATTGCCACAAGCCCCGGCCAGTACAGAAGGCGGCTTTAGAGCGAGATTCAGGAGAAAGGGGTACCTGATAAAACCCGCTTTTAAGGTCCAGAGTGGTGAACCACGAGGAGCCGGAAACTAGGTCCAGGAACTCATCAATACGGGGGAGGGGGTAAGAGTCTTTTGTGGTCACTTCATTCAGCCGTCTGTAATCCACACAGAATCGCCAATCCCCAGCCTTCTTCTTCGCGACCATGACCACAGGTGCCGCCCAGGGGCTCTCGGACGGCTCAATAAAGTCGGCCCGCAGCAGGTCATCTACGGCCTTGTCGCATACCTGCTGTCGAGCGAGGGGGATGCGGCGTGCGTGGCACTTGATGGGCCGCGCCAAGCCAGTGTCTATGACATGCTCTGCCAAGTGGGTTCTTCCCACTTCACTCTCGTTCATTGCAAAGCTGCCCTGGAATTTTCACCAGCAGCTGTTTCAGCTGCTCCTGTTGCTGTTTCTCCAAGTCCCTGTACTCCTCTCTCCACACCCCTCCCCCTATGACCGGGGGTTCTGGCTGCGGGTGGGGGCCCGTGGGTAGGGATGCCCAGGGCTGGCATCCCCGGGTAATACACAGCTCTGTCCCCCCCCTCATTGGCTGAAGGGAGACAGGGCGAGGTCAGGGGTAGTAACTAGGTGAGGTGTGAGGCAACAAGAATGTAGAGGCATGCGGTGAAACGGGCAGGGGCCCGGGAACTAGGGTACCCATGGTAACTGTAGGGCCCCCCGGGAAGTTAAGTGTACCCCTCCCCATGTCTAGCAGGCACCCAGTGACTTGGAGGAAGTCCAGCCCTAAGATGCAGCAGTCTTGCACGTCTGCCACCCAAACTAGATGGCGAACTCGCTTTCCCCCCACCATAGGAGCTAGCTGGCCCGTGACTGTGCATAGCTGTACTGCTGTGGGCTCAAGTGGTGTACTGCTGGGAAGAACGTCCGGTCTTACCAGCGTTACCGATGACCCTGTGTCCACCAGACCCACGGTAGGCACACCCCCGTGTCCAGCCCACCACCATAGGTGGCACACTGCTGTCATCTACTTCTGGGGGGGATGCAGTCCCTCCCCCCTGGCTGTGCCGCTGGGCTCCTCCGGGTGCCCGAAAGCGAGAAGAAGGAGTAGAAGGCGAGTCGTCGTCTGCTTCTGGGGGGATGGAGCCCCTCCCCCCTGGCTGTGCTGCTGGGCTCCTCCGGGTGCCCAATAGCGAGAAGAAGATGTAGAAAGCGAGTCGCCGTCTGCTTCGGGGGGGGGATGGAGCCCCTCCCCCCTGGCTGTGCTGATGTGCTCCTTCCCCTGCTTGACGAGCCTGGGCTGGCGAGTCAGGATCCGCGGTGGACGTAGGGGCCCGCATACCCCTGACTATGCGGGCCTGGCGCCGTTTCCCGGCTCACGACGAGTGGCAGGGCACTCCCTGCGAAAGTGTCCAGGTTGGCCACATCCCCAGCAGACCTGCATGGGGAGCGGGCCACGTTGACTTTGCAGAGTCACCGACCTCAGCAGTTCGGTAATTTCTTTCGCCCAAGCCGGAGCCCCGTCGCTAGACGGGTGTGACGATGCCGCCCTCACTGGATGGGGTATCATTTCCAGTTCCCCGGCTGCAGCTGCACTCCCCAGCATCTCCCTCTCCACGGCAGCTTCCAGTGCCTCCTGCAGGGACCTCGGGTGCTGAAGCTGCACTTGCACGCGCAGATCAGGAGGAGTAATGGCTCCAACAAACAGGTCAGTTGCGAGTTCATTCCGTGCATCAGCAGGCAGGTGACCATATGCACGGCGCACCTGGCCCTCAATGTCATTAGCGAGCCCCCGGAGTGGCTCGCCAGGCTTCCTGCACCTCCCTCTCAGTTCAGTTTTTAAAAGCGCTGGCTGAGACCATCTCCCAAACCTCCTCTTGAGCGCCCCCACCAGGGCTGCGTAGCACCGCTGCTGTTCAGGGTCCAGCAGCAGAAGGCACGAAGAGCCTCTCCCTCCAGACACAAAGCCAATTGCAATGCTTTGTCCCTTTCTTCCCACCTTCTAGCGTCCGCCAATAGTTCAAATTGAGCGTGGAGCGCCTCCCAATCTGATCCACCGGCAAATTTTGGCGTCTTCACTGAGGCCGCAGACGGTGGGGGGGACGCGCCGTGCGGGGAAGCTGTGGCCGGCGGCGGCAGCGGCGACATCTTTACGTCCTCACGGGCCGACGAGCCGCTCGTGTGCGAGCAGGAGCGCGGCTGTTCGACGGTCACCCGCTCCAAAACAGCGTCATCCCGCTCAACTTTAAACTTATGCTCACCTGAGCTAAACATGCTAAACGGCTTGAGGTCCTAGCTAACTCACAGACTGAAGCTAACATGCTAATGCGCGATACGCAGTGTGTCCTTACCGCGACAAAGTCTCTTCCGAAAATCGTCGGTTTTACTTCTGACACCAGTGTAATAATCTCAGGAATGTAGGCTCAGAGACTTCTTCAGTTATCTTGCATTTATTATACAAGATGCATTTAAGGCACACAACAGCTCCAACATGCGTCTATTTCCTTTCCCGGCAAAACTCGAACCAACACTTCCTGTCAACAATGTCACTTCCCTAACTTCCCCGGAAGTCCCGCCCCCCAGCCAAAGCCATTGGCTAAAACCCCGTAGCCAGCCGCTACAATACATTGCAGCTGTCATTTATGTTTTTGGAAAGAGCAAGTGCTCACCTTTGCACAATGTTTACATATCAAGTGTCATGGCTCCACGGACAGCCGAGAAACCTCACAGGACAAGATCGCGTCTGAAAAAAAGAGGAAAATAGGAATTATTAGCAGGATGGGGAAATAACAATGGTTTGTCATAGTGAGGAAGTACAGTTAAAGTAGGCTTACTCTCGGCCTTTCAGAACTTGGGGCACCTTCTCCCTCAGTTTTTGCCAACGATATCGCCATCTTTTAAAAAAAAAAAAAACAGAAGGCAACAAGTTTAAGCAGAAATACAACACAATGCCATTTGTTGCATATGGCCTGTTAAGGCATTGATTTACAGTTTTTTCCATTTGCCTACACACAATTTTACTAACTGTGTGTCTTTTTTCAAAAGGATTTACACACTTTTCCAAACACAACATTCAATTTTCTTAATTCCTAGATTATTTGCAAAATGACACACTTCGGTCAAAACATATTTCCATTCATCAAAATAAAGCAAGCATTTGTAAAAATGCAGTTTTATTGTCATCTCACTCACACAGACTTCAAATGATAAGACACTATTGGAGTGAGTTAACCAGAAGCGAGTGATATATACAAAACCCATTTGTAAAAACCCTTATTTTACTATACCATAAGAAATCACATGTTTGGGGCATTTTGCCCGACCTTTTTAGCATGTGTGATGAATGATTACCGTACTGTAACTTGACAAAATATATTGGCAAATCCATAACAATCGTCATTGTTTACTTTGAAGTGGGCCTATACATAAGGATCTAAAGAGAAAGTAAAAATATCTTGTAATATTTTCAAAAACTGCTCAAGAATGATCCTGCAAACTGAAAATATATATATATTTTTTTTTACCACAGATTGAAATCTGAGACAAATAAAAAGGTTTGAAAAAAAATCTGGTGAGAAAAATTACAAATGGAAAACCCTGTATAGCTGTAGCACCCATTTGGAAGCTGTATTTTCAATGTATCACCTGTGTGTCTTTACACCTGGTGGATGTGATTATCCAATGTGTTCAATTGTGTGGTCGTTGGCAAGCCAGCCCTTTGGATTGACCAAGAAGTAACTTCACAATCCTTATCTTTGTGTAAAGTGTAAAGATGTGTGTATCACAATCCTAGTGTGTGTGTAAAGTGTAAAGATGAGTGTATCACAATCCTGGTGTGTGTGTAAAGTGTGAAAATGTGTGTATCACAATTGTTATACTGTATGTGTGCAAGATGGGAAGGTGTGTGTAAAGCATTGTGTGTAATATTTCGCAAAAACTGTGAAGCAGAGTCTATGCCTAATATTAGGCACATTTGCACAGTGGTTTTGTTTACTGTGTGTAGACTTTTGTTAACTGTGTGAACATGTCAAATTTAGTGTGTAAGCAATTGGAAAAAACTGTAAAAGCCCATGAACTTGGCTTGACACAAATATTAACAAGCGAATGTACCCAAACAAAACCCCCTACACTCCCGTCAACGTACACACACCCACTACACTTTTGTGTCATTGTGTTTCTTTTGTCTCCTTTTCTACCCCCATCTGGCACGTGTGGCCTCTAGGAGCTAATTCACTTCTTTGGGCACCATCTGCCGTGTGACTTTCTACAGTAAACCGAGCCTGGCGAGCTGCCTCAGGGAGGGACGGGGTGTGTGTTGTCACCTGTTAGAGCTCGTTGCCTTCTGCTGTCCGGCATCGCCTTTCCCCGGACGCTCTACGCATCGGCGGGCAACAAAACCAATGTTTGTCCGGCATTAGGCTTGACCTATGTTTTGGTCAGAGCATTTTTGTTAGAAGAATGAAAAAAAAAACACGATTCGTTTATCTGAATTTCATTTTGAAATGCAAAATATCAAATTTTTAAAATGTAGCAATATTTTTTCTTGTGGTAGAGCAAAAACTTCATCTAAAAATGCAACGGTTTGATTTTTATGTAAAATTTTACATTAGTATAAAAATTACCATTAAGCAAAAACGAAAAAAGACAAAAAAAAGATGTTTTCTTACACCAAGGCTAGGGGTGCCTAAAAATGGATTCGCATCCAAATCTTAATATTTATCTATTCCATTTATATATATCTATATATTTTAGGTCCTATCCAGCAACTTAGACAAATCATATAGTTGATGTACAGATTTACTTTACGAAAGAGAAGTGTTGGATACTTCTCTTGATGCCTTATTATTTGTAGTTGATTTATTAAATTGATTCATATTAATGTTTGGCGCAGTCAGACCGCTCAGGAGGGGATCGAACGAAGAAGAAAATGAAGCCGTATGGGGAAATTGCGGAGACAAGAGGGGGATAAGACAAAGAAAAAACAACAATAAAAAAACAACAACAAAAAAAACAACAACAACAGATCGGCATCAGCAAATATGATATGTACAAATATGATACGAAACGTGATAGCAAAGAAGCACTTAGTGAAGTAAATATCAATAACACAGAAACTACAAATGGAGCAATACAAATACCAATAGAAATAGCACTATTGATAATAAATAATGATAATAATTACCTAAAATATCAACAATACAATTGTTTAAAATGCAACAATACATAAATGTAATAAAAAATTGAATTAAAAAAGACAGCAGATAAATGGAGGGGAAAAAAGAGAAGCAAACTGTATTAACCTTGTAGATTGTTATGTTAAAAATAGTTTAGACTTTATCAGTGTGCCGTGTTTTACCCAGTTTCCCTGAGGGGAACAACGTTAATATATGTTTGATGAAACTTAATTATATACATGAGTGTATGTATGCATATGTGCTTGTATATGTACAGTATGTGTATATGTATGTTTGTACAGCGAATATGCGTGTGGATGTATGTACTGTATTTGTGTATGTATGTTGGAACGTATGTATGTATGAATGAATGTACGTAATAGAGGTGGGGGAAATAATCGATTTTAGATTACAGAATCAATTTGTAAACGTCAATCATCGATAATTTATGTATTTATTGTAAATAAAGTAATGCAGACAGTTGTAAAATTTGGCTGACTGCAGTGAGCCACATCACAGGGAGATCTGACCAGATCCTTTATTATCGGCATTTATAGTCCAGTTTTGCACACATTTTCATTAATCTAATAAATGTGAGAATTAATTGAACTGTTTCTTATTCCAAATTAACTGTATTTTTTAAGTTGCAAGTGATAAACGCTTCTTTAGTGAAACGAAAAAAAAAAGGAAACCTGCAGTAATATACATAAATTAAAGATGCATCAATAATCGATTTTTAATCGAATCCTAGCTCCTGAATCATAATCGTGATCAAATCGTGAGGTGCCCAAAGAATCCCACGTTTAGTAGTATGCATATATACTGTCTCCCAGGATGTGCGGGAGCCAACGTACGACCTTAGCCACCCAGAGAGCCCACCCAAAACAGCAGTTGCGTTGCCCATTTTTATTTATTCAATTCAAGATCGATTCATAATTTTTGAGAATAGATTACAAATGAAAAGAAAAGCAGCATTAAGCAACTTTTTAACCTTCATAAAATATTTAATAACTTTTGGGATGATACATGGACTTACAACTAATTGAATGACACCTCTGTCATGTCCTGAGGGGGTCTGTACCGCTCAAACTGGCACTAAGCAACTTTGGGGAGAGTGTCAGGAACCCCGCCACACAAAAAACTACTAATGTGCTGACTTGGTTTATGGCATACGTCACTCCCCTTTTCCCCAGTCGTTAATAAAAAGGAAGTCGATGAAAACGCCTGCGTGCCGCCAGGAAACTAAAAGAAGAAGAAGAAGAAGAACGCCTACGTGCAGCTACTGCTTTCATGGCTGAAACTGCAAAACAACCAAAGAAATGAAAGTTTTGTCTGAGGAGACAAAAAATTAAAAAGGGAAGTTACTCAGAAAAAAGGACAGTCAAGGATCAAAATTGGTCCGGCTTTCCCTCGCTGGCGTGAGCTCAAGATGAGGAGGGATTTCTGGCCGATGCTCCCTTGGCTCCGTTCCTGCTAAACCAGTAAGTGATTTTCGATGCTCAATCAAAATGCTAATGCGAATGTGATAGCGATCGGAAGTTTGCATGGTAGCAATAAATAGCCACAGCTTAATAGTTCGCAGTGCCACACTACTTTCTTGAAAAAACTCTCCCGACGGTCTTTCTTTGCTTCGGACCTGCATACGCCTTGATACATTCTTGGTAGTAGCGTCATGTTTGCAGCGCAAGCCAAGATAATTTCTTGATAACATCTGCTATTTAACATCAGCATAGCCATTAGAGATGTAATATTTGTGCCAATATGATCATGCCAGTTTGACGCTATATGCACAAGTTCTTAAGTGGGGTTTTAAAGGGGCTGTTTGCAACATTTACACAGATGCCTAGAGCACTCTAACTTTCCAAAGTATTTTACATGTACAACCCGCTCTCTTATGATTCTTAGGACATAATGGCGTAACTATTGCCCGTAGGTAACATTTGCCGACGCATTAGCTTTGGGTGTTGTTAGCTAATAATAACAATTTGTATAGTTAGTTATAGCTGTCATTGAATGTATATTTTTTTTTTATCATAACAACGACATGACGGAACATTGTTCGTTGCTTCACTTGGACTGCTTTTGTATGTGTGCATACGTGTTGACCAGACATGGCGAGTGACCGATGTAAACACCATTTATTTTATACAGGACAGTAATTTATTTTTTATTATATAAACTTAGTAATTGTGAAAAATATAGAATGTTTCAAAAAAATGTGTTCTGTTAAATCACTAATGGCAACACAAGGTAGTCAATGGTGTTCTTTTAATTGTTATTGTTTTGAAACATTTAACTGTGATTAAGTTACAAAACAGCCCTTTTAGGAATCAATTTTAGTAATGTATTTTATAATAAATAAGTACTGTATTTGTATGTCTTCTAAATTGCTTCGTAAATGTCTATACTAAGTATTGCAGAGCTAGGATTGGGTTGGAGTTGAGGTTGCTCTATTTTATTTTAATAGAGTGATTAACAATGTGGGATTTTTGTAAAAAAATTTATTAAAAAATACAATTTAAAAAAATGTTTTTTGGCCAAAACCGCATGTATAAGTCGTACGTCAGCAGCTAAGTGGAGATTTTGTAACCTGTAACATGTTTTAACATATTTTATTCTAATGTATATACTAGGGATGTAACGTATCATATCTCACTGTACGATATTATCACGGTATTAAGTAGGGTTGTTCGGTATACCGGTACTAATAAAGTACCGCGATACTAATTGATTGAAATCGGTACTATACTGCCTTTGAAAAGTACCGTTGTTTGATCTGAATGCCGCTGTGTGGCGGTGATTACAGAGCCGAGGCGTATGATGTTGAGTGTTTCAAAACGCACACACAAAGTGCATACAAGCAATAACTTCTTGGGGAGGAAAAATGCCAAAAAACTTCAATTCTACTGGTTAATAAAGAGGGTGCGTTAAGCGCAATATGGAGTTATTTGGACTTCAAAACTAACAGTAGAGGTGACGCTTCAAACAAGGAAGCAACGTGTTTCAAGTGTTGCTTTAAAACACGCTTCGCCAAATGTGGCGATTAGTATTACCACCTTTGCTTCAAACTTAGGTAAACATTTAAATAACAAGCATTCAGATCTGCATAAGGAGTTCAAAGAGTGACAAGTAATAATGTAGTTGTTACACCTGTCCTGCTGTTCTGCTCCGGTGCAGACCATCGTCAAGGAGCACAGGGCAGTTCCCTTCGGGGTCGATGTTTTCGTCAGGTTAACACCCTTCACTTTACCTGTCAAGGGGTCTGCTAAGCTCCGCATTCAGGACAGAATGACGAGGCCGTCGATTTGTGACAATCTGGTTGCTCTATTGTCAGTTTTGCAGGACACAAATAGACTCGTTCATCCTTCTACTGCGCAGTGCAGTGCTACCGCCCTCTCTCTTTGCTCGCCCACTCACTCACTGACGTCACTTTCTCTTTAACACACACGCACGCTACTCTCATGAGTTAACCAGCTCCCCTGCTGTGCATTTAGTTACGTAGACGCACACACAGCTGCTTGGCTTGATGCCAAATATTAGCGGAGTTAAAACTGCCCAATTAGCAGTCAACTAATGCAAATGAAATGACTACATTTTAAAGTTAAAAGTTCTAATACCACTGATAGTCACACACACACTAGGTGTGGTGAAATTACCATCTGCATTTGACCCATCCCCTTGTTTCACCCCCTGGGAGGTGAGGGGAGCAGTGAGCAGCAGCGGTGGCCGCGCTCGGGAATAATTTTGGTGATTTAACCTCAAATTCCAACCATTGATGCTGAGTGCCAAGCAGGGAGGTAATGGGTCCCATTTTTATAGTCTTTGGTATGACTTTGAACTCACGACCTACCGATCTCAGGGGGACACTCTAACCACAAGGCCACTGAGCAGATTTGTAACAAATTGCTACAATTTGTGTTTTATATTTAACATATGTGTGTTTTACCTGCTACATGGCTTAGTTGTGTATATTTATCCATAGTTTTGTTTTTAGTACTTACTAATAATTGTATTTTTCATAAAGCACAGACCAGGAGTGGCAACCATAAATCATGAAGCATTTAATATCATGTTAATAATCCTTTTTATTATACTCTAATCTAATCTTTGATTATGGCAGACTATATGTAAAAAGAACAATTGTAAATTGTTCTTTGAGTGCAACAACAAAAGCTCAGTGTGTTTAATGCCCTTTAATTTATATTTTAACCTTCTAAAATTGTTCTTTGAGTGCAATAAGAAACATATGTTTATTGTATTGTAAGATTTTGTGTTAAAATAAAGCCAATATTGAATTTTTTTTGTAGTTCCCTTTATTTTGAAAAGTATCGATATACATTTTGGTACCAGTACCGGTACCACATTATTGGTATCCGAACAACCCTTGTATTAAGTCAACAGTATGATATTATTGTAGTGTATGTCCAAAAAAGCTTGGTAAAAATGCCATTGTGTGTAAAATGAAGTGTGAGGAATGTTTAGGACAAACACACTTTCTGTAACGGAACACAAACATCATGTTAAAATGTTCTAATCATATTTATTACTACAAAAAAGTATTATTAAGTGCTTCTTGTCTCCTCCTCTGCATGAGCGATTTTCCTTTTGTGTAGTTTATTATAGATTGTTGTTTTTTTTCGTTATTAGATCAGTTTACAAGTTTGCTAGTGCCTTTTTCCTCCCTATGGAGTGATTTTCCGTTTATTGTTTTATGCCCTATGTTATGTATCTTTTGTTACTCTAGTATGTCATGTATAGAGTTTGTAGCCATTTTGTTTAAATCACTCTATCTAAAGAGAGTTATAAGAAAACTGCTGAAATAAAGCCTGTGTCAATCGTCCCCCTTCTGCACCTGAGTCCTCTTTTGCCTAACAGCAACACGGTAGGTTGGAGTTCAAATCCCAGCCGAGTCATACCAAAGACTATAAAAATGAGACCCGTTTCCTCCCTGTTTGGCACTCAGCATCAAGGGTTGGAGTTGGGGGTTAAATCACCAAAATGATTCCCGGGCGCGGCGCCGCTGCTGCCCACTGCTCCCCAAGGGGATGGGTCAAATGCAGAGGACAAATTTCACCACATCTAGTGTGTGTGTGACAATCATTGGTACTTTAATCTTTAATCTTAATCTTTAATAACTCAACCAGTTATGGACAAATTTAATGTCCCCCAAAAAAAATTCCTTTCATCTACGATGAATACGAACACGCTTTACTTCCTGTTTACGGCGTTCAACGCCCACTTTTTGCCGGTCCTGCGCCGCGCAGAGAATTGTGGGAGATGTAGTTTATTTACAGACCTGTCCAATGCTAAAACGCCACAATCACCAAGTTATTGTTTGATACCATATTATTGAGAAGACTTTGAAGCCAAAATACTGCAGTATTTATAATACCATTATATCCCTAATATATACCAAATAAAATATTCCAAGAATCGTGTTGAATAAAGAAGGCTGATTGCCAACACGTTCGTAAAGATGGAATGTGCAACTTCTGAACGAGTAGCGGCAGAGGATGCTATTATTATTTGCAACGCTTTTCGGCAATTGGGGACATGGAACAAGAGTGCTGTCATGTAATTGTAAATAAACAAAACTGTTCAATAACTATTAAGTTAACAACATGCTCGTGTTAATCTATATGATCACGTTTAGAGTTCACAAACGTTTGTAAATATACCATGCCTGAAAGA
>NC_084733.1:10090105-10120939 GCF_033978785.1 Entelurus aequoreus | reverse complement strand
CATGTATACAAACAAATATATGTATATATGTACAGTATATACTCATATATACATCCATACATATATTTATACATATATTATATACATCTACATATATTTACATATACAAATATACATATATACATATACATATATACACGTGGCTGAAATATTGTGTAGATTATTTTATAACATGTTCTGGTCAAGTCCTCAATTACAGAATGCTTAGCAGGCTCAATATTACATTTTATTTAATAGACAATTTAAAAAAATTGTCATGTAATGTACAGAATATCAGAAGCCTTTATTCAGGTAGAAATATCATAGATCCCCCACCGAAAATTATGTGTCTAAGGAATACTTATTATTGATGAAAAATTATACCTATCTGCGATTATTCGAGATTCATTTTGAGATGAACAGTGCGATTAATCACGATTAAATATTTTATCTATTTTACAGCCCTATATATATATATATATATATATATATATATATATATATATATATATATATATATATATATATATATATATATAGTTAAAGAATGTGATTGATAAAGAAAAAATTATCGCGTCATCTTAAATTAATGAAGATGAATCACACGTGTGCATTGTTACACGGCCTGTGATCGCGATGAGAGGCGGCTAATTTCAATTCAAAACAGATCATTAGGTAAAACTGAGGTAACTTGTTGGTATTGCAGCGACAAACTTTCTTATCATCGGCAAACATCAAGTTTAAAATACCACCTTGAAGAAAAAGACATACATGCCACTAGCATGAATGCAACAAGCAGAGGAGTTCACTACGCTGGCAGAGTTTACATGCGTAAATGTTGTCAACAAAAGTACCACGACTAAAAATTGATTGTTGATGCATCTTTATTTTATATATTGATGCAGTTTTATATTTGTTTTCGTTTCACTCAATAAACATTCATCACTTGAAACTTTTGAAAACAGTGCATTTGCAATAGGAAACAGTTGAATTTATTCCCATTACATTTATTCAATTAATACAAATGTGTGCAAAACTGGAACGTAAGTGTCCTAAAATAAAGGAACTGGTCGGATCGCTCGGTGAGGTGGATGCATCTAAAAATCGATTCCCCCCCCCCCCCCCCCCCCCACCTCTTTAACTCATGTTTATTTAATCTTTTTTGCTCTATTAGCCGGCAGATATTAGTTCTTCAAATACTTGTTTATATTTTTAGTTATTCGTTATCGGCTGTTAGTTTAGGGTTGAAGTTGCCTGGAGGTGTTGTTTCAGTGCGGTTTTGAAGGAGGATAGAGATGCACTTACTTTTACACCTGTTGGGAGTGCATTCCACATTGATGTGGCATAGAAAGAGAATGAGTCTAGACCTTTGTTAGTTCGGAATCTGGGTTTAACGTGGTTTGTGGAACTCCCCCTGGTGTTGTGGTTATGGCGGTCATTTACGTTAAGGAAGTAGTTTGACATGTACTTCGGTATCAGGGAGGTGTAGCGGATTTTATAGACTAGGCTCAGTGCAAGTTGTTTTACTAGTATGTTAACTATTTTATTTAAGGATGAACTTGTTCTTCGATTGCAATAAGAAAAATAAAGCCAATAATGCCACTTTTTGTGGTCCTCTTTATTTAGAAAAGTATCAAAATACATTTTGGTACCTGTACCAAAATATTGGTATCGGGACAACCCTAATGTATGCTTACTACTCTGACTTCATTTGATAAAGATGGGAAAAATGGTTGCAGTACACGAGTGGAACAAAGGTAAAGAGAGAAGTCATTTCTAAAGAGGGAAGTCATTTCTCAGAGTAAAGAAACTATGTTGTATGTTTGTATTTTATTGTTGTAAGTGAATGTCAATATTCTGAGGGGGCTTTTTGGGGTTGCGCAGAAATCAAACAGATTTTTAGGTCGGTATGTTTTCTTCTTCATGTTTGCTGACGCCTACAATCCTCACTGATAAAGATCACATCAGCGTCTAAGATCAAACAGGCCAATGTGTGACAACCTGCGCTTGCTGACTTGGCTGAAGGGCTAAAAGTGCGTGACACACAAGCAGAGGAAGACATAATCTAGAACATTGTGATTTTAGCCTTGAACAGAGAGCACATGCGGTTTGTAGCTTCTGCTGACAGAGGTATTGTTTAATGAGAAAGGAATATGTGGTGTATCACTTACCATCTATAGTATTGCCTACTTACTTAATACTTGCTTTTCTACATTTTTATTGAACATGATCTTTTTTACGGTCCCAGGTAAGCTGGAGCCTATCCCAGCTGACTTAGGGCCAATATGACTCAAACTCTCAATCACACCAATGAACAATTTAGTGTCTCTAATTCATTTGCCTCTCAGGCCCCGTTTACACTAAGCCGGATAAGGTTATCCAGGGTAAATAACACCTAACCTTATCCGTTTCCACACACAACAATGCCACCGTTTAAGACCCCCGCCCCCTGTCCGTCCGCCGGCGCAACGTGACCTAGTACGCATGCGCGGAACAAAAATAAAAAAATAAAAAATCCACCTGGCTTCACAGTATATATTGAGTACAAAACAAGCATACACAACGAACGGTAGGTCAGTCTGGTTAATGTCCATGGGGCAGCGCAGTGAACCAAAGCGTGCCTTCAGTCGTCCAAACGCACACTCGATGACCATGCGGGCCATAAAGCAATATTTGTAGCCACACACTGCCTTTATCACATCTACGGGAGGAAGGGACAACGTTTTTCGCTAAGTAGAATCACAGCTGACCCGGACATTCGGAAGTTCTCTTGCCGTCTGAGATGTGTAGTATCCCAAATAGCTGCAATCGCCCGTTGCCTTCTCTTAAGATATTGATTTGGGATTTCCAAAAGCGTCTGTACATGTACAAGAAGGAGAAACACGGGCATGTCTGGATGATCCGCCTCCATCTTTGTTATGAAGCTGGCTGTGGCGCGTTCTTTCTGACGTCACTTCCTGTGTGGGGCGCGGTCTTTCTGGCGTCACTTCCTCTCCGAACTCAGTTTGTAAACGATCAATGAGTCCATACAAAGCTAAGAGCCGGAGATTCAAGAAAAACACGGCGCACTTACCGTGTAAAAAATAATTCAGGGAAGGGAACCTTAAACGATGGGTTAGTGTGGCTGAAAGGGGCTTAGGCTAAATAATTATTTGTTTAAGGGGTTATTGTTATATGGTGCGGTGCATTATAAAGATGACAAGAGTCCTGCTGTGTCTCAGTACCGTGTATTCAGGCTGCATGCAGGAAGTACAACGGAGGTAAACCCACGTGACGCAGGGATATGTTATAGGTGAGGTCACCGTGGCTGCCACAGGGTGGCGCAGTATGTCAATACAATCACCCTGTAACATCTCCATTCCTTTAGTAAAGTATCCACACTGGAACAATGCTGCCTGTAAATCAACTGTAGACCCTCAACATACTAGTAACACCAGATTCAACCTCAGATAGCAATACCTGGTTCAACATCGCATATCAGATATCAAATATATAGCAATAGAACATAACACTACATAGTAGCAGGATAAGAACACACCTGTCATCAAATCACCATCAATCAGAACATCTCTTTTTTTTTGGATTGTTACAACACTCACTTCCTTTTTTTTTTTTTTTTTTCAACAAAATTCACAGCCCATGTGTGTTTGAAAGTGCAAACAGTCCATGCATGTTTTATTCGAGTGTATGTCAGTGTGTGTGTGTGTATGTGTATGTGTGTGTGTGTGTGTGTGTGTGCGTGTGTGCGTGGCACAGTCCTTGTGTGACCTCAGAGGTCAAGTCTGTCAGGAGGCTTAATCAGCCTCCCACTCCGGGAGAAAGTCCGGCCCTGTAGCACACGGCGCGGTGTGTCTCTGGCCTGCGGAGAAGACGGCGGTGACCTTGGGGCTGGTGAAGACCTTGGAGACCCCCCAGCACCGCCAACACTGTCTCTGTTGCCACCTCCACTCGCAGGCTGTTCTGGGGTCAATTCTGGTCGAGCCAGCGGTTGGGCAGGGGTTGCCTCGGCCGGTCGAAGATCAATTCTGTTGCGTCGATATGTGGTCCCCTCTACGTCGACCAGATAGGACCGGAGTCCCAACTGCTGCAGGCACACCCCTCTCCTCCATCTGCCCGTCCTGTCTCCCGGGAGCGGCTTCATTCTGACGGGCTGGCCGACGTTCAAGTCCGGCAGATCCCTCGCCGATTTGTCATACACTAACTTCGCCGCCTGATGCTTCCCCCTCAGCTTGTCGGAAACCCCTGTGATGACCTGAGGTGCAAGGAGCTGGTCGGCCACCGGAAGAAGTGTTTTTAGCCTTCGTGACATGAGTTGCTGTGCTGGGCTGCAATTTATGCCCTCAGTGGGCGTGTTTCGCCAATGCAGAAATGCCTTCCAGGGGTCCTCTTTGGCACGGTCCGCCTTTTTGCACAAGCCTTTCACAATCTTTACTGCTGACTCTGCTTTGCCATAAGCTTTTGGGTGCCGCGGTGAGGACATGACATGTTCGAAGCCCCACTCCCTTGCAAATGCCCGGAATTCACTACACGCAAACTGGCTTCCCCCATCTGAAATGGCTCTGTCCGGGACGCCATAACGTGCAAACTGTGCCTTGATTCGTCGGATTGTGGTGTCGGCCGACAAGTCAGGGAGCAGGTCGATCTCCCAGAAGTCAGAGTAGTGGTCCACCACGAGCAAAAAGTTCTGTGCTGCGTAGCTGTACAAGTCCATGCTTACCAGCTGCCATGGACGTGTAGGGAGCGGGTGTGACATCATGGTCTCTTTTTGTTGTTCGTGCGCATACTCGTTACACACAGAGCACTGCTGTACATAGTCTTTGACTTCCCCTTGCATGACGGGCCAGTACAATGTATCGCGGGCATGTCTGTAGCATGCTTCACCACCCACATGATTGTAGTGGATCCTCCTCAGCATTTCCGGAAGTATGGCTTTTGGAATGATGACGCGCTGGCTCTTGAAAAGCACGCCATCCTGTGCGCTTATTTAATCTCTGATGGCCCAGTAGTCCCTGATGAGTACGGGGGCCTCCTCTTTGTGTTCTGGCCATCCCTGCAGTACGACTGCCTTGAGCGTTTGGAGACACACATCCTCCTCTGTGTGTGCTCGAATCTGTGCCAAGCGTTGGCTACTGACATTGAGGTAGTCTGCCTGCTGAATGGCCGCTGCGTCACACTGCTCCTGTTGCATGCTGCAGACCATTTCTCGTCGGTACAGTGTGTCTGTTTTCCGTGGCGGGGTGGTGGCTCTACAAAGCGTGTCACTTATGTACATTTCAGGGCCTGGCTTGTACACCACCGTAAGGCAGTAATTCTGAAGTGTCAGGAGCATGCTCTGTAGGCGCTTGGGCGCGCTGAGGAGGGGCTTACTGAAGATGGACACTAAAGGGCGGTGGTCGGTCTCTGCTGTCACATCACCCCGTCCATATAGGTAGTAGTGGAAGCGTTGACAGGCGAACACGATGCTCAGGCACTCCTTTTCTATCTGTGCGTAGTTTTGTTCCGTCTGGGTCAGGGCGCGGGAGGAAAAAGTGACAGGCTGCCCTTCCTGTAGCAGACAGCAGCCCAGACCTGTCTGACTGGAGTCGCTCTGTATGGTGACTGGCTTGATGGCGTCATAATAACGTAGGACCGGTACTGCTGTGACCAGTGTCTTCATTTCCTTCATGGCAGCATCATGTTTTGGCAGCCAGTGCCACGTCACGTCTTTTTCTAGCAGCCTCCTCAATGGTTCACATACCTCTGACAGGCGGGGCATAAATCTGGAAAGATAGTTCACAAAGCCAACACACCGCTGGACCCTTTTAGCGTCTGTGGGGTTCGGCATGTCCAGAACCGCCCTGACCTTGTCAGGGTCAGCCTTGAGGCCCTCTTCAGACAGTATGTGGCCGTGGAAACGGACCTCCTTCACTCGGAACTGCAACTTTTTCAGGCTCAGCCTGAGCTTAACTTCTCTGCATCTGTCCATTAGGGAAATTAGGTTTGTGTCGTGGTCGCGGTTGGCCTCATCGTCCGTATCCCCGCAGCCAACTATGAGGATATCATCGGCTATGGGCTCAATCCCAGTTAATCCAGCTAGGAGCTCATGTTGCTTTCTCTGGTACAGTTCCGGAGCCACTGACACACCAAAAGGGAGCTTCAGCCACCGTTTTCTGCCCCATGGTGTCCAGAACGTTGTCATCAGGCTACTCTCCTCATCCAGTCGGCACTGCAGGAATGCATCACGCGCATCCACCAGCGTGAATATACGCGCCTTTGGCAGCTTGTACAACACGTCATCTAAAGTGGGCATGAGGTAGTGGGACCGTTTCAGGGCTCGGTTGAGTGGCTTTGGGTCAATGCATAGTCTCAATTTATCCGTTTTTTTCACTATGACCAGATTGCTGATCCAGTCTGTGGGCTGTGTGACTGTGGTTAAATGTCCATCCTTTTCGTATTGATCGAGCTGTGCTTTAACAGCTGCCTTGAGGGCCACTGGAACATTCCTGGGGGCACACTGCACAGGCGCCACGCTGCTGTCCAGCTCAAAGTGAACATCACCAGGCAGGGACTCAACTGGGCTGGTGAACACGTCGTGGTATGTGTTGATGAGACGCTCTTTGGTCAGGTCTCCCATCCTGCAGTGTTCCACTTTATTTAGCTCCTCAGGAATGGTGAATCGTATCAGACCCAGTCTCTCACATGTCTCCCCTGAAAGCAAGGGCCTCTGGCCTGTACGCACAACCTCAAAGTCCAGCTTGTGTGTTCTGCCCCTAATGACACACTGTGTGCTGTACAACCCCAGCGAGTTCATCCACTCACTGTTGTACAGCTTCAATCTGGTGAGACTCTTCTGAAGAGGCGTTCTGGGCGCCAGTCTCATCTTGTCCTTCATGCTAATCACATTGCAGGTGGCTCCAGAGTCGAGCTGGCACCTCTGGACCCCCTGTTGCAGTGGCAGATTGACAAACCACTTCTTCCCTTGCGTGTTCACTGCTCCCACGCTCTCTGCTGTGTACACATCTCTCTCATCTCCATCAATGTCCTCCTGTTCCCCTGTCGACGGGTCATCCACAGTGTTCAACTGGCGTGCGTGCTGACCCCTCTTCATGCATACTTTGGCAAAATGGTTGGCAGTGCCACAAGAGCGGCAGGATTTACCAAATGCAGGGCACTGGTCTCGCCCACGTTTGTGCCTTGTGCCACAGTACTTGCATTCCACTGTGTCTCTCATGCCCTGGAGCTGTGGACTGATGTTGGTGGGCTCAGATGGCCTACCGGCAGACCTGCGTCCATATCTTTGTCCCCCCTGCGTGGCATTGATGCTCTCTCCAGGCCCAGAGTTGCCCAGTGACATAGTCTTTAATTTATTGTCCATGACCTCGGCTGCACGGCAGATCATGATTGCCTGATCCAATTTGAGATCATTTTCTCTTAGCAAACGACGTCTGGCGCCCTCATCAGCAATGCCAAGGACTAGCTTGTCCTTTATGAGTTCATCTTTTATAGCTCCGTATTCACAAGAGGCAGACTTTTCTCTCAGCCTTGTAACAAAAGCATGTATGAGTTCTCCTTCCTCTTGCTTTAAGTTTCCAAAAACGTACCTCTCGAATGTGACGTTCTTCGTGGAGGTAAAGTATCCCTCCAGTGCCTCCAGAATAGCACCGGCATCTTTCTGTTGGTCGGCAGTGAGTCCCAGGTTGTATTTGTAAACATGGAGGCAGTCGTTCCCCATTAGCCGTCTCAGCGCCGCTGTTTGGACGGGCTTCTCCTTCTCATTGAGCCCGGTCGCCAGCAGATAATCCTCAAACTCTGCTCGGAAGTTTTTCCAGTTGCCGTGAGTGTCCCCAGCCATCTTCATGGGCTCCGGAGGCGGGATGTTGGAAGCCATTATACCAACGCGGTGCTAAAGCTAACAGGCTAACTGAAACTGCTAAAACTCACCAAAACAAATAAACGCACACTGTCTCAGCGACGGACAGAATGTGGGGCATAATCGGGTCCTGGTCGGACTTCTGACACCATGTTATATGGTGCGGTGCATTATAAAGATGACAAGAGTCCTGCTGTGTCTCAGTACCGTGTATTCAGGCTGCATGCAGGAAGTACAACGGAGGTAAACACACGTGACGCAGGGATATGTTATAGGTGAGGTCACCGTGGCTGCCACAGGGTGGCGCAGTATGTCAATACAATCACCCTGTAACAGTTATCTGGCTTAGTGTAGACATAGCCTTAGGCATGTTGTTGAGGCCCTGAAAGCCTACATCATAGTGGTTATGATTAATTGAAGTGAAATTCCCCCCAGAAATAAATGAGTCAATGTAGTTAAATTTCAACAGATTAATTTCATTGCATGCAAGATTTGGTAAGCACATGTTTCATGGGAGGGTCACAAGATTCCAAAAAGGGGTCAGTGACTCTAAAATGGTTAAGAACCCCTAAAACTTGGGGTTACTCGATGACTAGTGAAATATGAGGCCCTTTTCCACCGCAACTTTTTCAGAAACTTTAACACTTAACCGGGAAAATAAAGTCCACCCTGTATTTCCACTAAAAACTACCCGGGTAGATATAGTTCTTCAGGAACCTTTCGGAGTTCTTCCTAGCTAGGTGGGACTTTTCCAACCTACCCAGAAACTCTTCGGGGGTGGGCTGTGCTGTCAATCGCTGGTTGGTTGAACACAGTTGGGGGAGTTCCTAAAACGTATTTTTCAAGCACACGACCACCATTGGAATATGTGCAGCAACTTGTTTATTTCTTATTTCTTGTTTATTTCTATTACAACAAACTTGACAACTGAGAGAAAAAAGAAAAAAAGGAGCTTTCGAAATGCAGGAACTTTTGTGGGGCATCTTTGTGCTGAAGAACACTAAAGGCCTACTGAAATGAATTTTTTTTTATTCAAAAGGGGATAGCAGATCCATTCTATGTGTCATACTTGATCATTTCGCGATATTGCCATATTTTTGCTGAAAGGATTTAGTAGAGAACATCGACGATAAAGTTCGCAACTTTTGGTCGCTGATAAAAAAAGCCTTGCCTGTACCGGAAGTAGCGTGACGTCAAAGGTTGAAAGGCTCCTCACATTTCCCCATTGTTCTCAATGCAGCGAGAGCGATTCGGACCGAGAAAGCGACGATTACCCCATTCATTTGAGCGAGGATGAAAGATTCATGGATGAGGAATGTGAGAGTGAAGGACTAGAGTGCAGTGCAGGACGTATCTTTTTTCGCTCTGACCGTAATTTAGGTACAAGCTGGCTCATTGGATTCCACACTCTCTCCTTTTTCTATTGTGGATCACGGATTTGTATTTTAAACCACCTCGGATACTATATCCTCTTGAAAATGAGAGTCGAGAATGCAAAATGGACATTCACAGTGACTTTTATCTCCACGACAATACATCGGCGAAACACTTTAGCTTAACTTTGGCTTAACTGCATATAGAAACAAAAGAAATAAGCCCCCGACTGGAAGGATAGACAGAAAATCAACAATACTATTAAACCATGGACCTGTAAATACACGGTTAATGCTTTCCAGCCTGGCAAAGGTTAACAATGCTGTTGTTAATGACGCCATTGAAGCTAACTTAGCAACGGGACCTCACAGAGCTATGCTAAAAACATTAGCTATCCATCAACACCTGTGCTCACTTGCGATCGACGGTGCGACGAAGGACTTCACCTGATCACCGATGCAGTCGGTGGCTAGCGTCGGATAGCGCGTCTGCTATCCACCTCAAAGTCCTCCTGTTTGTGTTGCTGCAGCCAGCCGCTAATACACCGATCCCACCTACAACTTTCTTCTTTGCAGTCTTCATTGTTCATTAAACAAATTGCAAAAGATTCACCAGCACAGATGTCCAGAATACTGTGGAATTTTGAGATGAAAACAGAGCTTTTTGTATTGGATTCAATGTGTCCGCATACTTCCGTTTCAACGATTGACGTCACGCGCATACGTCATCATACATAGACGTTTTCAACCGGAAGTTTAGCGGGAAATTTAAAATTGCACTTTATAAGTTAACCCAGCCGTATTGGCATGTGTTGCAATGTTAAGATTTCATCATTGATGTATAAACTATCAGACTGCGTGGTCGGTAGTAGTGGGTTTCAGTAGGCCTTTAATCATTGGAACTACCTACACTGCAAAAAGTCAGTGTTCAAAAACAAGAACAAAAATACAAAAATTAGGGGTATTTTATTTGAACTAAGCAAAATGATCTGCCAATAGAACAAGAACATTTGGCTTGTCAAGACTTTCCAAAACAAGTAAAATTAGCTAACCTCATTGGAAGAAACTAAAGGCACTTGAAGAAAAATGGGCTGCATGGTCGAGTCGCCAGAAGATAGCCATTTCTTCACAAATGTCACAAAGTATCCCGCTTACATTACGCCAAACAGCACAGAGACAAGCCTCAAAACTTCTGGAACAAAGTAATTTGGAGTGATGGCTTTCTTCTGGCGACTCGACCATGCAGCCCATTTTTCTTCAAGTGCCTCCTTATTGTGCATCTTAAAACAGCCACACCACAATTTTTCAGAGAGTCCTGTATTTCAGCTGAAGTTATTTGTGGATTTTTTTTTGCATCTCGAACAATTTTCCTGGCAGTTGTGGCTGAAAACTTTGCTGGTCTACCTGAATCCCTCATTTTCTACTTTTTAATCAGCGTTTGAACACTGCTGATTGGCATTCTCAATTCCTTGTATATCTTTTTATACCCCTTTCCTGTTTTATGCAGTTCAATTACTTTTTCTCGCAGATCCTTTGACAATTCTTTTGCCTTCCTCATGACTCAGAATCCAGAAACATCTGTGCAGCACTGGATGAAAGATGAAGCCCAGAAACTCACTGACCTTTTATACACACACATTAATTACAAACAAACATGTCACAGGTGAGGATTGGAACCTTGATTAGCCATTCAAACCTGTTTGTGTCAACTTTTGTGCATGTTATCAGATCAAAGTCACTGGGGTATGTAAACTTTTGATCAGGGTCATTTGGGTACTTTCTTTTGTCATTTCGATTTAAAAAGAGTAAACACAGTTGTTTGCCAATACATAGCTTCACACAACCATTAAGCATGAGTGGAAGAAAGGTTTTTGTGTTATCATTCATATTCTCTGAAGAATGGCCAAGAAATCATACATTCTCCCAGGGTATGTAAACTTATGAGCACGACTATATATATATATATATATATATATATATATATATATATATATATATATATATATATATATATATATATATATATATATATATATATATATATATATATATATATATATATATATATATATACCGGTGTAGAGCGGGATATACGTTAGGTCAGGAAAAAACAGAGGCTATATCATCTCTACAAGCCTGTTTCGCAGACTTCCCTGTGAAACAGGCTTGTAGGGATGATATAGTCTCTGTGTTTTTTCCTGACCTAACGTATATATACACATCATAAATATGTATGTTCAACACTGTTTTGAGATGAGGTGTCTCTCGAGTAATTGTTATGCTTTAAGTTACAAGAATCCCCGCCATTAGTTGCTTTAACAAATGTCACAGTGAACCTCCATTTAAGAGATATTTTCTCTTATGTGAACAATTATTTACACAGTTTTCATGAGATTAGATTCTATGATTAAGTTTATCGATTTGAGGGTCCATCTTTTGCCCATTATCACCAAAAGTATATGTTTTTTATCGAGATTTTAGGATCAACCAAACTCATACCTAGGAAAGGGGTCAACCACACCTCACTAAGATTGGAGTGTCTGTACATTCCTTGCTCAGAATCTTCTTGAGAATGTTCTGGAATCACTCCTAAGCTAAGATTCCTTGCTTGGAATTTTTGGGTTAAGTCTGGAGCTCTACGAGAAGATTCTCAAAATCTTTAGGAATATCGGCCCTAGTCTTACTTGCTAGCATTAGCTTATAGCTAGAGATCGACATAACTTTGTTTTTCCAACAAAGGAAAGGAAGAAAGTGAGTGTGAAGGCAAAGTTGATTTGAGCGTTTTGAATTAGCACCATCACAAAACCAAGTTATATATATATAATTATAATACATAAATGGAGTATAGAGTTAGAAGGCTACTAAATAATGACCTAACTAAACTGTACCTCACCATTGTGACTAGGGGTGTGGGGAAAAATTGATTCGAAATAGAATCGCGATTCTCACGTTGTGCGATTCAGAATCGGTTCTCATTTTCTCATTCTCATTATTATTATTATTTTTTTTTTTCATATATTTTTTTCTTTTTCTTTTTTTTTTTAAATTAATCAATCCAACAAAACAATACACAGCAATACCATAACAACGCAATCCAATTCCAAAACCAAACCCGACCCAGCAACACTCAGAACTGCAATAAACAGAGCAATTGAGAGGAGACACAAACACGACACAGAACAAACCAAAAGTAATGAAACAAAAATGAATATTATCAACAACAGTATCAATATTAGTTACAATTTCAACATAGCAGTGATTAAAAATCCCTCATTGACATTATCATTAGACATTTATAAAAATAAATAAAAAAGAACAATAGTGTCACAGTGGCTTACACTTGCATCGCATCTCATAAGCTTGACAACACACTGTGTCCAATATTTTCACAAAGATAAAATAAGTCATATTTTTGGTTCATTTAATAGTTAAAACAAATTTACATTATTGCAATCAGTTGATAAAACATTGTCCTTTACAATTATAAAAGCCTTTTACAAAAATCTACTACTCTGCCTGCATGTCAGCAGACTGGGGTAGATCCTGCTGAAATCCTATGTATTGAATGAATACAGAATCGTTTTGAATCAGGAAAATATCGTTTTTGAATCGAGAATCGCGTTGAATCGAAAAAAAAAAAGATTTTGAATCGAATTGTGTCCCCAAGAATCGATATTGAATCGAATCGTGGGACACCCAAAGATTCGCAGCCCTAATTGTGGCGTTATAAACAGTATATTCTGAGAGGGTATTCAACTAAAATCCAAATAGGTCCAGATACATAACATTTCTCAAACATACAATCCATGTATTTTTGTGAGTTATGTTTCTTTCAATGTCTTTTTTCAATGTATTAAAATGTTGTTTCTTCTACAGCGTTGACAAAATGTCTACAGAGACTTCAGACGATGATTATTATTACGGCACTGAAGATTTTAGTCCTTGCCACTTGGGTCTAAACCCTGCAAACGTCCTCACTCAAACTTACCTGCACTCCCTCATCTGCGCCTTGGGCCTGGTGGGCAACATCCTGGTGGTGGTCACGTACATATTCTACAAGAAGATCAAGACCATGACAGATGTTTACCTGGTCAATGTGGCCGTGGCCGACCTGACCTTCGTGCTGGCCTTGCCTTTCATCATATACAACGAGCAGCACAGTTGGCCGATGGGTGCTGTGGCCTGCAAAGTGCTGAGGTCAGCATACAGCATCAACCTGTACAGCGGGATGCTCCTGCTGGCGTGCATCAGCGGCGATCGTTACATTGCCATCGTGCAGGCCAGACGCTCTTTCGGCGCCCGCTCCGGCTCTTTGATCTACAGCCGCGTCATCTGCTCTTCTGTGTGGGTTTGCGCCGCGGCGTTAACCGCGCCCACGCTCATTTATACCAAGCGCGTGGAAGAGGACGGCCCGGGGGCCGAGGACGTGGTGTGTCAGCTGTCTTTTAGCGCAGATAGCAAAGCCAAGCTCATCAAAGTGCTCATTCCCAGCCTGCAAATGGCCATCGGCTTCGTGCTGCCCCTCGTGGTGATGATGCTGTGCTACTCCTGCATCACGCTCACGTTGATCCGAGCGCAGAGCAGCCAGAGGCACAAGGCCATCCGAGTGGTTGTGGTGGTGGTCGTCGTCTTCATTGCGTGCCACCTGCCGTACAACGTGGCCTTGCTCAACCACACGCTCTCTCTCTTTAAAGAGAGAAGCTGTGAAGGAGAAAAGCTCAAACTCCAAGTTCTGGCCGTGTCCAAAGGTGTCGCCTACCTGCATTGCTGTCTTAATCCCATCCTCTACGCCTTCACTGGCTCCAAGTTTAGGACCCACTTCAGGCAAATATTTAAGGACCTGTGGTGCTTTGGTAAAAAATGCACTTACTCGGCCCGCCCTTCGCGTGGCATGTCTATATCTGTGTCTGTACTGGGCTTTAAGACTTCAGAAGGATCCAACAACTTCTCATCCTTTACTGTATGATTACTCCGTTGGAAAAAATACGGAAAGTATTGTTGTCGTAGTGAAAGTGCAGCTAAATGTGTGCACGTATTGTACAATAGGAATGTGCAATATGACCTAAAATCTACAGTATATCAAGATATATTTGCAGCCTCCTGCGGTAAGGACATACACCATATCACCATCTACAAAACCCAAAACCAGTGAAGTTGGCACGTTGTGTAATTCGTAAATAAAAACAGAATACCATGATTTGCAAATCCTTCTCAACTTTGATTCAATTGAATAGACTGCAAAGACAATATATTTAATGTTAAAACTGAGAAACTGGATTTTTTTTTAGCAAATAATCATTAACTTAGAATTTAATGGCAGCAACACATTGCAAAAAAGTTGGCACAGGGGCATTTTTTACCACTGTGTTACATGGCCTTTCCTTTTAACAACACTCAGTAAACATTTGGGAACTGTGGAGACCAATTTTTGAAGCTTTACAGAAATTGTAAAGTTGCTTAGATGGCAACACATGTTGCTCCAAAACCTGTATGTACCTTTTAGCATTAATGGTGCCTTCACAGATGTGTAAGTTACCCATGCCTTGAGCACTAAGCGAAGCCGGCGGCGTTTCTGGGTGTTGTTGATAAATGGCTTTCGTTTTGCATAGTAGAGTTTTAACTTGCACTTACAGATGTAGCGACGGACTGTAGTTACTGACAGTGGTTTTCTGAAGTGTTCCTGAGCCCATGTGGTGATATCCTTTACACACTGATGTCGCTTTTTGATGCAGTACCGCCTGAGGGATCGAAGGTCTGTAATATCATCGCTTACGTGCAGTGATTTCTCCAGATTCTCTGAAACTTTTAATGATATTACGGACCATAGATGGGGAAATCCCTAAATTCCTTGCAATAGTTTGTTGAGAAATGTTGTTCTTAAACTGTTCAACAATTTGCTCACTCATTTGTTCACAAAGTGGTGACCCTCGCCCCATCCTTGTTTGTGAATGACTGAGCATTTCATGGAAGCTGCTTTTATACCCAATCATGGCACCCACGTGTTACCAATTTGCCTGTTCACCTGTGGGATGTTCCAAATAAGTGTTTGATGAGCATTCCTCAACTTTATCAGTCTTTCTTGCCACTTGTGCCAGCTTTTTTGAAACATGTTGCAGGCATCAAGTTCCAAATGAGCTAATATTTGCAAAAAATAACAACGATTTCCAGTTCGAACAGTAAATATCTTGTCTTTGCAGTCTATTCAATTGAATATAAATCGAAAAGGATTAGCAAATCATTGTATTTTGTTTTTATTTACGATTTACACAACTTGCCAACTTCACTAGTTTTGGGTTTTGTACTATTTGCTGTATAATTGATGATATAATCATATCAAAACAAGTTAAGAAAGCTCCTAATTGAAAGATTTAAATAATCTGTTTTTTGCCCTTAAAGCAATTTAACCACCAGTATCGAACTGATACCTGACCTGATACTATACTGTGTATTGTTACTGTTTGTATCGCCCACCTCTGTTTACATTCAAGAGCTCCAGCTTGTGGTTAGCAGTTACATATTGACTTAGTTTATTTGCCGCCATGGAGGCGAGAATTGCTGAATTAGAAGCACCTTCACAGTGTGGAGGGAAATTAGCCGCTAGCTACAGTAGCTGGCAAGGACGCTACAGTGCATTGAGGACGTGTTCGTTCGCTTGTCAGTGTCAAATTTGCAGGACACAGCTAGAATGTGTCATCAACCTGCATTATCACGATATAACGATAGTATTAAAAGCTCTATCGTTGGGCAAATGTATACTATTTATGTCGTATATCGCCCAACTCTACAGTACAAATGTCAGCGAAGGCAACATGCTCCACCTGTATAAAAATATTAGTGCTGTTCAAGTTAACTCATGTGATTAATCTCAAAAGATTACCGCACTCATCATGTATGAAAGCAGATTAATCACCTTAATCGTGGATGGTTACCTGAAAGACGGCGTTGGTTGTTAGACAGTCTGTGATCAGGTCAATGCATACGTCAGATGAATGCAGCAATGTACAGAGACATGCTGGATGAAAACCAACACTTCCCATCCAACCTGATGGAGCTTGAGAGGTGCTGCAAAGAGGAAAGTGCTCAAAGATAGGTGTGCCAAGCTTATGGCATCATATTCAAAAAGACTTGAGGCTGTAATTGCTGTTGGAGGTGCATCAACATGTAATTTTTAATTTTTTTGATAATTTTACAAAATGTATGAAAAAACCTTTATTATGTTGTTATTATGGGGTATTGGGGTATTTTGGAATAAGACTGTAACATAAGAAGTGGAAAAAGTAAAGCGCTGTGAATACACTTTGGATGCACTGTATGTACTGTATAAGTTCTCTCTTTGGTTGTTTTTTATACTTTTCTTCATTTTCCATATTTGATTTGTATTGATGTCCTTATTGAATTGTAGCTTGTATTATTATAATTGCATTAAAAATTCTGTAAACTCTGTATGACTACAAAATTATTTTAAAGAAAAGGCAATCCCGTCACGGCGCATGCTCAATGCCGCATGTCATCTGCTGCAAGCGCAGCCGGCAGCTTCGCTAGAAGCGCGCCGGGACACGCCCCTGCTCGCTCTTCCCGCATCGCGGCCACGCGCCTGCACGGCTGCGGGCAATCAGCAATCAGCGCACCTGGGTCTGATGAGGGCAGACGGCATAAAGACCAGCGAACCCGAAGATCCAGTGCCGGAACGTAGTTCGCTCTTGTAGTAAGCATCCCGTCTCTGGCTTCCCTCCTTGTACCTGCTCTCTCTGTGCTTTCCCTCTGCCCGTGTGGTATATCCTCTGTGTTCCTCGCAGTATTACCTCTATATCCTGTGATCGAGCTGTGCGCCTCGACTTCCCACCGGACATCGGACTGCTTCCCTCGATACTCGACCCCCGCTTGGACACGGACCTCGTCGCCTCTCTCCAGCCCCCAACCTCTCGCTTGCCCACGGACTGCCTTCTTGCCTTGCCCCTCTGGACTGTCGAAGGGTTCATCCGACACGCACAAACAACAACCTCTGGTAACATTAACATTGTTAATTCTTCACATCGTCTTGCACCATTCATGTAGAGTAGCATACACACCCCGACATTTAATCAGGTTCAATAAACCTATTGAACTGATCCCTGCCGTTGTGTCGTCTCCTTCCCCCGCTGTACGTAACACAAAGTATATCATGCATTCGCTATATCAAATGTAACGTCTTGTTAAAGGTGCTTTTTGTCACTCTCAAATAGGGCTGCAACAACTCCATCCATCCATTTTCTACCGCTTCGATTAAAATCGATTATAAAAATAGTTGGCGATTAATTTAGTCATCGATTCGTTGGATCTAGGCTGTGCGCATGTAAAAAAATGTTTTTTTGTTTTTTTTAAATAAACCTTTATTTATAAACTGCAACATGTAAAAACAGCTGAGAAACAATAATCAAAATAAGTATGGTGCCAGTATGCATTTTTTTCCCAATAAAATACTGGAAAGGATAGAAATGTAGTTTGTCTCTTTTATCCGATTATCAATCGATTAATCGGAGTAATAATCGACAGATTAATCGAAGCAGTAATCGACGGATTAATCGATTATCAAATTAATCGTTATTTGCAGCCCTACTTTCAAAATAAAAATGTTTTAACCAAAAATATACCTACACTATCATCGGCGTGTCCCATTTCGATATCAATATGGGCTATTTGTCCAATATCAGCAAAAGACAAGTTACGGATGACATCGGCTTATTTTGGCTACAAGGAAATAGCAGCGACACAACAGCTAAGCACATAATAGCACACAAGCTATACATCCATAATAAGTGTCCTTTATTGATTAATATTGCAGTCTAAACCCAACATTTGTCAATATAAACAAGTATCAAATAACTATAGTTACATATTACTCACATTTACAAAGTATCTGAGGCAGTATTGTATTAGAAAATATCCAGTAACAAACGTGTCGGCTTCATTCAATTTATTATCACAAGCTTAGCTTACTGAATTGTGGCCACTAGGTGTCGCTGAACACAAATGCCAATGCATTTCAACTTACTTATGACAGCAGAGGTCCATTACAGATGGTTAATAGTAAATAGGTTAGTGTTTGACTAATTTCACTTGTAAAAACCTTTTGTAACATTCCACACTACACAATTAATAAAAGTATGTATGAAATGGAATCCTAATACTATGTATATAGGCCATTATTCAAGGCCCCAATATCAGTATTATATTGAAGTAAAACAGCTGTATTGGGACACCCCTATGCAGGCACGTGCACACATAGGGCCCTATGGGTGCTCGAGCCCCTGCCCTTTTTTGCCTCGTCTTGAAAAGTGCCCTCTGCCTGTGTGTTTTTTTTTCTTCCTTTTTTCTTTTTCTTTAAACAACATTAATAAATTCCTGTCAGGGATGTACAAAAAAAACAAAACAAAAAAAACAGCGGTACAAAAACTCCACGTTTTCTTGTAATACCGGGTTGTTTGAGCCTGCCGCTTTCGCCAGAGAGAGAGAGAGAGAGAGAGAGAGCCAACTGCGCCCCTGAGACGTGACAGTGGAGCAACTTCAACCTGTGAGTTATGTTATGGTCTCGTCGCCGTCCACTTATTCAGCATCTAATATGGGTAATATTTCAGAAAAACGCTGTATTATTCTATTATTCAATGTGTCAGCTTCTGTTTTTGCCGGACGTCCGAGCAAGGCGCATCAATTGAGCACGGCACATCAAGTCCGCACAGAGCAGAGCGGATCGTGCGGGACAGGAAGTAATGTACAAAATACAAAATAAACCACCGGGTTAATTTTCAAAATAAAATGCACTGTGTTTACGGCGGATCACATTTTTCTCACAGTAGAGTTTTAGATATAAAGTTTATTGTGACTTTGCTATTACTGTGTGGGTTAACAAAATAATAATAATAATAATTATAACAATGATAATAACAATAATAATAATAATAATAATAATGATAATAATAGTAATAATAATAATAATTATTATTAATAATAATAATAATTTCAGCATTCTGGGGATATAAGATGTAGGTTATCTGTTAGGAATATTACCATCTGTGTTTAAACTTGATTCATGTTGATTATGCCTGCAGCACAATGCCAAAAAAAGAAAGGATACAGCCCTCTACTGGCCCCTGGTCCATATTTTTGGCCCTGTATTGCGTTTCAGTTGTTTAGTCTGAGCATTAACTGAGAAAGACCATAAGTTACAACTTGATGGTGTTTTCATCAAGTTAAGGGAAGAAGGACAGATTTTCACATTGAAGTTTTTTCCATTTGGGTATTTGTTATTATTTTTTTTCAAAGTTCATGTTGCACTGTTCAATGTTCAATATTAAAGTGCTTATCTTTAACAATAAATAGCCTAATAATAAACCAGTGTTTTGTTGCTTTTCATGTCTTCCAAGCCTATGATAATGTGAATTAACTCATTATGACAATAATTTGTTGACACAAAAGAAATGGCAATCACTTTTACCTACAAAGGACACACAGCTAAGTAGTTAGCTTCCTATTAGCAAATTTAATTTTACATTAATTTCCATAATGTGTAAAGGACCAAAAAAAAAATCCCTGCCCTTTTCTGACTTTGAGCCCCTGCCCCTCTATAATCATGTGCACGTCCCTGCCCCTATGTGTTAGCAATACTGATTTTAGGCATGGGCGATATATGGATTTTATCGATATATTCAAGTTTTTTGTTGAAGACCAGCATACTCTTTGCCCCTCAGGAGCTTCCATGGCTCGTGCCGCCCCCTTAATTCCTTAGCGGCACACATAGCAAAACATGGCCAGTGCTAACGCTAACGAGCGTGAGACGCTTGTTCCAAAGAAAAGAAAAGTTTTGTCAGTAGTTTGGTTTTGCGACAACTCGCATGGAACAAATGACTGCACGATACAAAGTTTGTTTCAAAAAGGCATCCGCACAACTAACGTAAAGGCCTACTGAAACCCACTACTACGACCACGCAGTCTGATAGTTTATATATCAATGATGAAATCTTAACATTGCAACACATGCCAATACGGCCGGGTTAACTTATAAAGTGCAATTTTAAATTTCCCGCCACACTTCCGGTTGAAAACGTCTAGATATGATGACGTATGCGTGTGACGTCAACGGTTGATACGGAAGTAATCGGACCCATTGAATCCAATACAAAAAAGCTCTGTTTTCATCCCAAAATTCCACAGTATTCTGGACATCTGTGTTGGTGAATCTTTTGCAATTTGTTTAATGAACAATGGAGACTGCAAAGAAGAAAGCTGTAGGTGGGATCGGTGTATTAGCGGCTGGCTGCAGCAACACAACCTGGAGGACTTTGAGGATAGCAGACGCGCTAGCCGAACGACCTCACCTTGACTTCCTCCGTCTCCGGGCCGCCAACCGCATCGGTGATCGGGTGAAGTCCTTCGTCGTACCGTCAATCGCTGGAACGCAGGTGAGCACGGGTCGTGATGAGCAGATGAGAGCTGGCGTAGGTGCAGAGCTAATGTTTTTAGCATAGCTCTGTCGAGGTTCCGTAGCTAAGTTAGCTTCAATGGCGTCGTTAGCAACAGCATTGCTAAGCTTCGCCAAGCTGGAAAGCATTAACTGTGTAGTTACATGTCCAGAGTTTGGTAGTATTGTTGATCTTCTGTCTATCCTTCCAGTCAGGGACTTATTTGTTTTGTTTCTATATGCAGGTAAAGCCCGATGATATCACGTTAGCTCAGTAGCTAAAGAGCTTCGCCGATGTATTGTCGTGGAGATAAAAGTCATTGTGAATGTCCATTTCGCGTTCTCGACTCTCATTTTCAAGAGGATATAGCATCCGAGGTGGTTTAAAATACAAATCTGTGATCCACAATAGAAAAAGGAGAGGGTGTGGAATCCAATGAGCCAGCTTGTACCTAAGTTACGGTCAGAGCGAAAAAAAATATGTTCTGCACTGCACTCTAGTCCTTCACTTTCACGTTCCTCATTCACGAATCTTTCATCCTCGCTCAAATTAATTGGGTAATCGTCGCTTTCTCGGTCCGAATCTCTCTCGCTGCTGGTGTAAACAATAGGAAAATGTGAGCAGTCCTTCCTCCGGTGTCGTCACACTACTTCCGGTAGGGGCAAGGCTTTTTTTTTAAATCAGAGACCAAAAGTTGCGAACTTTATCGTCGTTGTTCTATACTAAATCCTTTCAGCAAAAATATGGCAATATCGCGAAATGATTAAGTATGACACATAGAATGGATCTGCTATCCCCGTTTAAATAAAAAAAAATCATTTCAGTAGGCCTTTAATCCTGCATCTGAAAACGAAGCCTCCAGCCGAGTGCGGGAAATACAATTCTCTACGAGGCGAACAAGCAACAACAAAAAACTATGGGCTAATAAATGACCTTACTAAGGTAGAATCATTCACACCAGGCATGTATGATGATGCCATGTATGATAAGAAAGAAGCACAATGCCTAGAGCAGGGGTCAGCGAGCCACATGCGGCTCTTTAGCACCGCCAGAGTGGCTCCCTGGAGCTTTTCCAAAAATGGAAAAAGATGGGGGAAAAATATATTTGTTGTTGTAATAATGTTTCTCTAGGAGGACACACATAACACACACCTTCCTAATTGTTAGAAAGCCCACCGTTTAATATGTTTGTGTTTATGCTTCACTGATGACAGTATTTGGCCAGCACCGTTTTGTCCTACTAATTTTGGCAGTCCTTGAACTGACCATAGTTGGTTTACGTGTACTACTTTCTCCATCGCTGCCACAGAAATATGTGTTGTATGCCACTCCGTTGTCTCATTTTGTCCACCAAACGTTTTATGCTGTGCGTGAATGCACAAACGTGAGCTTTGTTGATGTTATTGACTTGCGTGGAGTGCTAATAATGCTAAAATGCTATTAAGGCTAGCTGTGTGTACATATTGCATCATCATGCCTTGTTTGTAGGTATGTTTGAGTTCATTTAATTTCCTATACTTATGTCCTCTGTGTATTGCATTTATATTTGCATGTCTCATGACACATTATCTGTATGTAATATTAGCTGCATTTCTGATTGTGTGCCATGTTGCTCCAGACCACAGCAAACATTACCCAGCTTGCAAAGATTGTAATAAATCCATTAGAAGAAGACAACTTGTCATTTCCTTTAACTTGGGCACACACATCTATAATTTTGGCAGTTTTAAGCCAGTAATTTCCACCAGGAGTTATCTCACCCTCTGAGACACTTACTTAAAGGCCTACTGAAACCCACTACTACCGACCACGCAGTCTGATAGTTTATATATCAATGATGAAATCTTAACATTGCAACACATGCCAATACGGCCGGTTCAACTTATAAAGTGCAATTTTAAATTTCCCGCCACACTTCCGTTTGAAAAGGTCTATGTATGATGACGTATGCGCGTGACGTCACGGCGGCAATGGAAGTATTGGTACCCAATGTGTCACCATACAAAAAGCTCTGTTTTTATCGAAAAATTCCACAGTATTCTGGACATCTGTGTTGGTGAATATTTTGCAATTTGTTTAATGAACAATGGAGACTGCAAAGAAGAAAGCTGTAGGTGCGATCGGTGTATTAGCGGCGAACTACAGCAACACAACCAGGAGGACTTTGAGTTGGATAGCAGACGCGCTACCGTGAGTACAGCTTTGGCTTTCAAACATTTGATCGCTTGCCCGTACGTGCGTGTTGCTATGTGAATGTCACGTACGTAACTTTGGGGAAATATATGTTTCTTGCCGACTCTGATGGCGGCCGGGGTATCGTCGAAAGCTACAACGCCCGCCGCCGCTCCGTAGCTAAGTTAGCTTCAATGGCGTCGTTAGCAACAGCATTGTTAAGCTTCGCCAAGCTGGAAATTATTAACCGTGTATTTACATGTCCACGGTTCAATAGTATTGTTCATCTTCTGTCTATCCTTCCAGTCAGGGGTTTATTTATTTTGTTTCTATCTGCATTTGAGCCCTATGCTATCACGTTAGCTCCGTAGCTAAAGAGCTTCACCGATGTATTGTCGTGGAGATAACAGTCACTGTGAATGTCCATTTCCCGTTCTCGACTCTCATTTTCAAGAGGATATAGTATCCGAGGTGGTTTAAAATACAAATCCGTGATCCACAATAGAAAAAAGAGGAAGTGTGGAATCCAATGAACCCTTGTACCTAAGTTACGGTCAGAGCGAAAAAAGATACGTCCTGCACTGCACTCTAGTCCTTCACTCTCACGTTCTTCATCCACAAATCTTTCATTCTCGGTCAAATTAATGGGGTAATCGTCGCTTTCTCGGTCCGAATCTCTCTCGCTGCATTGTAAACAATGGGGAAATGTGAGCAGCCCTAGACCCTTTGACGTCACGCTACTTCCGGTATAGGCAAGGCTTTTTTTTTTTTTTTTTTTTTTTTTTTTTTTTTTTTTTTTTTTTTTTAAATCAGCCACCAAAAGTTGCGAAATTTATCATCGTTCTCTACTAAATGCTTTCAGCAAAAATATGGCAATATCGTGAAATGATCAAGTATGACACAGAATGGATCTGCTATCCCCGTTTAAATAAATAAAAATTCATTTCAGTAGGCCTTTAATGTGTTGCCTTCATAACAGTTACATAAGGCTTTTAACTTTTTGCGGCTCCAGACAGATTTGTTTTTTGTAATTTTGGTCCAATATGGCTCTTTCAACATATTGAGTTGCCGACCCCTGACCTACAGCGATCACTTAAGCAGTCGCTTTGCACACCGCCAAGATGTGAGAATGAAAAAGGCTGCGTTCCACTTACTGAAACAAACTATAGTCCTCTCAATGTTTTACTTCATTACTTATTTGGATACAATGTTTAATACAGCATTTTTATTTACAGAAGTATGTTATTCAAGACAGAAGCTTGAAGTCTGCACTATATTGATCTCAATGTTGGACATTATTTATTTGCATGCAAAATGTGCAATGCTACATTGTTGTTGACAGATGGATTGTATTCAAGACAGAAGTATTGCTTCCCAAGAGGAGCTCTTAATTTAATTCTTTAAAAATTATTCCATGAAAAGTACAATTTATATCTGGTCTAAAAAGAACAACATTATACAAATTAAAATCTTGCTAAGAGTAAGATGCAGTGTAAGCATTTCAATCTACTAGTTTTTTATTTAATGAAAGACAAACGTGTTTTTAAATGATCTCTGTCATTCGTAACTTTTTGTGAAAAAAATCTGGGATTTATTTTTGGATTTGATTGAACAGATTCAACAAACATTTCCATTTGTCACAATAAGAAGTTCAATTTGGGAATAATTGTTAATATAAGATTATTGGAGTTAAAGCTATCAATCACCAGGAAGAGGGCCAAATACAAACAGATACACTGCAGAAAAGAGCTAAGATAAAAAGACTGGATTTTTAGGAAGAAATACTAAAAACTAGTGACATTAATTAGCTGCATGGGCAGATCATTTTACTTATAAGACATCCTAAATTAAGACGTGTACACATTAGCAGGAATTTTAAGATAGAAATAAGTATTTTATTCTGAAAACAAGCAATATGCAGCTATCAATTTTTAAATTAAGCATCCTCGAGATGTTGCAGATTCTTTAAACAAGATTTTCTACGTGGAGGGGAAAAAATGGTAACACTTTAGTATGGGGAACATATTCTAAGTAACAAAGACTTAATTTAGAGTTATTTGGACACTAGGGGGACTGTTATGGTTTACTAGGGGAGGTGACGGCAAACAGACACCAGAGGGCAGTAAGGTTCACTAATTTATTATATATATATATATATATATATATATATATATATATATATATATATATATATATATATATATATATATATATATATATATGTAATAATAATAATAACAACAATACAACTAAACTATAGAATGAAGTGTGTGACCAAAATACAAGAGTGTGAAGTAATACTATGTGTGTAATTTAACTGAAGTGTGTGTTACCAAAGTGTTGAATGAGATACGAGGAAGTCCAGGGACAGGCAGGTGATCCGGGCGAGAGAAAAGCGTCAGAGAAGAAAGTCCAAGCGAGAGGTCGAGAATCCAAAAGGCAGTCCGGGGGGCAAGGGGAACAACAAGGGGAACAACAAGGGATCACAGGGGAACACGGGAAGCGCTGCGGGAAGACAACAAGAACATCAGAACAACGGAAACATGGAAGTCACAGGGAGGAGCGAGTTCGCGGGATGGCAAACCAGATACAGGATGCTTACAAGGGTAAAGACTACTACTCCGGCGCCGCCTGGCAGGTTGTGAGAGCTTATCAAGGCAGGTCCTTCATTACGTGCAGGTGTGCTGAAAGCCGGTGATCGTTTGCAGCTGGCGTCTGCCGGGGGGCGGAGACGCGCACGGCGCGCTCCTGGATGTGCGCGCTCGTGGGCGTGTCCCGAGGTGCGCTCACTGGAGCGCACAGACAGATGGGAGGCGTTGGCAGGAGTCTGAGCCGTAACAGTACCCCCCTCCTTATGGACAGCTTCCAGATGTCCTACTGGTCGTACCACAAACAAAAACACAGAAACAAAAGTCAAGGGTGGGCGGAGGGGTGAACTGGTGGTGGGTCGCCGGCCCAAATGTCCCCGAATCCACCGGGGACGAGTCTGGTGGCGGCGGCGAGTAGAATGCCGCTGAGGCCGGCGAGGCGGGCGACCAAGGTACGGCCACCATCTTGGCCGTCGGAAAGGCGGACGGTAATGGCGCCATGGTGAGACGTCATCGGCGGCGTGGAAGCGGCAGACGTCATCGGCGGCGTGGAAGCGGCAGACGTCTTCGGCGGCGTGGAAGCGGCAGACGTCTTCGGCGGCGTGGACGCGGCAGACGTCTTCGGCGGCGTGGACGCGGCAGACGTCTTCGGCGGCGTGGACGCGGCAGACGTCTTCGGCGGCGTGGACGCGGCAGTCGTCTTCGGCGGCGTGGACGCGGCAGACGTCTTCGGCGGCGTGGACGCGGCAGTCGTCTTCGGCGGCGTGGACGCGGCAGACGTCTTCGGCGGTGTGGACGCGGCAGACGTCTTCGCGGCAGACGTCTTCGGCGGCGTGGACGCGGCAGACGTCTTCGGCGGCGTGGACGCGGCAGACGTCTTCGGCGGCGTGGACGCGGCAGACGTCATCGGCGGCGTGGAAGCGGCAGACGTCATCATAGCCGGAGACGAGGAGGGCAGCTGAGGAGCTGGCCGAGGTGCAGAGGTCGGCGCTGCCGGCCGAGGTGCAGTGGTCGGGGCCAGCCTGGGAGCTGGAGGAGACGTGGGGATCAGCCTGGGAGCTGGTGGAAATGCGGGGGCTATCCTGGGGACTGGTGCTAGCTCGGAGGCTAGCCGAGGGACTGGTGCTAGCTTAGGGGCTAGCCGAGGGGCTGGTGCTAGCTCAGGGGCTAGCCGAGGGACTGGTGCTGGCTCAGGGGCTAGCTGAGGGACTGGTGCTGGCTCAGGGGCTAGCCGAGGGACTGGTGCTGGCTCAGGGGCTAGCCGAGGGACTGGTGCTAGCTCAGGGGCTAGCCATGGGTCTTGTGCTAGCTCAGGGGCTAGCCAGGAGGCTTGTGGCTGTGGCTGGGAAAAACAAAAAATAGGTGGAATTAGTCTGGCCGGGGGTAGCCCATCTGGGTGCGGCTGCACCACCCCATCAGCACAGCCACCAGTACTATCCCCCCCCCCCTCCGAAAGCGGATGCCAGACGCTTCTAGCTGGCTGAGGAACAGTCACTAAGGGTGGGAGAAGGGTGTCCAGGCGGTGGGTAAATTCTTCCCTGCTGATATCGCTGCTAAACATGACTTTCCATGACATTTCAGCAGGACACGACAACTCCTCAGGTGTGAAGCGAAAAAAAGAAAAAGCCATGGTGAATGGGGCAAAACGGAGGGGGGGGGGAATTGTCACTGGGGGCGGGGCTAAAGTCACTGGGGGCGGGGCTAATGAACTGTGCCGTCAGGTCCCTAATCAATTGGCCGGAGTATACTGTTATGGTTTACTAGGGGAGGTGACGGCAAACAGACACCAGAGGGCAGTAAGGTTCACTAATTTATTATATATATATATAATAAATAAATAAATATATATATAATAAATAAATAAATATATATATATATATATAATAATAATAACAATACAACTAAACTATAGAATGAAGTGTGTGACCAAAATACAAGAGTATACTATGTGTGTAATTTAACTGAAGTGTGTGTTACCAAAGTGTTGAATGAGATACGAGGAAGTCCAGGGACAGGCAGGTGATCCGGGCGAGAGAGAAGCGTCAGAGAAGAAAGTCCAAGCGAGAGGTCGAGAATCCAAAAGGCAGTCCGGGGGGCAAGGGGAACAACAAGGGGAACAACAAGGGATCACAGGGGAACACGGGAAGCGCTGTGGGAAGACAACAAGAACATCAGAACAAGGGAAACATGGAAGTCACAGGGAGGAGCGAGTTTGCGGGATGGCAAACCAGATACAGGATGCTTACAAGGGTAAAGACTACTACTCCGGCGCCGCCTGGCAGGTTGTGAGAGCTTATCAAGGCAGGTCCTTCATTACGTGCAGGTGTGCTGAAAGCCGGTGATCGTTTGCAGCTGGCGTCTGCCGCGGGGCGGAGACGCGCACGGCGCGCTCCTGGATGTGCGCGTTCGTGGGCGTGTCCCGAGGTGCGCTCACTGGAGCGCACAGACAGATGGGAGATGGGAGGCGTTGGCAGGAGTCTGAGCCGTAACAGGAACATATAAGGGTTAGGATTAGGGTTAGGGTTTCTAATAAACAATAATTCTGAGGTTATTGAGGGAAGACTCTAACTTAACTAATTAATGGTGAATATGTGTTCCCCATACTAAATTCTTACCAAAAATATCTTATTTGAATAGTTATTTTTTCAATTTCAACATGTTTAATTTAGAATAGACAACATATAATTATTCATGCTAAAACTAAGATTAGTAAAAAAAAAAGGAAATAGCTCTTAAAACTAGGGACTTTTCTAGAAAAAAACATTTAAAATCTTGGCAAGTGGCAAATAATTTGCAGCGTACACACAAACGATCACTTTTACTTGGATTATGTGGACACAAATCTTGGTTCCATTACACTTAGCTATATAGGGATGTTTTGTGTATTCAGTGAGGTCAAAGGTTACTGATGCTATACCAAAGAGTTTTTACAGTAGGTTCACAATCTGGTCGAAGTCTGCAAAAAGTCAAACTTCTTTTAAATTCCAAAGTCACACATTTATGGACAATGCATTTATTACTATTGTAATACCTCCTACGTCCACTGGATGTCCTCAGTAAGCCTTATTGGTTACTTGCCTTGCTGTATGTTTTGCCTGCACAGTTTTTGCTTTTTGTCTTTTATGAAAAGTTTGTATTTTTATGTCACCCAAACTGCTTCTGTCAGTTCGTCCACATATGCTGTGAAGTAGAACCACTTGTTGTTATTTGCTCCTTGCACATACTTCTTCGTTCATACCTTTAGAACTTTGTGGAACACAACATTGTCTCAAGCACTTGTTGGCTTTTGAGTTAACCAGAGGGAAAAAAGATAGTGATGATTAATTATGGTTAATTATGTGGCACAAGGCTATTATTCAATTCAATAAATAATCTGTCTATGGAACCGTCTATTGATCCATGAAAATAATTACTTTCTGTCACATGGTTTACTATTCTTAAAAAAACATCTGTCTACACGTCCAACTTCCTGTCCACCCATCCATCTTTCATCCAAACATTATTTTGCTCATCCATCCATCCATCAATCAATCAGTCCATGACCCAGGTGTCCATTGTCTAATTTTTCATTCTACAATAGTACGTTTGGTCATCTATCCATCAATTGTCCTTAGGGGCGTCAAAGTGGAGGAGTAAGGGGTATGTTGTCTTGGGGCCCCAGGGCTTTTGTAATGGTAGAATATTTGTTTCTGTCATTTACATATGTAAATTATGAAAAACAAGATAAAATAAATATAGTCGTGACAAGTTCAATAATAAGGTTGCTTGAATCAAAATAAGAATGTGTACCTACACCCTCTATTAAAAATACAAAATGGTTCGTTTCACCTGTATAGCAGGTTTGGGTTATGGTTTAAGTTTGTTTTGGTACAATATGATACGTCACATATTTCCAGTTTCTCATTTCATGATTGAAAAGGAGTAAGAAGAAGCAGAGTTTATTTAATCCTGCCTCTCTTACAATCCGTAGCAATTACTAACACATGTATTCACTTCCTGTTCTCCATTTATATAGAATTTACTCAACAAATGATAATTAAGTTGAAAATCACATTATGAGATAAATATGATGTATCTCATGTTTCAATAAAGTTTTGGATTCTACTTTGTACTTTGTCAATACTCAGAGTTTAAACAGTTTTTAAAACTGGATCATATTAGTACTTTGTTTGATTTCATTTATAATCCATTCCATAATTGAATTCCACATACGGATATGCTAAAAGTCTTAAGTGTTGTACGTGCGTACGCATGTTTTAAATCAGATTTTTCTCTAAAGTTATAATTCTCCTCTTTTGTTGAGAAGAATTGTTGTACATTCTTGGGTAGCACATCATGGTTTGCTTTGTACATCATTTAAGCTGTTTGCAAATGCTTTAAATCACTGAATTTCAATATTTTGGATTCAGGGCAGCACAGTGGTACAGGGGTTAGTTAGTGCATGTGCCTCACAATACGAAGGTCTTGAGTAGTCCTGAGTTAAATACCGGGCTTGGAATCTTTCTGTGTGGAGTTTGCATGTTCTCCCCGTGACTGCGTGGGTTTCCTCCGGGTACTCCGGCTTCCTCCCACCTCCAAAGACATGCACCTGGGGATAGGTTGATTGGCAACACTAAATTGGCCCTAGTGTGTGAATGTGAGTGTGAATGTTGTCTGTCTATCTGTGTTGGCCATGTGATGAGGTCGCGACTTGTCCAGGGTGTACCCCGCCTTCCGCCCCAATGCAGCTGAGATAGACTGCAGCACCCCCCGCTACCCCGAAAAGGACAAGCGGTAGAAAATGGATGGATGGATGGATGGATTTTGGATTCAGTAAATAGTGTTTAAATGTTTGATATCAACATTATGTATTATTCTAATTGAACTTTTTTGTAACATGGTTAGTGACTTGAGTGAACTTCTGTAGTTTTTTTGTAGTTATTTTCCCATGTTTCTACACAATAACTCAGATATGTTAACACGAGCAAGCAGTAGAAAATATGGAGTGATTTGTTTGTCCAGAACTTATTTTGCTTTATTTTTATATATAAATAGTTCTTGCACTTTATATTTTTTGTATGACATTTCCAGTTTCCATTTTATCATTCATTATTACACCCCAACATTTGGTTTATTCTTACCCTTTCAATATGTACTCTGTCTATTTGACTTTCTCTTCTACTGTTACTGAATAGCATTATTTTAGTTTTAATGAGAGTCAAAGATTCCACCTTTTTAATTTGTTAATTTCTTCTGTTTTTATTTGGATTAGCTTCTGAGTGTTCTCTTATGAACAAAACACAATTTTGTCGTCTGCAGATAGTACTTTTGTAACTTTACAAATGTTATTAAAAAAATGTACGATTTTTGGTCCTAGTATTGATCCCTATGGTACGCCGCAAGATATATTTAGCGTTGTAGACAAGTGTTCTCCTACCTTCACATATTGCTTCCTGTTG
>NC_084733.1:9822605-10085105 GCF_033978785.1 Entelurus aequoreus | reverse complement strand
TTCCACTTCCTGTTTTGGTTTGTTCTGCAGTGACGTTACCTCCGCTTCTGAGTGCTATTCTTCTCACCTGTGCCTGCTTGGCAATCAGCAGGTTTTATCTAAGAGTTTCCACGCTGGTTCACTATCTTATGTTTATGTCTCACGTTGCTGTATTATTGTCTTCTATCTGGTACCTTATCCAATGACCGATCGGGTTTTCCGGTACCGGTCAAGTAGTGACAAGCACCGTGACAAGTTTGGCCTGCACAGGATCTGAATGATGCAACTTCCTGTGGGCCATGTGACTTGTGGAATGTTCCACATTTTCCTAAGGAATAATGTGTTAGGGCAACAGGACTAAGTGAAAACCCTGGGAAACAAGACTAAAGTGTGAATTTGGACTAAATTGCTTTTATTTTTATAGTATGACTATGATAAGGAGTAACACAAATGGGTAAAACATTTCTAAATTATTATAATATTTTAATTAAAACAATTTATATTACTAACTTATGGAACAATTTTCAGAGAAAATACCCCTTCTCAAATATTATGATGACAAAAGTGTATATCGAAGTTGAATTAATCAGGCACTTTTTTTTAGTTATAATATTTAAGGATGTCCTGATTGATGTCAAATATCGGTGTGATATCAGCAAAAAAACAAGCATCCGATTGCATGTAACATGTCCGATGTAATCTCCGACCCAAGCAGTAATTCAGAGTGTGCACTTGTGCAAAGCTGGACAACCAGTTATCATCTAAATGTCCTCCAATAAGCACACACGTTTGGTCTTTTCTTGTAATTTAGTCAAGTCGTTTACAAAAGGTAAACATGGTAGGCTGTAGGCTACTAGGAGCTAGCAGCTACACAACAGCTAAGCACGCAATAGCACACAAGGTGGACATAAATAATAAAGTCCTTAACTGAGCAAGATTGTAGTCCAAAACACAACATTTGTCAATATAGACGAGTAATAAATAATTATAGTTGCATATGAGGAAGTACCCAGTAACAAATGTGTCCGCATCATTCCATTTACTGCATCGTAAGCTTTTGCTCAAATGATGTCAGTTTACAATCGGTATATATTTGCATTACATAATTTTATTTTATTCATTTAAATCTGTGACATTATCTTTTTTTAGTCATGTAATTTTTATTGACATCCAGCATCAGACATTCCTATCCATTACATCATATTTACACACATCATACAGCTGTAAATTTCTCAAAAAAAAAAAAAAAGTGACATTATCAATAAAAATGCCTTCAAAAAGGGCCAACATTTAAAAACAAATTACATGTTTAATAATTTTTGCAAGGACTGAAGTTTATTGAAAAATATTGAGCGAAAAAAAGTAATTAAAAAGAAAAAATCAAAAATGATTTTACGCCCTTCAAAAACGGAAGATATTTTACGTCCTTCTTGGCTTTGAAGATAATTAAAATGTCCCCAGAGGGTTAAGACAGAAAAAATTATGTTTAATTTCGGCGCCTCAGCAAATCCTCGTCATTTAGAGAAGTCATTTGGCCGCTTTGTAATCATTTTTTGTGTGAAAGTGCTCGTGCTTGGCAACATACATTCCTTGGTTCCCCCGCCCATTAGTTGGCTCATTTCAGGTCCAAACCAAGGCCGAGCTGATAAGGACTCTTGGCAGCTCCAGGATTATCATGCTGGGTCAGACTGTACCCCGCTGATCTCCACCAAGGAATGCAAGCAAATCAACAAGTCGCTCCGTCACGCACCAGTCAGTCCATGCCTCACTTTTCTTTTCTTTTTTTTTTTTTCTTTTTACATGTGTTTGACTTCTCCTCACCTAACATTATTTTCTATCTGTGCACTGTTTTCTATGTAAAAGCAACTCTGTGCATCTGTTGACATTCAGTGACAGGATATGCTCTGTTTTGGCTATCAAGATTAATGGATCTGGGAACGGAGTTTGGTATTTTGATACTCAGCTGCCCCCAGAGAGGAGGGGGTCAAATGTTGCACACTCGTATTTGGTGCAGAGATACAGCTGTGAATGGAATCAGTGAAACAAAAAGAGAAGAAAACGACATCAGGGATGTGCTCTCTCTGGGTTACCAAGTTTAAACATATTTAAAAAATGTAGAGAGGACAGGGAAAGTGAAACATATCTGTTTTTTTAACTAATAATGTCTTGTTTTTCATACACTGTCTGGGTTTAAATACAATTAAACAAACATTGGTGACTTAGTCTCTATGCTTTTTGCAAAATAAGACACCATAACCAATCAAAGTTGTAGCATACAGTAATAAATAATAATAATAACCGATCAAATTCAATGAGAGCCTTAGAGTCCAAGTTTCCGAGGTGTCACTGAATGCACCATACTGCTATCTAAGTCTAGTGCAGGGTTCTTTAACAGGGGGTCCGTAACCCTCAGAGGGTTTACAGAGCAACTAAACTTTAAAAAAAAGTTAAAGTACCAATGATAGTCACACACACGCTAGGTGTGGTGAAATTACTCTCTGCATTTGACCCATCCCCTTGTTCACCCCCTGGGAGGTGAGGGGAGCAGTGAGCAGCAGCGGTGGCTGCGCTCGGTAATCATTTTGGTGATTTAACCCCCAATTCCAACCCTTGATGCTGAGCTAAATGAGGGTCGTGAAATTGTTGGTTAATGAGACTATATTCCACATGCAGTATTTCCACAAATGTAATTGTCTTTAAACAAACTTTTATCCAACACACTGCAGTGGCGTTTAAAAGTAGCAGTGGTATGGCCGCACTACTCTTTGTACCTTGCAGGTTCAAAAATTAAATCAAGAATAAATAATTACATTGTTATATTCGTGTTGGCATTTAAGATAGCTAGCAATTAGCTCTCTATTTGCCTGCTAGGGATTAGCGGCACAAGCTGCCAGCTAGCAATTAGCTTTCAAGTTGTCATCTAGCAATAAGCGCACCGGCTGCCTGCTAACGATTACCTGCGCAAGCTGCTACCAAGCATTTAGCACCCGAGTTGTCAGTTAGCAATTAGTGCAAGAGTTGTCAGATAGCAATTAGCGCATCAGTTGTCAGGCAGCATTTTACGCACCAGTTGTCTGCTTACGATTAATGCACCAGTTCTCAGCTAGCCATTATCACACCTGTTGTCGGCTAGCAATTAACGCACGAGTTGTCAAGTAGCGTTTAGCCCACCAGTTTTCAGCTAGCGATTAACGTGCTGGCTATCAGCTAGCTATTAGCAGGTTATGTGTCAGATAGCAATTTGCGGTCTAGTTGCCATGCAGCTAGCTATTACGGCGCTATACCGTATCCTGATGAGAGTGCGGAAATATGACCACATCACCCCAATTCTCAAATCCCTTCACTGGCTTCCTGTTCCACTCAGGATTGAATTCAAAGTCTCCCTGCTAACCCACCAGTGCCTCCATGGAAATGCCCCCCTCTACCTCAAAGAACTACTCACCCCCAAATCCTCCACACGACACCTCCGCTCCGGACAGGCTAACCTCCTCCAACCTCCGAGGACAAAGCTACGAACAATGGGAGACCGGGCTTTCTGCTCCGCCGCTCCCAGTCTGTGGAACGCTCTCCCTGACCACCTGAGGGCACCACAGACTGTGGATGCTTTTAAAAAAGGCTTGAAAGCCCTTCTTTTTAAAAAAGCCTTTTTTTTTTTTTTTTAAGATATGTGCATACTAGCTATAGCTATTTGGCTGTTCTAGTTTTTATTTTTATTTATTTCTTTATTATCTTTTTAAAAAATTATTTATTTTAATTTTAATTTTATTTATTTTTTTAATACACTGTAGCACTTTGAGATTGTTTACTCAATATAAAGTGCTTTTTTACAAATAAAATCTATTATTATTATTATTAAAATATTTTAGTATTGCACAATAACAAGGTACATTTAGGACCAGGTACATTTAAATACAATTTTATTCGGGACGTATAAGTAGGGGTCCCTATTCGATCGCTCCATCAGTTTGGGGGTCCTTGGCCTGGAAAATGTTGCAGACCTGTGTTCTAGCCCAACAATCAAGGATACCATGGGGCTTACCGGCTGCCCGTAGTAGTTTTGTAGAGAGTCCCGTCTTGGACCGTCACCTTGATGGTAGAGATGGACATTGTTCACGCTCAGAGAGCTACAACCGCTGCTTGAGGTCCGTCACTTGAAATGTACCCGCAGTCTTCCTTGAAGATGAGGTCCACCTTGTATTCCCTGTGGATGTAAAGGCAGGAGGGCTGACCAAGCAGTTTGTTAGAAGATATGTCAGGGCGACGTGTTGTGCTGTCTCGTATGCGTGTGATTGTATCATTTGATGTAAACAAAGCACACACAGAGCCCTTGTCCATGTGTTCTTAGATACAACAAGTGCCAGCAGTTTGACAAATAAGGTGAGAAACATTAGTCACAGTTGTCTAGCTAATTGTGTGTGAATTCAAAGGGATACTAAATGTTGATTTATCCAATTTAATTATCATTTATATGTATTTTGCATTGTTTTCTGCATGTAAAACTAAAATCATCTTCTATAAAATGTTTTGTGTTAATATTTTTGCTTCTTATGGTCCTTCCGGGTACTCCGGCTTCCTCCCACCACCAAAGACATGCACCTGGAGATAGGTTGATTGGCAACACTAAATTGGCCCTAGTGTGTGAATGTTAGTGTGAATGTTGTCTGTCTATCTGTGTTGGCCCTGCGATGAGGTGGTGACTTGTCCAGGGTGTACTCCGCCTTCCGCCCGAATGCAGCTGAGATAGGCTCCAGCTCCCCCTGTGACCTCAAAAGGGTCAAGCGGTAGAAAAGGAAGGATGGATGGATGGATGGGAAAAATAGCTTCAGTTTCCATACGATGTGGTGTTCAACAGACCCTTTGGAACGCGTTAATAATAAAAAAACAAAGTACTACTGTCCATCTGTGTTTTTTGGATCCCTGAAAGCCCATTGAGAATAACAATGTGTGTAGTTCCCCTCCTCCCTTTTTATATTTAAGTAACTTTACAGGGAGGAAAATTGAAGAATTTCTCAACGCACGCCCATGTGGAACACAAAACTGCATCCAGGTCTTCCGTTAATATCAAGAACATAGTTATATGGAGACATTACAGTACAAATAGATCCTGATTTACTAAAGGTTAGCGTGTACTAAAACACTTGCAAACTTAATAGCACACGCAAAGCAGATCTGCTGAGCGTGCACAAAGTGAATTGAACGACGCAGTTCCACACACGGCTGTGTGGGAGGAGTGATTGCGCTGCAAAGACACGTGTGTGTCAACATATTTGAACTGTTAGAAATAAAAAATATGAGACATATCGTCTAATCAGCAACATGCACATTGAATATTCTACTTGAAGAAAATGCTGTAATGTTGGACGAGTTAACAAAGTTCAATTTTAATTACATTGTTAGCCTTGTACTCACTCATACATGTCAATGAAAGGCATATTTGGTCAACAGCCATACAAGTCACAGTAAGGGTGGCCATATAAACAACTCCAACACTGTCACAAACATGCGCCACACTGTGAACCCACACCAAACAAGAATGACAAACACATTTTGGGAGAACATCCACACTGCAAAACCACATAAACACAACAGAAGAAATACCCAGAACCCCCTGCAGCCCCAACTCCTCCGGGACGCCACAATACATACATTTTGAATGTTTTTGTGTGTTTTTTTTCTCTACAAAACTTGGTTATAGGATTTCAGCATAAGTAGTTTTTGAAAATTTTGAGCACATTTAAAATGACCGCGATAATAATGGTAACGGTGAACATTTTGGTGACAATAACCGTAATATGTAGGGCTGTGAATCTTTGGGTGTCCCACGATTCGATTCAATATCGATTCTTGGGGTCACGATTCGATTCAAAATCGATTTTTTTTCAATTCAACACGATTCTCGATTAAAAAACGATTTTTTCCCGATTCAAAACGAATCTCTATTCAATCAATACATAGGATTTCAGCAGGATCTACCCCAGTCTGCTGACATGCAAGCAGAGTAGTAGATTTTTGTAAAAAGCTTTTATAATTGTAAATGACAATGTTTTATCAACTGATTGCAATAATGTAAATTTGTTTTAACTATTAAATGAACCAAAAATATGACTTATTTTATCTTTGTGAAAATATTGGACAGTTTGTTGTCAAGCTTATGAGATGCGATGCAAGTGTAAGCCACTGTGACACTATTGTTCTTTCTTTTTTCTTTTTATAAATGTCTAATGATAATGTCAATGAGGGATTTTTAATCACTGTTATGTTGAAATTGTAACTAATATTGATACTGTTGTTGATAATATTCATTTTTGTTTCACTACTTTTGGTTTGTTCTGTGTCGTGTTTGTGTCTCCTCTCAATTGCTCTGTTTATTGCAGTTCTGAGTGTTGCTGGGTCGGGTTTGGTTTTGGAATTGGATTGCGTTGTTATGGTATTGCTGTGTATTGTTTTGTTGGATTGATTAATTAAAAAAATAAAAAAAAATAAATAAAAAATAAAAAATAAAAATAAATAAAAAATCGATTTAAAAAAAAAAGAGAATCGATTCTGAATCGCACAACGTGAGAATTGCGATTCGAATTCGAATCGATTTTTGCCCACACCCCTAGTAATAAGAAATGTTTATACCGTGACATTCCTATCTAAAGGTCGCCAACCCGCCGACCGTGATTTACCAGTCAATCTTTGGGACCCTACCGGTCGAATGCGAAAATATTAGGGAAGAAAAAAAATATTAATATGACATCAGTGTGTGACAACCCCACCCGGAAAATGACCAACAGACCCACAATCAGGCAAGCATTGTAACACCTGAACACGCCCGCACGCCTCACCTCTCTTTCGTTAGCCTCTCATTCCGCGCCCACGACAACTTTCATGCACTTTCTATGAGGCATAACTGCTTTGGTTGTTGATATGGAAAAATACAACATTACGTACACGCAGTCTGCTACCATAAGCCTGTTTTGTTTGTCCGCCTTCTGGAACCGGAAGTGACGTCACCAAATGTAGTACTGTTATATTTGACGTGACCTGTGTACCTTTCCATACTGATAGGTCTACTTTAACTATTTAGCTCCCCATTTAGCTCACATGTCGTATGTCTAAGTTGGTGTGTCGAAGCACATTAACGTGAATTGTGGTTCTCAACAAGTCATGGATACACAACCTGATCCCCCACAGGTGGACATCACTTGTCTCTCTGCACTCTCGCTGTGGAAAAAAGAATAATGTCCCACCTGCCAGAGGAAAGAAATTCCTCAACGCTCACAACCGCTCCTTGAAATTCCCACGTCATTAAAAAGTAGGAATTGGGAAGAGTCTGCGAAAATGTTTTGGTCCAGGTTTGTCCATCTTGTTGACTTTGACACAGCACCTGCATTTGTGATGGATGTTGTCAAGGCCGGAATCAGGAGTGTATGGCGGGAAAAGCCTTGAGGAAGCACACATGGCGTTAAAAAGACGCTGAGGAATAGACTTAATACTCAGCCAAGGAGGTCCCAGCTTGTCTTGTGGGGCAGATCCTGTATTTTACTGACGTGAGGCGACTGGAAACTTCATTTTCTGCTGGGCTTCTTTCCAGAACCTTCATCTAATCACAGTCAGAAGGTTGCACGGTGTGAACAATTGGATTAAAATAGGAAAAGGGACAATTCTATAGAAATTAAAGTTGAATGTGTAGCAGTATTAATGTCCTTTGCTAAAAACTCTACTTCCATCCAGATATTGATCGTTTCTATGGAGCTTACCGGTATTGCATCGTCCTCTTAAAGGCCTACTGAAACCCACTACTACCGACCACGCAGTCTGATGGTTTATATATCAATGATGAAATCTTAACATTGCAACAAATGCCAATACGGCCGGGTTAGATTAGTAAAGTGCAAATTTAAATTTCCCGCTAAACTTCCAGTTGAAAACGTCTATGTATGATGACGTATGCGCGTGACGTCAATCGTTAAACGGAAGTATTCGGACACCATTGAATCCAATACAAAAAGCTCTGTTTTCATCTCAAAATTCCACAGTATTCTGGACATCTGTGTTGGTGAATCTTTTGCAGACTGCAAAGAAGAAAGTTGTAGGTGGGATCGGTGTATTAGCGGCTGGCTGCAGCAACACAACCAGCTTTGACTTGGATAGCAGACGCACTATCTGACGCTAGCCGCCGACCGCACGGATGATCGGGTGAAGTCCTTCGTCGCTCCGTCGATCGCTGGAACGCAGGTGAGCACGGGTGTTATGAGCAGATGAGAGGTGGCTGGCGTAGGTGGATAGCTAATGTTTTTAGCATAGCTCTGTGAGGTCCCGTTGCTAAGTTAGCTTCAATGGCGTCGTTAGCAACAGCATTGTTAAGCTTCGCCAGGCTGGAAAGCATTAACCGTGTATTTACAGGTCCATGGTTTAATAGTATTGTTGATTTTCTGTCTATCCTTCCAGTCAGAGGTTTATTTCTTTTGTTTCTATCTGCAGTTAAGCCCGATGCTATCACGTTAGCTCCGTAGCTAAAGTGCTTCGCCGATGTATTGTCGTGGAGATAAAAGTCACTGTGAATGTCCATTTCGCGTTCTCGACTCTCATTTTCAAGAGGATATAGTATCCGAGGTGGTTTAAAATACAAATCCGTGATCCACAATAGAAAAAGAAGAGAATGTAAAATCCAATGAGCCAGCTTGTACCTAAGTTACGGTCACTGCATCTAGTCCTTCACTCTCACGTTCCTCATCCATGAGTCTTTCATCCTGGCTCAAATTAATGGGGTAATCGTCGCTTTCTCGGTCCGAATCGCTCTCGCTGCTGGTGTAAACAATGGGGAAATGTGAGGAGCTTTTCAACCTGTGACGTCACGCTACTTCCGGTACAGACAAGGCTTTTTTTTATCAGCGACCAAAAGTTGCGAACTTAACGTCGATGTGCTCTACTAAATACTTTCAGCAAAAATATGGCAATATCGCAAAATGATCAAGTATGACACATAGAATGGATCTGCTATCCCCGTTCAAATAAAAAAAAATAATTTCAGTAGGCCTTTAAATAGTAAATGGGTTATACTTGTATAGCGCTTTTCTACCTTCAAGGTACTCAAAACGCTTTGACACTATTTCCACATTCACACACTGATGGCGGGAGCTGCCATGCAAGGCCCTAACCACGACCCATCAGGAGCAAGGGTGAAGTGTCTTGCTCAAGGACACAACGGACGTGACGAGGTTGGTAGAAGGTGGGGATCGAACCAGGAACCCTCAGGTTGCTGGCACAGCCACTCTCCCAACCCCGCCACGCCCTCCCCTTGATAATGTAAGACTGTGAGAAGAGTCACGATAATTAGGTGAATTATATTTATATAGCACTTTTCTCTAGAGACTCAACACGCTTTACAAAGTGAAACCCATTATCTACGTTACATTCAAACCAGTGTGGCTTGCATTGGGAGCAAGGCGGGTAAAGTGTCTTGCCCAAGGACACAACGGAAGTGACTCGGTCGGCGGAAGCGGGGATCAAACTTGAAACCCTCAAGTTGCTGACACGGTTGCTCTACCAACGAAGCCACGACGCCCCAGACAGTGCGATGTGTTGGGCCGTAAAGCCGCCTCGTGCATGCAGCAGTTGATGTACACCAAGTCATGTGAGCACGCCGCTGCGGTCTGTGCGTTTCTCAAATAAGGTGAGAATTATTCAAGACAGAAGTCAAGCCCATTGCTGTGTAAATTATTCAATGAAAGACAGAAGTGATTTTAAATGTATTGTATCCATTTGAATCAATTCTTTTATATGATATTTACAATGTTTTTTGCGTGTAAAACTATATTTTCTATAAAGTGTTTGCATTTGTTGCATGTTTGTATTGGCATTGTTGCTTATGAGAAACTATATATAAACATATACAGTACAGGCCAAAAGTTTGTACACACCTTCTCCTCATTCGATGAGTTTTCTTTATTTTCATGACTATTTACATTGTAGATTGTCATTGAAGGCATCACAACTATGAATGAACACATGTGGAGTTATGTACTTAACAAAACAATTTAAAAATAACTGAAAACATGTTTTATATTCTGGTTTCTTCAAAATAGCCACCCTTTGGTCTGATTATTGTTTTGCACACTCTTGGCATTCTCTCAATGAGCTTCAAGAGGTAGTCACCTGAAATGGTTTTCACTTCACAGGTGCTTGAAGCTCTTCAAGAGAATGCCAAGAGTGTGCAAAGCAGTAATCAGAGCAAAGGGTGGCTATTTTGAAGAAACTACAATATAAAATATGTTTTCAGTTTTTTCACCTTTTTTTGTTAAGTGCATAACTCCACATGTGTTCATTCATAGTTTTGATGCCTTCAGTGACAATCTACAATGTAAATAGTCATGAAAATAAAGAAAACGCATTGAAATGATAATGTGTGTCCAAACTTTTGGCCTGTACTGTATATATATATATATATATATATATATATATATATATATATATATATATATATATATATATATATATATATATATATATATATATATATACACACATTTATGTATATATCTATTAATAAATAAAAACATTAATCCAAATATTGACCACTGATATCAAGAGTAGTATCAGTGTCAGATATAGCTGTACATTAGTGCGACAAGAGCCGTGGGCAAGATCAAGCAATTACATTGGCATGTAATTTGGGTACCTCAATTTAAGAGTGGCCCCAACTTAAGAGTGTTTTGAAATAAGAGCTGTCTCTCCAGTAATTGTCTTGCTTTAGATTGTATTTTAAAAAATTGCATTACAAGCATCTCCCGTCATTAGTTAGTTTAGCAAATGTCACAGTGAACGCCAAAAGGTCCGCCCAAAACATCTGGTCTTACTCGCTAGCATTAGCTTATAGCTAGAGGTCAACATCCATTGTTTTCCAACCATGGGAAGGAAGAAAGTGAGTGTGAAGGAGAATAGGAAGTGGATGATATTTATCGAATGAAATCATTAAAAAAATGACTGGGCAAAACAATTTGGGCGTATCACTGCTAGTGTGCACCATTCTAAAGCAGAATAAGTCCTACGCCAGCCCAGAATATTAAAATAATATCTAAACGGCGGATATTTATCCATGAAAATATGGAAAAGCTGTTGATGGTGTGACTGATGGAGAAGCAGCTGAAAGGAGATACCATAAAAGTTATCTACCCAGGGTAAATACTCAACTTTATTATTACATTACTTTATTAAACTAATTTAGTTGTTAGTAGTACATTTATTGTATTGTTTATTGCTAAATTTCTTATCCAAAATGTTTTAAAAGGCATTGTTGTTTTGAGTTAAGAGCTCCATTACGGAACCAATTAAGCTTGTAAGTTGAGTTAGTACTGTAATTGTTACACTTTTTAAACCAATAAAAACGTTCAACTGGGATTTTATCAAGGTCTATGAAGCGTAATTTAAACAGATTTTTGAAAAACTTCATGAGCCTTGCAGGTGCTAAAAAAAACCCAGTATAGAACTCAAAAGTGGCTTATTTTTTTAATTATTATTATTACTGTTGAGAGGCATAGATTACAGTGCAAACCATTCTTTGGCAAACATACAATACAAATGTCATGATAGGTACTAACTAGTGGAGCCCCGTTGATCACTCGTAAAAGGGACAGTGTTGGTAAGGCATGTTCAGTCTTGCATTCTATTGACACTTTTTAAGAGGGGGAAAAAGGGCAGGTTACTGTAAAACAAACAAACAAAAAGAAACACTCCAAAAAAAACACATTTATCCCAGGTAACAGAAACCTCCCAGAGCTTTTAAACTTAAACTAGCACACATCAGAGGACGTGTTTGTGGTACAAGCAGAGAGAGCAAGCAAATACACAACTGTAAACACAGTTTCATGTAAAAACCCGTCCTGAATGGAACATTCCAGACAGTATTATATTGCTTTAATGACAGATGCTTGCTTTGGACGTCACCGCTTACAGAACACAATGAGGAAGAACGCTAAAAGTGTGTGCATGTTGTGTATGCTCCATACAAGAAGTATCCATCTCATTGCATGCGCAACGTGTTTTGATTGTCACTAAATCCCTTCCCACCTCGCATATGGCTTCCATTACGTGGAATGAGGGTCAGAGGGTTAAAGAAGCCTTGCCCTGCGCAGCGTGCTCGGCTTAATGACGTAACTTTCAACAAAGTTTGGCAAAGAAAACACTAGCGGGGCAATTCTCTACTAAAAAAGGGGGCAATGCGCCCTTTTGAAGTGAACATGATCACACGGTTCATGGCAATTGAACGCATAGACTTTGTGATCCAGCGCTGCAGGCCCAGCAGTAAATCAATGCAGTCCTTCAGTTATGAGTAGTGCGGACTTAAAAACTAAATACTACAGCGGTCGTCCACTGCAGTGGACATGTATAACAGGGCTATTTTTTTTCTGATTAAAGAAATAAACCACAAACAAATGTCTACTGCAGAGGACGTTGGCTCTTACTGGGGACAAAGTTCACAACATGACGACCATCAGAAATCAGTAGACATTTTTCTTTCATTGGAATTTTCCATAGGGCTTCACATTGTTTGTATTAAAAATGCATTGTTATAAAGCACCTTAGAATAAAAGACCTAACTATTTATAAAAAGTCATTGACATTGAATAAAGTGATCTCAATAGTGATAAAAATGGATATATGTTGCTTTTTCATATACAAGACAATACTTTGAAGGTATTAAGTGATTAATTCATTTTAAGGGTAAAATAGCACCGTTTTTTTGTTTGTTTTTTTGGCATATCTAACCTGAGAAACGTTTGTGAACAAACAAAAATGGCTGCCTCCTCTCAATCGACTTCCCTTTCCTGCAGGTTGATGGCGACAGACCAAAAGGGGGTCGGGCAGCCTAAATTGTTGCAAAGGCCTCAGGGAGCGTTCATCCGTCCTCCAGATCAGAGAAGAATCCTTTTAGTCCTGGAGGAGGCAACAAAAACAAAGAAGAACAGAACCATCTCCCCCTGTTCAAAAATGGAAAAAAAATGAGGCTATTGTGTGTTTCCAGGCTACTGGTGGGCTTCGTGAGTCTCCTCCTCTCGGTGGCTGTCTGACTGTTTCAGACACAAGCGTGTGATAGTGGGCAGGTCCTGAGGCTCATTAATGGCTGCGGTCTGCTTTTGGCCCCTTGGCTGCGTTCAGGCACACGGGGCAGCAGGCGCCTTTTAGCCTGACAGGCTGTTTGCACTGGGCTGGCAGACAAGACTCCACAAAGCAGGTGACCCTGGCGTCCTGGGAGGACAAAGAAAGGACATTCCTTATTAGATTAGACCGGATGAAAGAGTCCCTGTGGTCACCACAAAGATTTCTTGCAGAACAATAACCAGTATGAAAAAACTGATGTATCAAAGTAGTGATTACCTAGGAGTGTCCCGATCAGATATCAGAAAAAAACAATTATTATCGGATGATATCGACTTGCACCTAAACTTTTCGACACAAGCAGTCTTGTAGCATGTTTACTTTACAGCCAGTTAACATCTGCATGTCCTCTAATAAACACACAAAGTTGGTTTTATCTTGTATTTTAGTCATGTCATTAACAAAAGGTAAACATGTTGGGTTATAGGCTACGAGGAGCTAGCAGCTACACAACTTCTAAGCACACAATAGCACACAAGCTAGACATATGTGATAAGTGTCCTTAGTTTAACAATATTGCAGTCTAAAACACACAAACAAGTAGCAAATAATTATAGCGTATTTGTAAGTATCCAGTATCCAGTCTGCATCATTCAATTTACTGCATGATGAGCTTTATTTAAAGGATTATTGTGACGACTCGGTGTCGCCAACAATATCTATCTACATCACTATCTATCCATCCATCCATTTTCTTCCGCTTATCCGGAGTCGGGTCGGGAAGCAGCCTAAGTAGAGAAGCGCAGACTTCCTTCTCCTCAGCCACTTCATCCACCTCTTCCCAGGGAATCTGGAGGCGTTCCCAGGCCAGTTGGGAGACATAGTCCCTCCAACGTCTCCTGGGTCTTCCCTGTTGCCTCCTACCGGCCAGACGTGCCTTAAACACTTCCCCAAAGAGCATCCTGACTAGATGCCCTAACCACCTTATCTGGCTCTTCTCGATGTGGAGGAACCGCAACTTTACTGTGAGCTCCTCCCGAATGACAGAGCTTCTCACCCTATCTCTAAGGGAGAGCCCCACCAACTGACGGATGAAACTAATTTTTACGATGTCCTGCCTTCTCCAAAAAACCTCAGCCAGTGGTATGGTGAAGACACCACGTGCCCTCTATGTCCGAGTCCAGCAACACTGAAGCACATCCTGGTGGGCTGCAACACCAGCCTCACCAGAGGCCGTTACACCTGGCGGCACAACCAGGTGCTAAAGTGTCTTGCACGACGGACAAGTGTCAATGCCCTTCCTCCTCCGTCGTCCCGTTGGCAAGCAACAACATTTGTCCGGGAGGGCGAGGGTCAAGCCAACCTCACCCCCACAAGACCAGACACTGGACAGCTAGGCGGGGCACTGGACCGGAAACTGCTGGCAGATCTGGGCCAGAGACTCTGCTTCCCAGTTGAGATTGCGTCCACCAACGTGTGGCCAGATCTTGTTCTGTGGGCAGCTTCGCTCAGGCTCGTGTGCATCATAGAGCTCACGGTGCCCTGGGAGAGTGCAATGGAGGAGGCCTACGAGCGCAAGAAGTTGAGGTACACTGAGCTTGCAGCCGATGCGCAACAACAAGGCTGGAAAGCAAGGGTACGCCCAGTGGAAGTAGGTTGCAGAGGGTTCGTGACCACCTCAACATCCAGGCTCCTCAGGGAAATGGGAGTGCGAGGGAAGGCCCACCGACAGGCAGTGAAAGACCTCTCCAAAGCCGCTGAAAAGGGGAGTCAATGGCTGTGGGTCAAGCGAAGGGACTCCACCTGGGCTTTCAAGTGAGTTGATGGCATCTAGGGAGTGATCCTGGGACGCTGGGACTCACTACTGAACCCTCTGGAGGTGTCGTGGGCCTATCAGCTAAACACTGAGGAAGGGGGGCGCCCACTTGATAACCCAGAGGATGCCTTCACTCACTTGACCATCCCTCAGAGTCGCATAGGTGTCTCAAGTATGCATTAAGGGATTGTAACATCTAGTCCTACACAACAGATTTGCGGCTTGTACCCGTGATCTTGTCCTTTCGGTCATAACCCCAAAGCTCATGTCCATAGATGAGGATGGGAACATAGATCCATCCATGCATCCATCCATTTTGTACCGCTTATCCCTATTGGGGTCGCGGGGAATGCTGCAGCCTATCTCAGCTGCATTCGGGCGGAAAGCGGGGTACACCCTGGCCAATTCGCCACCTCATCGCATGGCCAACACAAATAGACAGACAGTCCAAACTCAGATTCAGGAGGAGTATTGTGGTTTTCGCCCAGGTTTTTAACAGACAACATTCACATTCACACACTAGGGCCAATTTAGTGTCGCCAATCAACCTATCCCCGGGTGCATGTGAGGTGGGAGGAAGCCGGAGTACCCGGAGGGAACCCATGCAGTCACGAACATGCAAACTCTACACAGGAAGATCCCGAGCCCAGGATCGAACCCAGGACACGCACTAACCCTTGTTACTCCATGCTGCCCTGGAACGTAGATCGACCGGTAAATTCAGCGTTTTTTAAATTCCGGCCAAGCTCCTTCTTCACCACGACGGATCAATACAGGCTCCGCATCACTGCAGATGCCACACTGACCCGCTGGTTGATCTCCCGATCCACTCTTCCCTCACTCGTGAACAAGACTGCGAGGTACTTGAGCTTCTTCACTTTCGGCAAGATCTACTCCCCAACTCGGAAATGACATTCCACCCTTTTCCGGGCGAGAACCATGGACTAGGACGTAAAGGTGCTGATTTTCATCCCAGTTGCTTGACACTCGAACCGATCCAGTGAGAGCTGAATATCTAGGCCAGATGAGGCCATCAGGACCACATCATCTGCAAAAAGCAGAGACCCAATCCTGCAGCCACCAAACCGGATCCCCTCAACACCCTGACTGCGCCTAGAAATTCTGTCCATAAAAGTTATGAACAGAACTGGTGATAATAGAAAGCCCTGGCGGAGTCAAACCCTCACTGGAAACGGGTCTGATTTACTGCTGGCAATGCGTACCAAGCTCTGACACTGATCATACAGGGAGTGGACCGCCACTATAAGGCGGTCAGGTACCTCATACTCTCTGAGCACTTCCCACATGAATTCCCGAGGGACACTTCTCCAAGCCCACAAAGCATATGTAGACTGGTTGGGCAAACTCCCATGCACCCTTGAGGACCCGAGAGTATAGAGCGGGTCCACAGTTCTTTGATCAGGACGAAAACCACAATACTCCTCCTGAATCCGAGGTTGGACTATAGCCTCCTCTCCAGAAGGCTAAGGAGTGTGATCCCACAATAGTTGGAGCACACCCTCCGGTTCTCTTTCTTAAAGAGAGATTTGCCAATCCAGAGGCACCGCCCCAAATGTTCACGCAATGCTGCAGAGTCTCATCAACCAAGACAGCTCCATAGCATCTAGAGCCTTAAGGAACTCCGGGCGGGTCTCATCCACCCCCAGGGGCCCTGCTACAGAGGAGCTTTTTAACTATCTCAGCCCCAAAAATGAGAGTGCCCACCACAGATTCCCCAGGCACTGCTTCCTCATAGGAAGATGTGTAGGTGGAGGATTGAGGAGGTCTTTGAAGTGTTACCTCCACTGAGCCACAACACGCCTAGTCGAGGTCAGCAGCACACATCCACACCATACACGGTGTGGATAGTGCACTGCCTCCCCCTCCTGGGGTGGCGGATGGTGGCCCAGAATCGCTTCGAAACCATCCAGAAGTTGTTTTCCATGCATTCCCCAAACTCCTCTTATGTCCGAGTTTTTGCCCCTGCGACGGCCAAAACGGCACGCTGCTTGACCCGTCAGTACCTTTCCGCTGCTGCCAGAGTCCCATGAGCCGGAACTTCTCCACCTCACGCACCAGCTCATTATATATACATCCATCCATTTTCTACCGCTTGTCCCTTTTGGGGTCGCGGGGGGTGCTGGAGTCTAGCTCAGCTGCATTCGGCGGAAGGCGGGGTACACCCTGGACAAGTCGCCACCTCGCAGGGCCAACACAGATAGACAGACAACATTCACACTCACATTCACACACTAGGGCCAATTTATATATACAGATATATATAAATAGGTAGATATAATAATATATATATATACTGTATAACTATATATATGTATTAGGGCTGCAACTAACGATTAATATTAACCACACTTAAGATTTAATATTCGCCGGTGCATTGTTTGTAAACTATTATCACAGAAATCTTGCAAGATTAGAGCGGCCATATTTCGTAGTAGATCTAAAAGCAACCAATTAATGACTTTCCAACCGGGCATACTATATATAGATCGATCCAGCGGCTCGCCAAACGATGTATTTATATCTCTAAAGTTAAAATCGGTTATCGGTTTGTACCGATAATTTTTTACACTCCTAGTATATATATTTTCTATCTAAAAGTTAATATTTAAAAAAAGCATGTTACATTACTCGGTAAAGAATCTGGGTATTATCTTCGACCCAACTCTCTCGTTTGAGTCACACATTAAGAGTGTTACTAAAGCGGCCTTCTTTCATCTCCGTAATATCGCTAAAATTCGTTCCATTTTGTCCACTAGCGACGCTGAGATCATTATTCATGCGTTTGTTACGTCTCGTCTCGATTACTGTAACGTATTATTTTCGGGTCTCCCTATGTCTAGCATTAAAAGATTACAGTTGGTACAAAATGCGGCTGCTAGACTTTTGACAAGAACAAGAAAGTTTGATCATATTACGCCTATACTGGCTCACCTGCACTGGCTTCCTGTGCACTTAAGATGTGACTTTAAGGTTGTACTACTTACATATAAAATACTACACGGTCTAGCTCCAGCCTATCTTGCCGATTGTATTGTACCATATGTCCCGGCAAGAAATCTGTGTTCAAAGAACTCCGGCTTATTAGTGATTCCCAGAGCCCAAAAAAAGTCTGCGGGCTATAGAGCGTTTTCTATTCGGGCTCCAGTACTATGGAATGCCCTCCCGGTAACAGTTAGAGATGCTACCTCAGTAGAAGCATTTAAGTCCCATCTTAAAACTCATTTGTATACTCTAGCCTTTAAATAGACCCCCTTTTTAGACCAGTTGATCTGCCGTTTCTTTTCTTTTCTCCTCTGCCACCCTCTCCCTTGTGGAGGGGGGGACACAGGTCCGGTGGCCATGGATGAAGTGCTGGCTGTCCAGAGTCGGGACCCGGGGTGGACCGCTTGCCTGTGCATCGGTTGGGGACATCTCTGCGCTGCTGACCCGTCTCCGCTCGGGATGGTTCCTGCTGGCCCCACTATGGACTGGACTCTCACTATTATGTTGGATCCACTGTGGACTGGACTTTCGCTGATATGTTGGATCCACTATGGACTGGATCTTCACAATATTATGTCAGACCAACTCGACATCCATTGCTTTCGGTCTCCCCTAGAGGGGGGGGTTACCCACATATGCGGTCCTCTCCAAGGTTTCTCATAGTCATTCACATGACGTCCCACTGGGGTGAGTTTTTCCTTGCCCTTATGTGGGCTCTGTACCGAGGATGTCGTTGTGGCTTGTGCAGCCCTTTGAGACACTTGTGATTTAGGGCTATATAAATAAACATTGATTGATTGATTGATTGACATGTTAAAAATTTGCTGTTTTGGGGGTCCTAGCACCAATTAAATCGATTTTAATAATTAGCTTCATTGTTAGCCACCTCAGACTTACAATGTATTACATAGGAATTGTGAAGTTCCCCTTTCAGGCATTTCTACCTTCTTAAAATATTGTCTCAGGCTAATCAAAGGATAATCTCCTCTTTTCCCACTAATCTTGTAACGACACTGAATCAATGGCCACTCTAGCTTTAATGAACAATAATACTTTATTATGATAGTATTTTATCTTTAATGCCGATAGCGATAGTCAAGAAAAAGGGAGCCTAAATGTGCGGTTCCCGTTTATTTTCCTCTAAGCGTTTTATAATCATTTTCACTTTTATGTCACACTGCTGCATGGGAGAAATACTGAAACGCAGCTAAAACGCGACATTACTGAAATAATAATTTTTTAAAAATTGGGTGGGGAATATAAAAAACAAATGTCAAATTCACGAAGAATGTCATGAGCTGCCTACAGTACTTATACAGCAACCTGCAGACGAAAGAATCAATTTCAGTTAACATAAAGCGTCAAATACACAGCTTGTGTCACTAAGGAATCAAAGTCCATCCAACAGAATGTCCATCTTGTTGCCCATTGAGGTCTGCACCGTACTAAGAGACATTCTAGTTCTATGTGATCATAAAAGTATAATCACAACAACATATGTTCAACCTACCTTGCATTCACATTGTGTGCATGGATCCTCTTTCCACTGCTCTCCAACTGTGCGCACACGCTCATTACTGTCAGTGCAGCCAGTCTTGCTCAGACGGGCTTCCAGTCGTTTAATCTGGAGAATGCGACAGACAGAGAATTATTGTACAAATCTCAACTCCATCTTGTGTTCTCCTCACTGTAATGTGACACTGTAAATACAGTGGAACGTACTAAATCTGACTGATGGCGACATAAGCTGTTGTCGAGCGACGTTGCTTTGTAGACACCATTAAAAGGCAGATTTTCATTGTCATTTCACCAATATTACCATATTTTCTATTCTTATCTAACAGCTGCTGCTGTAATTGACTTCTATATATTAACTAAAATGACAATTAAGCTTTCGTAAATGCACTAATCTTTCTTCCGGTGTCTAGCAATGCAGAAAAAGGGAGTAAGATCCAGGTTAGTACTGACATGCTTTTATTTTGAAGTTTATTTTGCAGTGAACACAAGGTCACTGTGTGGACTTTTTAATTGCTGCGTGTGTGTGACTAGTTGTTATGCTGCTTTGTGGCAATGAGGAAGTTAATACAGTGAACCCTTGTTCATAACAGTTAATTGGTTATGGTTTGGTTCTGGTGTTTGTTTATTTCAAACATGCATACAATTACAATATGGGACATAACATATTTCAAGTTTCTCATTATAGCATGTCCGAAAAGCAATATGAAGAAGCAGAGTTTATTTAATCCTACCTCTTTTCGTATCACACGAAATATGATATTATTATATAGTTATATTAGTATTTAATCCATTACATAATTTAATTCCACATACTGACATGCTATAAAGGTCTTAAAGGGAAACTGCACCTCTTTCGGAATTTTGCCTGTCGTTCACAATCATTATGAAAGACATGATGACGGATGGATATTTTTTTTATGCATTCTAACTTGTAAATAAACCTAAATAAAAGTATGCTCACAGCGCAGCCAATGGGAGTTCCTCTATTTCACCCATAAAATCCATTCAAAAACCGCCAACAATACTCCATTTACATTTCCTGACCAAGTATTAGTGATATTGTTATTATAAGCGCTAACGCAGACAAACTATTTATAGCGGCGTGATCACTTCCCTGTGTCCCTATGTTTACATCATCGAGTGGTCTGCTGCTTCCTCACTCCCCTGCTCCCTGTAAGTTTATTCTAGATCAGGGGTCACCAACCTTTTTGAAAGCAAGAGCTACTTCTTGGGTAGTGATTAATGCGAAGGGCTACCAGTTTGATACACACTTAAATAAATTGCCAGAAATAGCCAATTTGCTCAATTTACCTTTAACTCTATGTTATTATTAATAATTAATGATATTTACACTTAATTGAACGGTTTAAAAGAGGAGAAAACACGAAAAAAATGACAATTACATTTTGAAACATAGTTTATCTTCAATTTCGACTCTTTAAAATTCAAAATTCAACCGAAAAAAAGAAGACACAAACTTAAAAAAAGAATTTATGGAACATCATTAGTAATTTTTCCTGATTAAGATAATTTTAGAATTTTGATTAAATAGGTTAAAATCCAATCTGCACTTTGTTAGAATATATAACAAATTGGACCAAGCTATATTTCTAACAAAGACAAATCATTATTTCTTCTAGATTTTCCAGAACAAAAATTTTAAAAGAAATTCAAAAGACTTTGAAATAAGATTTAATTTGATTCTACAGATTTTCTAGATTTGCCAGAATATTTTTTTTGAATTTTAATCATAATAAGTTTGAAGAAATATTTCACAAATATTCTTTGTCGAAAAAACAGAAGCTAAAATGAAGAATTAAATTAAAATGTATTTATTATTCTTTACAATAAAAACAATACATTTACTTGAACATTGATTTAAATTGTCAGGAAAGAAGAGGAAGGAATTTAAAAGGTAAAAAGGTATATGTGTTTAAAAATCCTAAAATCATTTTTAAGGTTGTATTTTTTCTCTAAAATTGTCTTTCTGAAAGTTATAAGAAGCAAAGTAAAAAAATGAATGAATTTATTTAAACAAGTGAAGACCAAGTCTTTAAAATATTTTCTTGGATTTTCAAATTCTATTTGAGTTTTGTCTCTCTTAGAATTAAAAATGTCGGGCAAAGCGAGACCAGCTTGCTAGTAAATAAATACAATTTAAAAAATAGAGGCAGCTCACTGGTAAGTGCTGCTATTTGAGCTATTTGTAGAACAGGCCGGCGGGCTACTCATCTGGTCCATACGGGCTACCTTGTGCCCGCGGGCACCCCGTTGGTGACCCCTGTTCTAGATCATAAATCATGCATCTCACCTGGACAGAAGACGTCTGAGTAGGTATTATGGGCAAGTTGGTACACTTTGACAGCCATTTAGGACCCGACACTGGCAAAGATGACATGGAAGAGGCTTGGTGCCCCCCCCCCATGTTGAGTCTATTATTACACCCCAACATATGATTTCTTTTACTCTTTCATTGTCGATTCTGTTTATTTGGATTAGTGTTTGACCTTCTCTTCTACTGTTACCGAAAAGCAATATTTTAGTTTTACTGAGATTCAAAGATAATCTGATTTTGTCAAACCATCTCTTTAATTTGTTAATTTCTTCTGTTATTATTTGTATTAGCTTCTGTGTGTTCTCTCCTAAACAAAACAGTAGTGTCATCTGCAAATAGTACTAACTTTTAGTACTTTGTAACTTTACAGATGTAATTTATATAGAGATTGAACATTTTTGGGCCCCAGTATTGATACCTGGGGTACTCCACAAGATATATTTAGCTCTGCAGACGTATTTTCATCAAGCTTCACGTATTGCCTTCTGTTAAGGAAGACCTGGTTCCAGGTTTTTAATAATTTCATAGCTAGAGCATTAAAAAAACTTCAAAATATGTTTTTTAAACATTATGAGAGATCTGTAGACATGAAACAACACTCAAATAATCACCTCTACACTCGTTAAGGCGGGACTGAATGCTTCCTGAAGCTGAGCCAATCAGTTGACACGATACTAAGCAGCGTGCTTTGATTGGTTTGGTCTCCTCTCGTAGTCAATACTACTGTATTTTTAGTTCATTAAGCCATTTTTATGCATGAAAATGCTTAATTTGGGGCACAAATAAATCAATAATAACCTGTGATAGTGAAGCCATGAACTGTTCTACATTTATGTTGACATATTCGGAACCATTTTCATGCACAGTATTGACCCCTGTGGATATCAAATTTTCTACTTAATCGGACACTTTTTAATAATAATTAGTGCTGTCAAATTATTAATATACTTTTTTCTTCAGATTAAACATTTACATTTAGAATAATCATGATTAATTACATGTTTGAATGTGGATTCATCATGATTTATCACAGGTTATTACTCGCTTTTCATAATTTAAAAAAAGACCCCGTTATTTTCACACAAATGCTAATAGTATTTTCTAAAGTTCAATCAGGGTTTTATCTTTAAGTGAAATTTGACAGCGATCACACCAGTCGGAGTTTCTTTACTCATCTTTGCACTGACATTCAGGTAAAGGAGCAAGTGCGCTCAGAATAAAGTGCATGAATAATCTGCGTTTATACTTGACATGGGGTGCTGATATTTTTTGTTATTAATCACGTGCGTTTACCTTTATTTTTGACAGCCCTTGTAATAAAAAAATTAATGGTAGAACAGGACTTGATGAGTTATTCGATATAAGCGGGACAGTACTGACACTGATTGGTGCCATGCCGCATATCAAGATGTAATTGAATCAGCTGTTCTCCTTGTACCAAAGGTTAAACTCATTTGTGTTATTGTAGTATTATGGCATAGTCATGAAAGTATTTCTGTATTCTGACATTTATGTGGTTTGATGCATTTTGCATACTTCTCACAGCGTATTTCAGGCGCAAAGCAGCGGAAAGTAACTAAAACTTTGAAAACATTTCAAACACAGGGCAAAATGACAGAGTGACTGGGATTGATGTAGGGTGCTTGGTTTCCGAACTTTAAAGCTTGACTTCTAACTACAGTGAGCACCTAGCATACAGCATGTGAATGAATACAGACACTTGCCTGTTTTCGTAAACTTGTGATCGTCTTCTGCATGTCAAAGACAAAGTCCTGGAAGTCATTGATTGAAGGTTCAGTGCTTTTCTTGGAAGTCACAGTAACATTGAGAAGGCTTTCTTTGGCTTCTTCCACAGGGCTGCAAAATGTGCAAACAATACCAAACTGAGCTGATGATTAGTAAAATAGCATTTTGTAATACTTTGCCCCGCTGGGTTACCTGTTTTCTTTGCTGCTGTCAATGGCTTTGCTGTCTTTATAGCTGTGCTCTGCTGACCTGCGCCCCCTAAAGTGGTATGACAATGCGTTGAACTGACCCTTCGTTCTGCAATCTGGTGGTGTCAAAAACAACAAAACAATCACAGTTATGTAAGGAACGTTTTATATATTTTGACCTACAGGTGGTCCTCATTTTAAGGACTTCCATGTTTCGTGGTCCTGAAAGCACCCTGTAAATTAATACATATAGCGCCTGATTTACTAAAGATTTGCATGTACTAAAATGCATGCAAACCTGATAAAACACGCAAAGTTGATCTACTATATATGTTCAAAGTGGATTGCGTCCTATCCCAAACTGACAGTTCCACACACGGCTGCAGGATCAGTGCTCATGCTGCACAGACAGACGAGAATCCTCCGTCCTATATACGTGTGTCAATATTTTGGACGGTCAGAAATTTCAACGGATGCGTTTTGGTGTCTTGTAAATGACTTTTGTTTTTTTCATATACAATAAATTAATTAAAGTATTTCTAAAATGAAATCAAAACTTATTTAAGTATGCATCTTTCTGCATCTTGAGCTGAGTAAGTGCAGCCTCATCAAATGAGAGCACATTCTGTGGTTAAAAAAAATAAAATAAAAGTGGTTTCAAGGTAGTTCACTGCAGGTCTAAAATGCCCATAAAAAGTCGTAACGTCTTCTGCATGTTTGCTAACATAGCAACACGCCGCAGGTCAGAACCATGATAACATGAATGTGCAGTAAAAGAAAGTGTCTTTGTTGAGATGCCCCTTATAGTACACACAAAATGTGAAGGTTAATACACCATAATGTAGAAAAAGCTCTTTAACCAAAATTTTACATTTATTGCTAAAAATATAAATTAGTGTTATCCATGGATTTTTTTGAATAAACTATTTATTGAAAAACATCTACTAAGATGTAAAATTATTTGTTATTTACTTGCATTCCGAAAGACAAAAATGTGTTTTAGTGGTTGAAAAGTACACGTGATTAATTTTTACCTTTTAGAGAATATATATATGTATAAATTCAGTTTAAAATCATTATTTCAACATTTTTAGTATCAAACCCATATGTGAAAGTTTTTTTGGTGTTTTTTTTCTATTTCCAGGACAGGTGGCGGTCAAACAAACAACCTGTACAAGTTCCAACATGACTTGCAACTAGTGGCTTTGCTATTATTTTCTTTTTAGAGATGTACAGTATATATATACAGAGGGGAAGGAAAGTATTACCACTTACATTTTTTTCACTCTTTGTTTCATTGCAGCCATTTGCTAAAATCAAAGAAGTTGATTTTATTTTTTATTAAAGGTACACTCAGAATACTTGACAGAAAAAACAAATATAGAAATATTTGCAAATCTATTAAAAACAAAAACTCAAAAATCTCATGTACACAAGAATTCAGACCCTTTCCTCAATAATTTGGTGATGCACCTTTGGCAGCAATTACAGCCTCAAGTCTTTTTGAATGCGATGCCACAAGCTTGACACACCTATCTTTGGGCAGTTTTGCCTATTCCTCTTTGCAGCACCTCTCAAGCTCCATCAGATTGGATGGGAATCCTTGGTTTTTATCCAGGATGTCTCTGTATATTGCTGCATTTATTTTTCCCTCTATACTGATTAATCTCCCAGTTCAAGCTGCTGAAAACCATCTCCACAGCATGATGCTGCCACCATTATGCTTCACTGTAGGGATGGTATTGGTCTGGTGATGAGCGGTGCTTTGTTTCCTCCAAACATGATGCCTGGCATTCACGCCAAAGAGTTCAATCTTTGTCTCATCAGACAGAGAATTTTGTTTGTCATGAACTGAGAATCTTTCAGGTGCATTTTGGCAAGCTTTTTAACGAAGAAATGGCTTCAGTCTGGCCACTATCTAATACAGGCCTGATTGGTGGATTGCTGCAGAGATGGTTGTCCTTCGTGAAGGTTCTCCTCTCTCCACAGAGGAATGATGTAGCTTTGACAGATTGACCATCGGCTTCTTGGTCACCTCCCTGGCTAGACTAAGATGAATGCAGCATTGTACAGAGACATCCTGGATGAAAACCAACGCTTCCCATCTAACCTGATGGGGCTTGAGGGGTGCTGCAAAGAGGAATGGGTGAAACTGCCCAAAGATAGGTGTGCCAAGCTTGTGCTGTCATATTCAAAACAACTTAAGGCTGTAATTGCTGCCAAAAGTACATCAACAAAGTATTGAGCAAAGGGTCTGAATACTTGTGTACATGTGAGTTTTGTTATTTATTGTAATTTTTATTACATTTGAATACATTTTTTCCTGTCAATATGGCATACTGAGTGTACATTATGGGAAATAAAATACACAATAAACAAAGAATGAAAAATTTAAAGGGGTCTGAATACTTTCCCTACTTACTGTAACTGGAACAAATAAGTGCAGACAGTGTACTGTAATTTAAATATGGCTCTACATGAATAAATGTTACTTTTATTTGAAACAAGTGTGATTTGCTACCTTCGCAGCAGTCTTGCCACATGCGCAGGTCAATTTGTGGGACCTCATTGCAGCTGCCATAGCCATGTGGCACCTCAGCCACCCTGAAGACATCGTGCTGGACTCGTGTGATGTTATCTCCGTTGTCGCACATCAACCGCGACAAAGAGGCCTGCTTTAACTGAGTTAGCTGGGCAGGAGTAAACACACCCGGGTTTTCATACCAGAATCTGTACAAAAATAAGGAACATAAAGGGGAACTGTTAGACATAGAAATTCTAACTTAAACACGGTTTTCACCCAGCAGTACAGTTTGAGCTCCCATATGCATCTCATAGCGTACCACCTATTTCTTTTATATTTTTAAAAACAATATTCTGTGTACCTGTCTCCATTTCGTAGGCGCTTGAACTGAGATGCCAGCAGACACATGAGGGTAGGTCCTAGTCTACTGCCAGGGACCAGGTCTTCAGCCATCAGGGCAGGGAACAGGTCGACGTTCAGCGGCGTGCCATACAACCTACCACATGTAGGGGAACATGTTAAACCTGCACATTTCGGGGGTTCCATTAAAAGTCTATAAGGTCTGAAAAAATCACCTTTGCAATTTTTCTCTGACGTTGGGATTCTTAATCTCGTTTCTCAAATCCTCAAAGGTTTGAGCCAATGACAGGTTACAGAAGGTCCTGTAATCATTATATGGCGGTATGCCGTGATCTCTTCCTCGCTGTATGTTCATAGCTGCCAGGTCCAACGCTACAGCGTGGGCCATAGAAAACAATCTCTCGGTCAGCTCTGTATTGAGTAGCTGCGAGGAGACTCGCATTTTACCCGCCACACCAAAGAGCCCGCGGAGCAGTGGGTCAATGCCACCCTCGTTCACGATGCGAAAGGGGGAGAAGAAGGCCCGGTGGAGGGAGATGTGACCCTGGGGGATGGGCTGGAAGTCCCCATCCAACCTGTAGAGTATCGGGTTAATGAGGGTGTGCCCGAAGCGGAACGCCGCAGTGGCGAAAGAATTGAGGATGCCCGCGTTAATATTGGGGTCATAACCTGTGTACGGCCCAATCATCTTCATGCCTGCCTCACCAAGGATCTAAAAGACAGAAATTGGTATCATTAACTGTGCTATTGGTATCAGATACTGCATTCTTGTTTTAACTTCAACTGGGTTAAGCTTAACAACAGCATAAGAAAGGAAGCGTTACCTTTGGCAACCAGTGACTATATGTGATGTGTTGCATTTGCGCTCCCACTATCTTTCTGGCCTCATGGTAAATGGTGTCTCCGTCCCAGTGGGGGTTTAGCCTCAGGAGCTCTGTGGCTATGCGGTTGTGTTCCCTGAACCACACGGTGTGCATGGCGGTCAGACCCAGCTGCTCGTTGGCACGGTGGTCTCCAGCCAAGAAGCACGGAATTGGACTCTCGTTCTCATCCCTCATACACTCGGTGGGTGGTCCAGTGGCAAAAGGGAGTAGTGGCTTCCCTGTGCGCTGGATAATCCCTTGTCGGAGTAAACCCCTTTGACTGGCCAGATCTCGGATCTCCTCAGATTCATGGCGTGAATTACCGTATACGTTTGAGGCGTCGATGTAAGAAGTGAGCTGGTTAATTTGCTCTCTTGGATACACGCTGTTCATGAGGAGGGATGTCATTCCGCTGCCGCACACTGGGCTGGAGCGCACAAAAAACATGCAGCGAGCTCTGCTTTGTAGCTGCCGTGGATCGTTGGGAGGGAACTGGATGGGAAAGCAGGGCGGGTCATTGGTGCACACCTGAGTGCACAGCTGGCCATCTGAGAACCGCGACTGGCTGAGGGCCGCCACAGTGGAGTCCAGGTCATGGTCCAGAAACTGACCCCACTGCATTAGCATGTGGGTGTACTGGTCATCTGGTGTGATGGTCTCTGTTCCAATCATGGTGGTGGACACCAGCCTCGGCAGTGGCAGCCTGTAGCCATTGTGTGCCTGCTCAGTGGCGCCCCTTGGCAGATTAAAACCGTTATCGTAGACAGATTTCAGCAGTCGCTCGAAATGGGTGAGTGAGGCGCCCCACATGGGGTGCTGAAGGTTGTTGCAAGTGCCGTCATGAGTGCGGTACTTCTGGTGGAAGCAAATGTCAGAGCAGTTGTTGAAACGGCGGTGGGCTGTGCAGCCCGACAGATTGGCGATCACGTCAAGAAAGTGTGGGGATACCAAGTCGTTGTATCGAAACTCTGTGGCAACAGAAAAAAACACACAAGGAGATCGAATGACCATTATGTCAATTATTGAAAAATCGTTCCCTTTATAAAGTCTCTGTATGTGTATTAAGTGGTTTTCATAAAAACACAAAATGTTGTTTGTATTATTATCTATGTCAGTGTTTACATGATGTCATTGTCTACTTTGTATAATTGGTAATAATAATTTTTCATGTAATTGTAATCAACGCTGTTGAAGAAAGGAATAACATTGTGGGAGACAATGTGGGGTGAGCAGATAGGTGTTTAGCAGGTAAGCATAAGGCAGGACTCTCCCCGAATTATAATAAACACCTCCCAGTCCCCTACAACTCAACTACTAGTAACATCCCTATGAGCCCGTTGACATTCTAGAAACATAAGCGGCAGCTCAGCTCGCTCGCAGTCCTTAAGGTGAAGGCTAATTAGCTTTTAGCGTAACGTTAGTTCACTGTGCGGTGTGTGTGTGTGTGCGTGTCTGTCTGAGAAAAAGACAAGCATTATTGACCTACAGTTAACAACTAAGTTATTTCCCTTTACCTTTTTCTGTGTTGATTGAGCTGTGTTGAAGCAGTAAAAAACGACATTATGTTAAATGAAGAGTTTCCTAAAGCTGTCTATGATAGTTGATATAATGTAACTGCATCATAAAGCCTACATGAACTCCATGATGTTCAGGGATGAATAGTCTCTCCTATTGCTATTGCCCGCCTTTTTAAAAATTTTTTTTTTTTTTTTGTCCTGTCCAGCTTCTCAGGCAAATCATATAGTTGATGTAGATGCCCATATAGGCTGTTCAGATTTACTTTACAAAAGAGAAGTGTAGGATACTTCTCTTGTTGCCTTATTTGTATTTGACCACTACTGTTTTCTGTTTATTTGTTACTGACTGTGACAGGACACCTCTGCCTCTGTTTCACTTTATGTTGCTGGTAAATAATATGGTTGTAGTAGTAGGCTAAAGTTAAATTATTTAGTATGCACTAATTAAAGGGGCAGAGCTTTAAGAGACATTTTAGCTTTTATATTTTATAAGATATATTTTTTGTAAGAACCACAATTAATAAATATATTTCAGTGAATAACTTTTTGTTCAAATCTGTATATAAATATGTATATAAAGTGTTGTAATTATATTGTAAAATGGATGGATGGACGTTTAAAACAAAACTGTTATTATTAATTAGTAAGTATACATTTTTTGAGCCTATTTAGAGAAAATCATATCATTGTAGTAAATTATGCAAATTACTCGATGATGTCATGGTGACCACGCCCATAGCCACGCCCCCACCGCCCCAGGTATCTTGTCAGTTTATGGGAAACACTGAATCTCCATGTTTATTTCAGTTTTAGTTGTTGCTTGCTTTGCATACCAATCTGCGAGTTTGTTACCCACAACTCCTACATGAGCAGGTACACAGAAACATGTTACCACACTCCAGCTTTATTAATTCTAAAGATTTTTGGAACTATTTCAAAAAAATAAATCCTGTCTTGTTTCTCTGAAGCTATATTTTTTTATGGTCGCGCCTGCTGACGCGTGCATGTTTGTTTCTGTACGGAAAAAACAAGAGCGATGGAAAATATTGTTTAATGATGAAAAAAGTATAATTACTGCAGTTTCTTCAGTTATCAGACTCACCAGTGCCGTTGGTGTCGACCATGAGACCCTGGTTGACGTGGTTCTGGATGAGAAGCAAAGTCTGCTCGAAGATCTCGCCAGCTCGAGCCTGCTCTACCGTATATGGGTCCCGTGGATAGCGAAAAAGAGCAAGCAGCTCTCCTGGGGTACGGGGCTGACTAGAGGGAAAGACATGGGAGAGGATGGAGACAGGAGTCAATGGGAAATAAGAGTGTGGCTAAGCATGACATTACTGTATATATTTGTTGAGCAATGTAGCACACAAAATGCATCTTTTTAATAAGCATGTATTGATATAAATAATCATTCTGTTCTCCTTATCAAGCTCTCAAAATTTAACTTCTCTCAAAGTGCTGTAAGCTGTATTGAATCGTATCTGTATGAGCCAACACAATCTGTATCAGTTAACTGCAGATCTGACTCTCTTAGACTAACCTCCGGAGTCCCTCAGGGGTCAATATTAGGCCCCCTTTTATTTAGCCTCTATATCAGTGGCCCGGTACCGGTCCGTGGATGGAATGTCCAATGTTACAACTTGGTTGCAGGAGTGTTGTATGCAGCTAAACCTTTCGAAAATTGTAAGCATGTATGTAACTGAAACAAAAAAAGTATCATCTGACCCCGACATACATATTAAAGGAGAAAGAATACAAATTGTCAGCCAATATAAATATATTGGGTTAATAACAGATTCAGAGCTTTCCTTTAAAGCACATATTGGCAAATTGTGTAAAATAATCAAGTTTAGTCTCGCAAATTTTCGTGCAATTCGAAATGAAATGTCAACTGAAGCTGCAAAATTGTATTTGCATTCGATGATTTTCGGCCAGGCTCCAGCACCCCGCAATCCCGAAAGGGACGAGCGGTAGAAAATGGATGAATGGATGGATTTTCAGCCACTTCAACTATTGCCTTACCAGCTGGTCTCAGGCTGGTCAGAGTTAAAAATAAAACATTGGAAATCTTGTACAAACAAGCAATTAAAGTTATGGATAAAAAATCTAGGCACTATCATCACTGTGCCATTCTAAAAAAATACAGTATTTTAAACTGGGACAGCCTTCACACATTTGCAGACTTAAAATTTACCTATAAAGTACTGCATGAATTGGCTCCAGATCCCCTGGCAGAGTTCATCAGCCAAAGAAACAGCCGTGAGCGTGTCACTCGAGGCTCTGTCAGAGGTGACTGTTATATTCCTCTGCGCAGGAGCACTTTCAGTAAGTCGGCCTGGTCAGTAAGGAGCGCAAATGTGTGGAACTCAGTACCTGAGGAGGTTAAACTGGTCACAACTTACAAGGCCTTCACAAATTTTTTTAAAATGTGGCTTATCAATGCCTACAGCTGCCAGCACTAAAAGAGAGCCTGTTTTGATGCTAAGATAAATGTTATGTTGTGATGTTGTATTTTATTTTTTATCATATTGTATATGTATTGTGTGCTTTTATTTTTTCTCTCTCTCTTTCTTTTCTATTTCTTTTAAATTGTAATTTTACTGCCTTTTTTACATCATGGCCAGGGGACAACAGATGAAAACTAGCCTTCTGGCTAATTCTGGCTTTTTTAACCATGTGTAGTCATGTGTTTTATGAAATTGCATTGTCCCTTTTGAAATAAACTAATCTAATCTAATATAAAATGAGTGGAATCCAAATCCAACATAACCTCCTTTGACAAGTCAGTTGGGTATGAAACACATGTTTAACAGTCTTGTGAATGTTATAATGTTTATCAGATGCACGGTGATGGATGCAGCAATAACTGTACAGCATATAATTTATCTGGTGATGTTCATAAAACAGGGCTGTGCAGTTGGGAGAGGCTTACTTAAAACAATAAAATGGTTGCAGGTTTCTGCCAGGAAGCAGGTGAGGTCATGATGAGAAAAATAATCCCTTAGCGCTAAGGGCTGAGGGTGCTGAGGACACACGGTCGTTTCTGTCATTATGTCGCCAATATAATGTTTAGTTTGCAGAAACATTTACATCATGACTTTCCACAGCCTGTGTAATATATTTAATGTAAGTGGGATTGTTTAGACAATAAAATACAAATAAATCATACAGAGAAGAGTGCAGTGTCCCTTTCACGCCATTAATGGGTTGGGGTGTACGTGAGCTAGTAGGTACGTATCGCTGCCATCTTTCTACAACAAAGCACATCTACAGTAGGTGGAAACCTAGTGCAAAACAATATCACAAATGAACTGACACAGTTTTACAACTAAAAGAGAATAGAGGACTTTTACAAATAAAGTAAAAAATGCCAGTGCCTCACCAGGTATGAACCTGTCACTGGTTTCTGCCTCTATCAAAACGCCAATCGAGTTTCTGCTTTTCTAAGCACGCTAACATCATTTAGTTTGCATGGCCGACTAAACAAATGTATGGATGTTCTTCATAATTGATGATGATGAATTTCTGTTTGAAATCAGACATTTATCTTTGACAGGCTTTTCGAAAACAGGACAGAAAAATAAGACATGCAAAATAAAAATATAACAAGCAGAGAAGGCCACTGGTTTTCCTCAATTGTTTTCTTGTGACATTATGTTTTTCATTTAAAAGAGCCAGCAGCCTGTTCAACAACTGGAAATCCCCTTGTGTCGTTTTAGCTTAGTGTTTTGTGCTCAATGTGCTTTTCTGTTCCTTGTGTTTACGTGTTTGTCCTTTGCATGGCGTGTGTATGTGTAGGCCGAGTGCAGCACCATATGTGCATGCCAAGATCAACACAACTGCTTACCAAATCTTTCAACAGGATGGAAACACTTATGAACTCCATTGAACCTGCCAACAGTGACGAAGATGGCTTCTTCTTTATCATCCCCACAGTAGATAATGTCGGCCAGATAAGTAAAGCGGTAACCTTGATTGTGATTAAACTGACTGAATCTGTTTGAATTTTGGAAGAAGAGACTATACGCTAAAATGTTACTCTAATTATGACTCAAAATAAGGACATGCAACTCATCTTTAAAATCTATTTTTTAACACGTGACCAGTTAAGAGGAAATACAAAAAATATATATATATTATTATTTATAGGTAAAATATTTTTTTTCCCAAATTACAGCTTTTCTGACCATAAATGTCGCAATTATAATAATACATGTCTCCATTTAAAGTATCATACTGAGGTGTTTCTAATATTCAAACCTTCAATAATCAGTATATAACCAGGATACACAGCAGTTTTAAGCCAAGCAGGCCAACAGGCCACCACCACAATAAAAATAAACATAAATAGCTTTTAAGGCAGGGGTCCCCAAACTTTTTGACTCGGGGACCGCATTGGGTTAAAAAAAATTGCCCGGGGGCCGGGCTGTATATATATATATATATATATATATATATATATATATATATATATATATATATATATATATATATATATATATATATATATATATATTTATATTTATATATATATATATATACATACATATATACATTGTCTTTATATTCCAGCGAGTTAATCCGTTTTGTCATTTAACATCAATTAACGTTGATGTTCATCGACATTTAACATTGTCACGTTATCGATGGGAAAATTTATTTTTAGACAATATGATTTGCCTGAGCGGCTAGGAGACACCGAGAGTAACAAGCGGTATACAATGGATTAGAAAGGAAAGATAAAATAAAATAAATACAAATAAAAATTTAAAAAAATAAATACAATTTTTTAAAATTAAAACACTTTTTTTTTTAACTTAGGACTTCCCGTGGGCCGGATTTTGGATGCTGGGCCGTAGTTTGGGGACCCCTGTTTTAAGGTGTCAATTTGTAAAAGTACATTTTCAGATACAGGCTTTGTACACAGAGTCTTATGAGATGCAGGTGTACTTAAAGTTCTGTCGAGAGAAGCGCACTACATGAGTCTCTCCCATCTTACCCATCAAACAGACGTCTCCTTGTAGACTCGATGGCGCTGTCTACATTACGGATGGCCTGCTCTATGGATGTGCTCACAAAGGTGTCGCCTTCTCTGCTCACTGCTGGAACTGTTGTTGCAAGACAGAAAGAGGCAGTGGAGAGAGGACAAAGCATGATTGGTGTTAATGTGTGCTAGAAACTCACATATTGCAAGCAAATTGACAATCAGAAAAATAAAAAACCCCACAAACAATTAGTGGAGCATCAGGGCCAACAAGGCCTTCTCTATTGGTTTAAACAATCAGAAGCACAGACCTAAATTTACAAATTAAATTATATTATTTGTTACATTAAATTGTATTATTCTATTCCCAACATAAAGAGGTTTAATATGTATTATTATTGAATTAGGTTCTTCTAGTCAGGCAAGAAAAACTAAAAAGGTTTATTATCTTCACTTTGTCGTAAGTTTCTTGTCTGCCTTCTTATGTTTCCGTAGCTGTTTTTATCATATGAGCCCTTGCGGTCCCTGAGGTCCTGCAGCACTGGCCTCCTGACCATTCTCAAAGTCTGGACATACACCCACGGGGAGGCATCGTTCCAGTATTACACCGTCCAATTGTAGAATAGTCTGCTAGAGGGCCTAAGGGCTGCAGAGAATGTTGGAAATGTTAAAAACAAGTTGAATAACTACCTTTTTAACTTGGCGTTTAAATGATATTTTACTTTTTGAATTTGTTTTTGAATTTTTTATTATTTTATCTTTTGTATTCAACATTTATCTGGTGTTTACTAGCTTTAAATCAATACGCATCAATTTAATTACCTTTTTAAATTAACATTTATTTACTATTTCCATCCATCCATCCATCCATTTTCTACCGCTTAATCCCTTCGGGGTCGCGGGGGGCGCGCTGGAGCCTATCTCAGCTACAATCGGGCGGAAGGCGGGGTACACCCTGGACAAGTCACCACCTCATCGCAGGGCCAACACAGATAGACAGACAACATTCACACTCACATTCACACACTAGGGCCAATTTAGTGTTGCCAATCAACCTATTCCCAGGTGCATGTCTTTGGAGGTGGGAGGAAGCCGGTGTACCCGGAGGGAACCCACGCAGTCATGGGGAGAACATGCAAACTCCACACAGAAAGATCCCGAGGCCGGGATTGAACTCACAACTACTCAGGACCTTCGTATTGTGAGGCAGACGCACTAACCCCTCTTCCACCGTGCTGCCCTTAATTAGCAATTTTTAAAATGTTATCATTTTATTTTAATTAATTGGAATCATCCTCGTATTTTAATTGTACTATATTTCAGTTGTAGAGTGATATTTCCAGCGTTTCCCTATCGGGAGCCCTAATCTTGCCTTCCTTCATACTTGATACAAATGAGCCATTTGGAATTTGAGTTGCTTGTGACGTATTTTGCCTTACTTACTTCAGCAGATATATATGGTATATAATATAATTGATAAAAATCAGGACCCTGTTTACTCGAAGAGCTTTGCATGAGTCCACCATTTTAGTCCTGCATTGTAGTCACTAAGTTCCTTCGTTTTTCCTCTACGCTCTTGTTGTGGGGCAGACTGGCTCGTACATGCATATGCATCCTCAGCTGTTGCCATTTGTAATACAAAGTAGCGTATAGTTGTAAATTATATCTGTCAGTAGACTCGATATATAAGTGCTTAAAACTACAACATGGCTGACGGGCTGGAGATGCAGTCAAAGGGGGCTTTGGTTGTAGTAGGGCTTCGAACTGACACGGTCAGAAAGTGGCCTGAAGATGGTATGTAAAACATAATATATGCAAAATTTTTACCAAAAAACAAAATAACATGTTATGTAGACTATAAGGACGTGTTTTAAATAGAGAAACAAAGTTATATGAACCCTTTAAAGAGCACTGCAAACTATACTGCTGGCAATTGGTAGATTTGGTCTGTAAATACATCTCCTGTGAGTATGATGTATTTTATTTCTTTTTGTCATGTTATTAAATAAATATTGATTCTGTCACATTTAGACACATTTTAATTTCACAGGCAGCTCCCTGAAACTTTATTTGAAAGTAAAATGTGTTAACTAAAAGGAAAATTAATTTAAGATGTACAGTTCAGCCGGAAAGTATTCACAGTGCTTCACTTTTTCCACATTTTGTTGTTACAGCCTTTTTCCAAGATGTAATACATTCATTTTTGTCCTCAAGATTCTACAGACAATACAGCATAATGAGAAAATGGATGGATGGATGGACAATGGGAAATTACATTTTTTTAAACTGCAAATTTATTAAATTTGCCACTACCATGCTTCTCTGTAGGGATGGTATTGGCCTGGTGATGAGAGGTGCCTGGTTTCCTTCAAACATGATGTTGGGCATTCACGCCAAGGAGTTCAATATTTGTTCCATCAGGCCAGAGAATTTTGTTTCTCATTGTCTGAGAGTATTTCAGGTGTATTTTGGCACACACACAAATGTGGAAAACGTGAAGCGCTGTCAATACTTTCTGGATGCACTGTATACATTAAAACTCGCACCAGACAAGCCACCATTTCTTCAGTCACAGACAGAAAGTAACTTTGTATGTGTAACTACTAGTCATTTGAATCTGTAATGTCTCATATACTTTAATTATATATTTATTATTTAAAAGTTAAAATATTTTTAAATTATTGCAAGAAAAGTGTGTTCTTAAATCTGGCAGCTTAACATACCGTATTTCCTTGAATTGGCGCCGGGAATATAGTATTCGCCTGCCTAGAATTACAGCCGGGTCAAACTCGTTTCGCAAAATAATTAGCGCATGCTTGGCACTTCCGCCGGGTCAAATATGAGTCATTAAATGACTCCCGCCTCCAGGTGGTAGAGGGCGCTAGTGATCCTTCTTGCGACTACCAGTACTGCAGGAGACAGGTACTGCAGAAGAAGACAACAAGCAGCAAGCATGCAGCAATTGTTTGCTTGCACTTTTAACATGGAGGATTACATATCTAAAATAAAACCGTTTTCTAAACTGGACTTTCAATCGAAGCAGGAGGTAATAATTAAAGGAATATCTCCAGAGACTTTTAAAATTGAAGAAAGATGAGAAAGACTGCCTTTGATCAGAAGCAGCTGCACATGGACCCATCTACAAGTAAAGGTAAGATCATAATAACGTTTTTTTTATTAAATGTGTTTTTAATGATAAGGTATGCGCCGGAGTGAGAAGAGGTTTTAAAATAATTAGAGCATGCTTGCTCATTCCGCATGGTTTTGGTAACCGCAGGAGTGAGAAGAGGTTTTAAATTAATTAACGCCCCTGCGGCTATTCAAGGAAATACGGTAGTCGAACAACGGCGGAGTACATTGAAAATGTGTATGTGCATCAGCAGATGGTCGAGACGTCCTTGCAGAAAGGGAAGAGCTGACAGCAATCTAACATAATTGATTCAGTGTGTGACTAAAAAATTGTCTGACTAGGACATCTTACTCTGTGGACACGATATTACCATGCAAGTAATAAGTACATCTGACAAAAATAACTTCAGTTATAATTACAGTTAAATAAACATATTTAAATGTACAACCCTTGTGTCTACTTTATGACATGATATAAAAAAGTATTACCTGTGACTGTTAGCACCATGCTAGCAACCTGATAGCCAATGGGATTGCGGGCCAGGCACTCGTAGCGGCCCCCATCAGCGGTGCCCACATCCTTCACTTCTAAAAAACCCTCAGGGCTGATGTGGAATTTACCACTCTCTGTCACCTGCACACCATCCTGGGAGGACGAGAGAGTGGAGGTCATCACCTTGTGTGGTAGGGAGCTATGCATGGATACGACCCCTTTGATAATTTCATAAACTTCTCAGAATAAAAGAATACATTATTTTTGGGACAGGAGCTGGTATAAACACAACATTTAAAAAACCTGTTCCAAATTAAAAACAATGATTGGTATATCATGTTGATCATGGGATCATATGCAACATACAGAGAAATAAGGTAAGAGATTACATAGAATAATAAAGTATGATAAAAAATGTATGTATAATACAAACCCTCCTGGAAATGTATTACACAGTTTGATGGCACAGGGAACAAAACACTTTCTCAGTCTGTTGGTTTTGCTCCTGGGTAGGAGCAGCCTGTCACTGAACAGACTTCTCTGCACACTGATGACTACCATGGCCAGCAGTTTGTTCATAATTCTTCTTTCTGCTTCCGTCAGCCGGGAGTACAGCTCCTTGCCAATCACAGAACCAGCCTTACTTACTAACCCGTCCCGCATGAAGGAGTCCTTGAAAGTGTCCCCCTCAGCATACTACGTTTGTACATTGTCAAATATTACACTTGCAACCACTGACTAGTAGAACATCTGCAGGAATTTCCTTAAAGGATCACATCCTCCTCCTCAGGTATGGTAGGTATCACGTTCTGATGGAATTTGACTTCACCTACTTCAGCCATATTGTTCTAGATCAATTTTCAGAATCATCAAAGCATTTGTTTTGACTGTGTCTCTTTTGACAGCTACTTTTGCCATCTTGTTCCCAATTATTAAAATGTTTAGATGTAAAGTAAAAAAAAAAAAAAAGACAAGCAAACGTCTATAACACCAACAAAGGTGTTTGACGATGGCTACTACTATAAATAATTACAGACCAAAAATAACCATGCCTCAGGCCCTGTCCCCGCTTGCACAACCTCATGACCCCTTAATGGCAGCATGTTCATAAAACGGGACTTTTAGCATCTCACCTTGTTCCAGGTGAGGACAGGTTGTGGCTGGCCCTGAGCGCTGCAGGGAATCTGGACGTCCTGGCCAGACTCCACCGTCACGTCCCTTGGAGCATTTGTGAAAACAGGCGTTACTGAATGAGTTAAAACATACACACACATGCGCATGTGTTAATGATTATAGGCCAGTACAGTACAGGTATAGTGCATTTTGCAATCAATCATTGCAGACAAGAGAAAGTATAAAGTCCTGCTTATGCTCACAAAACAATTACATTTTCTGCACTTTCATAGAGGGCAGAAAAACATTCAACACTAACGGTCTGAGTTTAAATATGTATAAGTGTTAACAGGATGACACAACACCTAACATACTGATGAAGATGTGTAGCATAGCCCAGTGTGGCCTTGGTGGAGGTCCACGCTTTAGATTTCCTGAGAATTGGTACAGTACCACAATTTTTGTGTGGTCCTTTTCCCTGAAAAGGGCATCCACAAATAGTTTTATGGGATTATTTACAGAATAAAAAAAACTGGATTTACAGATAATTTCAGAAATGAATGGCCTTGTACGTCAATAGAAACAATACATTGTGGTGAAAATCTGTATATGTGTGTTTGCACAGAAAATTAACTTGATCATTTTGCCCATCTCAGTATGTAGTATTGCCATGTTTGTGTCTCTCGCTATTAAACAGGCTGCAAAAGTGTTCACTCTGTGCATCAGTCTTGGTAGTCAGAGAGGCCTTTGGCATACATTGGCAGCCACCTTTACATCAGTCCACTTTAGGGCATCTGTGGCTACAAATGTAGCATACAACACCCAGTGTTTTGTCTGTCTGTCTTTATTAATGTGTTATTGTGATTACTTTAGTTAATTGATTTAAAAGATTTGTAAAGTATTGTATCAGGACTGGAAATTGGAAGCCAAAAATGTTCTTCGGTACAAACCTACTGTATATAGAACATTTTGTTCTAAATTCCATAATTAAGTGCCCAAATTTGCACCAAATGTACCACTTTATTCCTCAAAAATTTGACATTTTGCCACAAATAACACACAAATACAAGCAACTTGTAACACTTTTTCCTTGGTTGACATTGAAACAATTGTAGGGGCTACCTGTATGTACAAAAGTATTTTAATATTCATTTTCAAACTACTGAAGGTTTGAGCAAAACAGCTATTTTTCATCTGTGTACTGAGAGATGAATATAACATATGCTCGTTACTCATTGACTTAACACACGTTACACATGCGCGCACACATGGTCAACCATAGTACATAGCAGTGGAACACAATGACTCACGGTTTTGTACTGTCTGAGAGCTGAGATGACACTCTAAAAGCTGTTTAGTGAAAGACTGACTATTTCCCCCCACTCACCGCTTTTAAATCCCTCCAGAGTTCTCATGCTGCAGCTGAGAACCACCTGGCCCTTGGAAAATTCTGCTATTCTTTCACATAACGATTCAGATCTTAAATAACAGCTGTTTATAAATCTAAACTGGACTTTGCTAAAACCCACAGTTCACAACAGTTCTAACCCCCACAGAACGCATGCTAAACTATAAGTGTCCACTTCCCTCTATGTTACTGAACGTTACTTTGCAAATACTGTACTATATGTAAACAGACACATCAAGTTTATTCTAGCATTCACTTGGAAAGCCTTGAATTGTAATGCACTGCACATGTTGGTACTAAGCATACCCCAGTCATCACACACTGTCACCATGATTGTGGCCTTGTGTAAAATTTTTACAGTGGAGCCATTACACAACATATACTTTGAACCATGTTAACAGCCATTGCTACATGGAAAAATGTGAGAGTCATCTCATTATTATAGACTACCATGCTTTCTGTTTAATATGACGCCTGTAATTTCAGCACACACACAAACACAAGCGTGTGCACGCACACACGCACAAACAACTATCAGTATTCAAGAAACCTTCAACACACAACACAGAATAAATAAAACCAGAGTGACGCACCTATAATGATACTTATTTCAGCATGTGCACACATAAGTTAATTAACTGTTAATGGAGGGAATGTCTTTTTTGATAATTGAATAGTGAAGCGGTCAACGTCAGTGTTTCTCCTAGATTGCCGTAATACCTGTTGCGGTAGGGGCGTGGCTATGGAGGAGCGTGGTGGGGGCCTGGTCAATATAACGTCATCATATTCTATATGATGCATATTTTTTCCTTAAAAAGGCAAAACAATTAATAGTAAATATACTTAAAACAAATTTGTTATTAATTATAGCATTAACATATATTTTTACTTACATAATATTGTTTTGCTCTATTTTTTCAATTGTACTTTGTTAAGATTTTTTTTCGAGAGATTTCTCCAACCCTTTTAGTCACTCTTTCTTTACTAAAAGAGACTCTTTACTTCTGTCGCTCCATGTCTGCGACGAAAAGGGAGCTGCAGAGACCCGTCACACTTGCTTAGCGGTGCTGGGAACCTTCCTTTCTTTAAAAGCCGCCATTGCCATCTTAAATTTTGAAGATCGCTGTCTGCGGGTATATTTCGGATACATAAAAATATGTCCACAGCACGAACATGCTGCCTCTGCTCCAGACAACTCGTGCGTCATCACAACATCTGGTTTAGGCAGTGCTGTTTCGGTAATCAAAGTAAATTTTTGGTGTATCACTACTTAATAGTGCACAAATAATACACTATATAAATCTATTCATATTGTAACTACCCGATTGTGTTAATGTGTATGTTAGTGTGTTATGATGTTCATTTTTCCCATGGTCTTGAACACACAGAGTTGGCGGAGAATAAAGAAGTGTTGTGTGTCAGCGACTGAAACATGAAGACAGACGTGTGTGCATGGAGGAAATACTTGTTGGAATTTGGCCCAACGTAGTCATAAGATTGACATTAAAAGCTAAAAAGAGCGTCTCACCTTGTGTGTCTTCTTTGAACGCTACAATAAATGATAGTACTTTAGTTGTCACATAAAAACCCTCATCTTTGAGGATTAGCCGTTGATATTTTGCTGTGGCACACCGCCACGATCAAATACAAACCCTCGAAGTGGTTTGAAAAATAGCCATTAGAAAAAATATAATTATGGAAATATATTTATGGAATCACTCAATTTTTTAAAAATAATGTGGAACCATCCTGTAAATGTTCATTTCCAGAGCTAGCACCTGCATCAGATTAAATGTATTCATTAGTCTGCAGTTAAAAAGGAGCGTTTACACTTTGTTGAGCTGTTGCAACAGAAAGATTGACATAAATCATGGCTCCGACACGAGATATGTCAATTGAAACAAAGGAGAGGATGTGTGGTAATCTGAAATTTCCTTGTTCATTTCTATTGTCTGCACCATGTTCACTCTCTCTCTCATCCACAGTATGGAGTGCAGCTGACGCAAGGCAGCAGCACACACCTGAGCTTGATTAGCAGCAGCCTATTTTAACTGGCTGCTGACGGCCGGTGAGCGCCGGAACTTTGCCATTGCTACCAAACGGTTGGTCGTGCAAGAGGACTCACTAAGTCGCGAACCTTTCACCTCAGGTTGGCCCGTATAATCCTAGCCTTGTCTAGCGTTTTATTTTGGTACCTTGTTTTATCACTTCTCTCATGAAGTATATTTTTCCTAGCCTTGTCTAGCGCTTTTAGTTTTGTGTTTTTTTCTCTCAGTAGTTTGTTACATGGTGTGTTGTGTTTTCCACCATCGCCATTGTTTTTTGCTACCTTGTGCTTCCGCCAAATAAAGAGGAAGAACAATTGTAAACCCAAACTCGTCTCTGCATCCTTGGGATCCACATCACCACACCCTAACAGAAAGTTCCGGCCAAACGATGGAACCCGCAGAGACAGACTCCTGGAAGAGAGCATTGCAAGGCCAGGCTCAAAGGATCAACCAGCAGGGGGACCAGCTTGACCACCTGAGCCGAGGTCTACAGGGGATGTCGGAGCGCCAAGACGCCATGTTGGAGCGAATCAACATGCTGTTAGCCACCGTCGTACCCACCTCGACCACCGTGCCTGACCAGGCATCCACCCAGCCTACACAACCCGCTAGTACTAGTAATATACGGCTTTCCCGACCCGAACGTTTTTCCGGGGAAAAGGAAGACGTAAGACAATTCCTGACGCAGTGTGAACTCCATTTTGAGCTAAACGCGTCCGCTTTCACCTCTGAGCGGGCTAAAGTAGCGTTTGTGATCTCTCACCTGTCTGGCCGCGCTGGCACCTGGGCGACTGCCGAATGGAACCGTCAGACCACCTCCAGCTCCACATACGCGAACTTTTCCAAGTCCTTGAAGCAAATATTCCAACGACGACTCCCAGGTAGAGAGGCAGCGAGATCCCTTTTCCGGCTGCAACAGGGTTCACGACGGGTCGCGGATTACGCGATCGAGTTCCGCACCATGGCGGCCGACTGTGACTGGGGTCCCTCGGCGTTGTTGGACGCCTTCTTCCTGGGTCTCGCGGACGAAATTCGTCATATGATGATCCCGCTGTCACTCCCGACGAACCTGGATGATCTAATTGAGCTGGCGGTGCAAATCGACTTCCGCCTACTAGAGGAGAGGAGGGATCGACCCGCCATCTGCAAGACGGAGCAACTCGTCCCCGAAGACACCTCTCCTTCATGGCAGATAGACGAGCCAATGCAACTGGGAGGCCGTCGACTCACCACCGCCGAGAGGGAACGCCGTTTTCGCCTCCAACTCTGCCTATACTGTGGAGGCGCTGATCACCTCATCTCCCGCTGCAAGGAACTGCCGCGCCCCGCCGCACGGCCACGAGCGCGCCCTCACTCGCCAGAGGACACGTCCACCAGAGGTCGCCGTTCTCCTTCGTTGGCCGCAGGCAGAATGCAGCTAAAAGGTACTCTTTCTTGGCCTAACCAACAAATAGACATTTGCGCTCTCATTGACTCGGGAGCAGATGATAACTTTTTGGATTTTGAGTTCATGAGACTCCATAAGATTCCTGTTGTAAAACTGTATGTACCCAAGAGGGTGTATTCTCTAGATGGGCGCCTATTAGCCAGCATAACCCACCAGACACTCCCACTCAACCTGCGCTTGTCTGGAAATCATTGTGAGAAAATAATTTTTTTGATTGTGCCATCACGGTCCGCGCCCATCATTCTTGGGTTAACCTGGTTACAGAAGCATAACCCGAGCATAGACTGGCCTCGTTCGGCCATTATTAATTGGAGTGTTACCTGCCACCTACATTGTCTCCGTTCCGCAGCGGGATCTCACACACCGCCACCTACCACCGTTGTAGAGAACATAGACTTGACAAACGTGCCCACAAACTACCATGACTTAAGAGCGGTGTTTAGCAAAGATAGAGCACTCACTCTCACTTCCCCCCCACCGACCCTACGATTGCGGTATCGATTTGCTAGCCGGAGCGGCTTTACCATCGACCCGTTTGTACAAGGTGTCGAACACCGAACTCAAAGCACTAGAGGAATACATAAACACTTCAATAGCTGCGGGCCTCATTCGCCCCTCGACCGCACCAGTAGCCGCCGGATTTTTTTTTGTCGAAAAGAAGGACAAGTCCCTACGGCCTTGTATAGACTACCGTGCTCTTAATCTGATTACTGTCAAGAATAAGTATCCTCTTCCTCTCCTTGATTCTGCATTTACTCCCTTACAGTCCGCAAGGTTTTTTACTAAACTCGATCTACGTAACGCGTACCATCTAGTTCGCATCCGAGAGGGGGATGAATGGAAGACCGCATTCAACACTCCTCTCGGACATTTTGAGTATCTTGTCATGCCGTTTGGACTTACAAATGCACCTGGCGTTTTTCAGGGCTTCATTAATGATATTTTTCGGGACATGACAGGGCGGTTTCTCTTCGTTTACCTGGACGACATTTTAATTTATTCTTCGACATTTGACGAACATGTGCAGCAGGTTCGGTTAGTCCTTCAACGTTTGCTCGAAAATAAACTGTTCGTCAAGGCAGAAAAATGCGAGTTTCACTCATCTTCCATACCCTTCTTAGGATTTATCATTGAGGAGGGTAGACTCAGACCGGACCCTGCTAAGGTCAAAGCAGTAGTAGACTGGCCCACTCCGGTGTCCAAGAAGCACCTCCAGAGATTCTTGGGCTTCTCTAATTTTTATCGGCGATTTATTCGCAATTTTAGTCGCGTCGCTGAGCCACTTACGAGGCTAACTTCTACTAAGGTTCTGTTTGAATGGACACCCGATGCTAATTCCGCGTTCCTAAGGCTAAAAAGATTGTTTACTTCGGCTCCTGTGCTTTGTTACCCTGACCGTTCTCTCCAATTTTTTGTTGAAGTGGACGCTTCTGATTCAGGTGTAGGGGCCGTACTCTCCCAGCAATCTACCAGCGACCAGAAGTTGCACCCCTGTGCTTTCTTCTCTCGTCGCCTATCCCCTGCCGAGAAGAATTATGACATTGGCAACAGGGAGCTTCTGGCGGTCATCTTGGCCCTTCAGGAGTGGAGACACTGGCTGGAAGGGGCGGAGCTACCATTCATCGTCTACACGGACCACAAGAACCTGTCCTACTTAAGGACCGCACAGAGACTGAACCCTCGCCAGGCCAGGTGGGCACTATTTCTGACCCGTTTTAACTTTATCATCACTTTCCGACCTGGTTCTCAGAATGGGAAGCCCGATGCCCTGTCCCGTGTCTACTCTTCGTCCTTGGAAGATTCCTCACCTGAACCTATTGTTCCCCATACCCACTTCATTGGGGGACTCCAGTGGGACATCGAGCGGCAGGTCTTGGAGGCCCTGAAGTCGGACACATCTCCGCGGGGCTGCCCACCAGGTCGGCTGTTTGTGGTTCCTCGGCTCCGTTCCAGCGTTCTGGATTGGGCACATGGGTCGAAGATCGCTTGCCATCCAGGCATTCGTCGCACCAGTTTTATCCTCTCCCAGCGTTTTTGGTGGCCATCCATTCTGGCAGATACGAAGGCGTTTGTGGCAGCATGTCGGGTCTGCTCCCGGAACAAGGCATCCCACCAGGCCCCAGCAGGACTGCTACACCCATTACCCATCCCCTCCCGCCCGTGGTCACACATAGCTGTGGATTTTGTCACAGGACTGCCCCCCTCTGAGGGAAGCGACACCATTTTGACCATTGTGGACCGGTTCTCGAAGATGGCCCATTTCGTAGCCCTCCCCAAGCTGCCGTCTGCTCTTGAAACAGCCCAATTATTAGTGCTCCACGCTTTCCGGCTGCACGGCATCCCCACTGATGTTGTATCCGACAGAGGGCCACAGTTCTCCTCGGCCGTCTGGAGAGCATTCTGCAAGTCTCTGGGGGCCTCCCCTAGCCTATCCTCCGGCTACCACCCTCAGAGCAATGGACAGACCGAGCGGACCAACCAAGACCTGGAGGCGGCCATCCGGTGCACTTGTCATCAGCAACCCGCAACCTGGTCTGAAAATCTCCCATGGATAGAATACGCTCACAACTCTCTCATTAGCTCCGCCACCGGTCTGTCTCCATTTCACGTCGCCTATGGTTTCCAACCCCCAGTTTTTCCTTCTACCCAACCCAATGCCGACGTACCATCCGTAACGGCACACCTGCGTCGGGCTCACCAGGCTTGGCGCAACACCAGGGCTGCGTTAAAAAGAACATCGGCCAGGAACCAGGTCTTAGCCAACCGACATCGCACACCAGCCCCACACTACCAGTTGGGACAGAAGGTCTGGTTATCGTCTCGGGACCTACCATTGGCCACCGACTCTAGGAAACTGGCTCCCAGGTTCATTGGACCATTCCCCATTGTCAAGATAATCAACCGTGTTGCAGTCAAACTCCGTCTCCCAAGATCTCTTAAATGCCATCCTGTTTTTCACGTGTCCCGCATTAAGCCTGTCTCATCCAGCCCGCTCAGTCCTCCTGAGGTACCGCCTCCTCCACCCAGGCTGGTTGAAGGTCACCCAGCGTTTACAGTAAACACCATCTTGGATGTAAGAAGAAGGGGCAGGGTATTCCAATACCTGGTGGACTGGGAGGGGTACGGCCCGGAGGAGCGGTCATGGATTTCTAGATCGCTTATTATTGACAAAGACTTGATCAAGGAATTTTACGTTCGATTCCCAGACAAGCCAGGTAGGCCGCCAGGAGGCGTCCGTTGAGGGGGGGGTACTGTGGTAATCTGAAATTTCCTTGTTCATTTCTATTGTCTGCACCATGTTCACTCTCTCTCTCATCCACAGTATGGAGTGCAGCTGACGCAAGGCAGCAGCACACACCTGAGCTTGATTAGCAGCAGCCTATTTTAACTGGCTGCTGACGGCCGGTGAGCGCCGGAACTTTGCCATTGCTACCAAACGGTTGGTCGTGCAAGAGGACTCACTAAGTCGCGAACCTTTCACCTCAGGTTGGCCCGTATAATCCTAGCCTTGTCTAGCGTTTTATTTTGGTACCTTGTTTTATCACTTCTCTCATGAAGTATATTTTTCCTAGCCTTGTCTAGCGCTTTTAGTTTTGTGTTTTTTTCTCTCAGTAGTTTGTTACATGGTGTGTTGTGTTTTCCACCATCGCCATTGTTTTTTGCTACCTTGTGCTTCCGCCAAATAAAGAGGAAGAACAATTGTAAACCCAAACTCGTCTCTGCATCCTTGGGATCCACATCACCACACCCTAACAGGATGATCAAACTTCCTCAAAAAGGTAAATCATCACGCAATGTTGCAAAAGATGTTGTTTGTTCACAGTCTGCTGAATCTAAAATCTGGACGAAGTACAAACAACAAAAAATAGATTTAAGATTGTTCCCCTATTTAAAAAAAAAAACACTGAATACAAATGACAGAGATAATTCAAAACAAGCTTATTTGATCAAAAACTCGTAGATTGAAATGACACTGCATACACTGTATCTTATTCAAATTGTAATTTGTATAATGTTCTTTTTAGACCAGATATAAATTGTAGCTTTTATACAATCATTTTCAAAGAACTAAATTAAGAGCTTCCTCTGGGAAGTGATACTTCTGTATTGATTAAATACTTATGTTAACAAAAATGTAGCATTGCACATTGCATGCAAATAAATAATAAGTCCCCAACAATGAGATCAATAGTGCAAACTTAAAATTTCTGTATTGAATAACATACTTCTGCAAATAAAAATATAGTAGTATACATTGTATCCATATAAATAATCACATAAACATTGATAACTCAATTTTCTTTGTGCAGAGCGACTGCTTTAGTGATTGCTCTGTGCATTGTGCTTCTTTCTCATCATACATGGTATCATCACACATACCTTGGGTAAACAATTCCACCATAGTGAGATGCTTTTTAACTCTGTTGCATTTCCCGCAGTCAGCTTGAGGCTTCGGTTTCACATGCTGTAATACGCTTAGTGTGCTGCTGTCTTTTTTAAATAAACTTTGCCGTGTGCAGTCATTTATTCCATGCCTGTGGCCGCAAAACCAAAGTACTGACAACACTTTTCTTTTCTTTGTAACAATTGTCTTGCTCCTGTTAGTATTAGCATAAACTATGTTTTGCTAATGCCACTAAGGAAGTAAGAGGACGGCGGAAGCTATGGTAGCTCCTGAAGGGCAAAAAGCACGCCGGAGTAAGAGGAGAAAAAAAATAAAAATAAAAATAAAACATTTCCAATCGTCTGCAACAAAAAGCTTCAATATATCGATAACATCGATATCGCTCAGGCCTATAGTAGACCAAGGAAAACAGTAACGCATCAAAACAGAAAACATAGAGCAATATGTCTCAAAAACAGAAAACACACAGCAAAACGAATGAAGAACATATAGGCGGAAACTGTGAGAAACTGGCTTAAGAAAATGGGATTTAAATACAGGAAAGTTAATGAAAGCTGTCATTAACATCTAAACAGAAAAAACAAGTTTACAATGGGCTAAGAAATAGCAACCGTGGACTACGGATGACTGGGTGAAAGTCATATTCAGCGATGAAGTATGAATCTGCATTGGGTAAGGTGATAATTCTGGAATTTTGTATGGTGCCGTTCCAGTGGGACTGCCTGAAGAAAACATGGACATTTCCACTGTCATTGATTATATGGGCTTGCATGTCAGGTAATGACAATGGGGAGATGGTTGTCATGTTACATCTTCAATAATTGACACTTTGGACACTTTTCTAATTCCATCAACCGAAAGGATGTTTGGGGATGATGACACCATTTTTCAAGACTATAAAGCATTTTGCCATGAAGTAAAAACTGTAAAAAAGTTTCCTTGAAGAAAGGTACATAAGGTCAATGTCATGGCCTGCAAATAGTCCGGATCTCAATTCAATTGAAAATCTGTGGTGGAAATTAAAGAAAATAGTCAATGGCAAGACTCCAACCTGCAAAGCTGATCTGACAGCAGCAATCCGAGAAAGATGGAGCAAGATTGAAGAAGAGTACTGTTTGTTACTTGTTTAGTCTATTCGTCAGAGACTGCAAGCTTTTATAAAAGCCAGAAGTGGTGCGACAAAGTACTAGTGGTGTGTTGTAGTGTTTTTATGTTTTTCATCATTCTACCTCCAGAAATGAGTGATTCCATATTTGTTTCACTCTGCTTTATCTAACAATGAAACTGTTACTACCAAAAATATGTTTTTTGATTTATTTTAATGTTCCTTGAAGCCAGAAAGTTGCCATTTGAAATGACTATACTTTTGTGTGTTATGTGTCATCCAAAATTAAACAACTGAAAGAACACCCTCCAAGTTTGTGGATTCCATCATTTGTTTCAGGGGTTGTACTATGGCTACTAGAGGCAAAGCCTTCTACTAACATTTTTTTCAAAGCTTCATCCAGTCACTCACCTCTCTGTTGGATGCTGAGCTGCACGGCGGCACGCACAGTCCCTACTGGGCTGACCGCCTGACACTCGTACTGACCCTCGTCGTGGGCCGCCACCCGAGTGATACGCAGAGTACCAGTTGATAGGACAGAGTGTCGGCGGTCCAGCGGTAACGGGCTACCCCCACGAGTCCAGGCGATGACCGGCTGGGGGTAACCTGTTGCCTCGCATGGGAAGTCCACAGTATGTCCTTCAAGGACTGACTCATCCTGTGGTGTGACTGTAAACTGGGGTATTGCTGGGGGTCAATGAGAAATTAACAATGTTATTGCTTATAAAAGACATAAAGGACAAAATGATGCGAAACATGTTTGGCGAGACACTGCTGACCTACCTTGGACGATAATATAAGCTGTGGCATGGATGGTGTCAACATTATTGGAGGCAAAACAGGTGTACTGTCCCCCGTCTGTTTGAATTACATTTTGAAGGTAAAGCCCACCAGAGGGGGTGATATTGATGCGAGCATCGTTTGGAAGTGGCGTCCGGTCTCCTTTGGTCCAGGAGATCCGGGGTTGCGGTTGGCCTGTAGCGCTGCACTCCAAAGTCACACTTTCACCCACCAGCACCTCCGTGTTCTGTGGCTGGATCACAAAACTTGGCCGTACTGAACAAGCAGGGGGAGAAGAGTAGATAACAGTTAATAGTGTTCAAAAACATGTCGTAAATCGCAGCTGATCCAGTACACTAGTTGAAATGTTAGCTGAGATCAACTCAAGATTAGGTGACTTAATGCCAGTCCAGAAAGACCTACGGCCAGCAACCCTTGTGTACAATACAATGCTGTTGTAACACTATTACTTTTTACTTGGACATTTGCTTTGAACTGTAACAAATTGCCCAAAGCTTGTTGGTTTTGCAAGAAGGGTGAATGGGCACAAACGTCTGGCAAGTGAATGATCAATTATCCATCCATCCATTTTCTTCCGCTTATCCGAGGTAGGGTCGCGGGGGCAGCAGCCTAAACAGAGAAGCCCAGACTTCCCTCTCCCCAGCCACTTCGTCCAGCTCCTCCCGGGGGATCCCGAGGCGTTCCCAGGCCAGCCGGGAGACATAGTCTTCCCAACGTGTCCTGGGTCTTCCCCTTGGCCTCCTGCCGGTCGGACATGCCCCAAACACCTCCCTAGAGAGGCGTTCGGGTGGCATCATGACCAGATGCCCGAACCACCTCATCTGGCTCCTCTCGATGTGGAGGAGCAGCGGCTTTACTTTGACTTCCCCCCGGATGATAGAGCTTCTCACCCTATCTCTAAGAGAGAGACCCGCCACCCAACGGAGGAAACTCATTTCTGCCGCTTGTACCGGTGATCTTGTCCTTTCGGTCATAACCCAAAGCTCATGACAATAGGTGAGGATGGGAACGTAGATCGACCGGTAAATTGAGAGCTTTGCCTTCCGGCTCAGCTCCTTCTTCACCAGAACGGATCGATACAGCGTCCGCATAACTGAAGACGCCGCACCGATCCGCCTGTCGATCTCATGATCCACTCTTCCCCCACTCGTGAGCAAGACTCTTAGGTACTTGAACTCCTCCACTTGGGGCAAGAGCTCCTCCCCAACTTGGAGATGGCACTCCACCCTTTTCTGGGCGAGAACCATGGACTCGGACTTGGAGGTGCTGATTCTCATCCCAGTCGCTTTACACTCGGCTGCGTACCGATTCAGTGAGAGCAGAAGATCTTGGCCAGTTGAAGCCATCAGGACCACATCACTGCAAAAAGCAGAGACCTAATCCTGCAGCCACCAAACCGGATCCTAGAAATTCTGTCCATAAAAGTTATGAACAGAATCGGTGACAAAGGGCAGCCTTGGCGGAGTCCAACCCTCACTGGAAACGGGTCCGACTTACTGCTGGAAATGCGGACCAAGCTCTGACACTGATCATACATGGAGTGGACGAATTATCAATTAATTTTTATGTAATAGAATATTATTGTTAAAGCAGCACTAAGTAACTTTTCAACTTTCATAAAATATTTTCATAACTTTTGGGATGATACATGGACTTTACAACTAGTTGAATGACACCTCTGTCATGGCCTGGTCTGTATCGCTTTTACTGGCACTTAGCGACATTGAGGAGAGTGGCAGGAACCCTGCCACACAAAAAACTACAAATGTGCTGGCTTGCTTTAAGGTATAAGTCACTTCCCGTTTCCTCATTCGTTAAAAAGACGGAAGTCGATGCGAACGCCTACATGCCGCGACAAAACAAGAAGAAGAAGAATGCCTACGTGCAGTCACTGCTATTATGGCCGAAGCTCCAAAACAATCAAAAGAAACAAAACGTTTTGTCTGAGGAGACTGAAAAAGAAAAACGGATCTTACCCAAATAAAAAAGGACAGTCAGGATTAACAATACCACAGATTTCACTCGCTGGCGTCAGGTCAAAGATGAGGAATTTCAGACCGTTGCTGCCTTGGCTTTGTTCCTGCTCAACTAGTAAGTGACTTTCGATGCTGAAATCAAAATGATTATGCTAATGTTAGCGATCGGAAATTTGTGTAGTAACAATAAATAGCCACCAGCGTGATAGTTTCACTACTACTTCCTTCGGAAAAAATCTCCTGCCGGTCTTTTGTTGCTTTGGACCTGCATCCGCCCGACACAATCTCTTTATTGATCCACAAGGGAAATTGTTTGGTATCTTGGTAGTAGCATCATGTTTGTAGCGCAATCCAAGATCATTTCTTGATTGTGTCTGTTATTTAACATCAGCATAGCCAAAGACATGCACCTGGGGATAGATTGATTGGCAACACTAAATTGGCCCTAGTGTGTGAATGTGAGTGTGAATGTTGTCTGTCTATCTCTGTTGGCCCTGCGATGAGGTGGCGACTTGTCCAGGGTGTACCCCGCCTTCCGCCCGATTGTAGCTGAGATAGGCTCCAGCGCCCCCCGCGACCCCGAAGGGAATAAGCGGTAGAAAATGGATGGATAGCCATTAAGATATGTAATATTTGTGCCAATATTACAGTGGACATAATTTCAGTATGACACTATATGCACTAGTTATCATGGGAAATGTGGTCTTCTTCTGGCAAAACACTACCACTTTGGTCCACTGGCGCCGCCAAAATCAACCAAAACTGAAAGCTCTTAAGTGGGGCTTTAATAGGGTTGTTGTAAAAAAAGATTCACATCCAAATCACGATTACTATTTGGTTTGATTCTAAATTGGATTATAATTTTCAAAAATCAAAGAAAACATTTTTAAAAATATGTTTTTTAAGGCCATCTCCAGCTTACTCGCTGCACGTACACATCATTCATTAAAAGCAAATAGGAACTTTTGTAACCTGTAACAAAAAGGTTTTATTACCATTTTTATTCCAAATAATGATAATAATGCACATTGAATTTTGCGTTTTCACTCCATTGGAAATTTGTATTTTGGGCTTAAATTAATCATTTTCAAAAGCGGAAATGGCCAAATAAACTAAAAATATCAATACTATAGTATTATTGCCCACTCGATGAGACCAAACCAATGAGAGTGCACTATTCAGTATATAGGCAAAAAAATAGCTCAGCCTTACTATTTTGGATTAAATGAGTATAACGTTTTTTATGTCTTAGATATCAAAATACTTGATTTGTAATTGATAATTCTAACTTTGCAGGAATTAATTTACCACGATCAGGCACGGAATCAGTTAACAGCCATATACGAGGGTTTACTGTATTGTGAGAATCGTGTTGAACTGAGAATCGATTCTTAATCGAATTGTCACCCCAAGAATTGGAATCAATTTGAATCGTAAGGGATTCACATCCCTAAATTGTTTAAGGAGTAAGATGTTCTGGAATGCCAGAGTAAGGAGTTGCCATAATGTGGATGTATCTCATCTTCCCATAGCTGTCGCCATGTTCTGACTCAGACCACAAACTAGGTTGGACTGAATTAACAGCGCTTCTGCCGGTTGGAGACAAGTAGAGCATTTCATTTTGCCTCAATTGCTTTAAGACACATTATCAGTTTATTAACCAAATTCCTTAAAATTACTGATAAATTAGAGCTGGAACAATGATTTTGATTAAAAAAAGCTTTAATTAATCATTTAATGAGTGTAATCAATACAAATTTATAAAATCTGGACAGCATGGAGTACCCGAAACCTTAAATACGGGGACATTTTTTCTCACAGCAACCGCAATATAGTGCACATGAGCGCGGTGGTGTGTCGGTACGGTGATCTGTGTGGCAGCATACAGCGGTTAGTTTTTCTTTTTTTAAATTAATGCACACATGTTAAAACAGCAATTTCAATGTTGATAATGTGCATTTATTAAAACAAAAGAAGGAAATTAGTTGCAAGCCGAAAATGTTTATTTTAACAATTTTATCTAAAATATGCTTTGAAGCTTTAAAGTGTGTGTTATCTAATTACTCGATTAATTGAACGACCTAATTAACAGATAGAACAACTCGATTACTGAAATAATCAATAGCTGCAGCCCTATGTTAAATCTTTTTTTTTCTTCCTTTTAGCACAAGAAAAATACTTTATTATCATACTTTGACCACACAAAAACATTTAGCAATACAACATTAGCCACTCAACAAACTCTGGAAATCCTGAAAATATGCACGAAGATCATCTAATTACGTTTTATCTTTCGTGCCACTGTGTCGATTACAAACACAACTTCTAATCTGTAACACAGATTGCAGTCCATGTCCATATTTGGCCAGTGATTACATTTGTGTCCAAGCAAAAATGTACACAGCAAAGAGCCTGGTGTTTACAATCACCACAGGAAAGGAAACACACAACTTCTGCTCTTAACAAGGGGTCGTCTACCCTGGAGACGAACTTTAGGTCATTATGAGACAACCATGGCGAAAAAATAGTAGCGAAAAAAAAGTAGAATGACTGATAAATGAGTGTGTGTGGACATCAGTCAAAACCTCTAAAAAGAAAGCGGCAGGCGAGACACACTTTTATTTTTCCCATGCTCCACTCAATTTGTGGGTCAGTGGGATATGCAAGTTATTTGACCTGCTGAACTTCGAAGGTGTGCTACCATGGTTCTTGCTCGTCACAAGCGATTACGTCACCATGTGTGTTGCAATTGCAGAACATAACTTTTCTGAGTTAATTTTTCCCACACAAAAGTAATGTGGTAGAGACTTAAAACCAGGGGAGACAGGGCCTTCTCTGTGGTTGGCCCTAAACTCTGGAACACTCTGCCCCTCCATGTTCAAACTGCTCCCACTGTGGAGTGTCTCGTCTTAAGAACCACTTTTATTATTTGGCTTTTAACACTACGTGAGTTGTGTGATCTTCAGTCCTGTGTTTTTTTTGTTTGTTTTTTTTTAAAATAAATTTTGATTTCTATTTACTGTTTTAATTGGTTTTACCCTATAAAATCGTTTTTAATAATAATTATTTTTATATTGGTTTTATATTTATTTATTTTTGTTTTTATTCAGTCATTGGTGGAGCATAATCTTGTTTTTAATATTGTTTTTAACATGGCTGTGCAGCACTTTGGAAACAATCTTGTTGTTTAAATGTGCTATATAAATAAAGTGGATTGGATTGGATTGATTGGTACAATTGTGTAATTAATTTATACATGGATTTTATTTTAAAAAATGAATGAAAAAAAATATATACGGTAAAAACTTTTTTATTATAGTCAAGTTCTTGGGGTGTACTTGTACTTTGTTAGTTACGATTGGCCCCCGGTTGCCAAATTTAGACCTTAACAGCTTGACACTTGGGCTTACAAAATAATCTCATATAGTTTATCCAGTTCTATTTTACGCTGTTTTGATCCTGCACTTTAAATTGAGTGCATATTATGCTTTAATACTATATCACTTACTGGTATGTTTTCAATATGTAGCAAATTTTATTTGCACTACTTAGTGTTTTGGTAGGTGGTGTAGGTGCCTTATTGGTTGTGCAAATGCATTTTTATTTCTGAATTAATCCAATGTTATTATCATTACAATCATCATATGTAAAAGCAGATATTTGGTATTTAATTTATTAAGATGTACTTGGCTGAACATTTTTGTTGTGTTGATTTAAAAAATCCCTTTAAGCATTTTCCATTTGATTGCTGCTGGCAAACCAGGTGAAGTAAATGTGGTTTGTTTGGCTAAAATAAGTGTATATAGTGTGTATCGAGTGGGAACGTGTGTTTCATGTTAGACAATTTGTTGATCGTGTATATGGAACAAGGTACATTGTTTGGAATATTTTATGCAGGATTGCTTGAGACAGTTGAAGGAATAATGTAACTTTTGTCTTTTTGTTGAATACATTGACAGCACTGCAACTGACAACTTGGTCTTTATTGGAACACTCGTCAGCCGCAAACTCTTCTTACACTGAACAAAAATATAAACGCAACACTTTGGTTTTTGCTCCCATTTTTCATGAGTGGAACTCAAAGATCTAAAACGTTTACTATATACACAAAATACCGATTCCTCTCAAATATTGTTTGCAAATCTGTGTTAGTGAGCATTTCTTGGAACGGTATAGCTCGGTTGGTAGAGCGGCCGTGCCAGCAACTTGAGGGTTGCAGGTTCGATCCCCGCTTCCGCCATCATAGTCACTGCCATTGTGTCCTTGGGCAAGACACTTTACCCACCTGCTCCCAGTGCCACCCACACTGGTTTAAATGTAACTTAGATATTGGGTTTCACAATGTAAAGCGCTTTGAGTCACTTGAGAAAAAGCGCTATATAAATGTAATTCACTTCACTTGACTTCTTCTTTGCCAAAATAATCCATCCCATCTCACAGGAGTAGCATATCAAGATGCTAATTAAACAGCATGATTATTGCACAGTTGTGCCTTAGGATGCCCACAATAAAAGGTCACACTGAAATGAGCAGTTTTATCACACAGCACAATGCCACAGATGTTGCAAGTTTTGAGGGACCCGGCAGTTGACATGCTGACTGCAGGAATGTCCACATTCGCAGACCACATCTAACCACACCAGCCCGGGACCTCCACATCCAGCAGGTGCACCTCCATGACCGTCTGAGACCAACTGCTGCAACAATTGGTTTGCATAACCAAATAATTTCTGCACAATCTGTGAGAAACCGTCTCAGGGAAGCTCATCTGCATGCTCGTCCTCCACATCCGGGTCTCGACCTCACTGCAGTTCGTCGTCGTAATCGACTTGATTGGGCCAATGCTCACATTCGATGGCGTCTTGCATGTTGGAGATGTGTTCTCTTCACGGATAAATCCCGGTTTTCACTGTTCAGGGCAGATGGCAGACAGCGTGTGTGACGTAAACGTTGTGAATCGAGCGGCCCATGGTGGTGGTGGGGTTATGGTATGGGCAGGCATATGTTATGGACAACGAATGCAAATGCATTTTATTAATGGCATTTTCAATGCACAGAGACACCATGACGAGATCCTGAGGTCCATTGTTGCGCTATTCACCGAGACCATGACCTCATGTTGCAGCAGGACAATGCACTGCCCCATGTTGCAAGGATATGTACACAATTCCTGGAAGCTGAAAACATCCCATTGCTAGCATACTCACCGGACATGTCACCCATTGAGCATGTTTGGGATGCTGTGGATCGGTGTATACAACAGCGTGTTCCAGTTCCTGCAAATATCCAGCAACTTCGCACAGCCATAGAAGAGGAGTGGACCAACATTCCACAGGCCACAATCGACAACCAGATCAACTCTATGCGAAGCAGATGTGTTGCACTGTGTGAGGCAAATGGTGGTCACACCAGATACTGACTGCTTTTCTGACACCCCCCACACCCACAATAAAGCAAAACTTCACATTTCAGAATGGCCTTTTATTGTGGGCAGCCTTAGGCACACCTGTGCAATATTCATGCTGTTTAATCAGCATCTTGATATGCCACACCTATGAGGTGGGATTAATTATCTTGGCAAAGAAGAAGTGCTCACTACCACAGATTTAGACAGATTTGTGAACAATATTTAAGAGGAATAGGAATTTTTTGTATATAGTAAAAGTTTTAAATCTTTGAGTTCAACTCATGAAAAAAGGGAGCAAAAATGAAAGTGTTGCGTTTATATTTTTGTTCAGTATACAAAAAAGTAGATGTTTTTATCGGAAAAACCCCGCAGGTGGCAATTTACATTTTATACCTGTGCTTCCACTTTCTGGCTTAAAATTGTTCAGCAAAACCAACAGCTTTCCACTAATAAAGTCAGTTTGAATGCCAACTGTCATTGACTCTATAAGAAAAGACACCATCTTCGGCTCAATGAGAACTCAAGTGCTATTACAAACACAAAATGTAACCTTGATCCAAATAAAACTGTGACCTGTGCACACAAAAACAAAACGGGCGGATGTTTTGACCATTAAACTAGTCAAGTTTTCACGGTTTACTATAAATAGTTGACTTGGCCTTGGCTGCAAATTACAATTCCCAACTGCGTTAAGAAACATTAGTGATTCATGAGATTAGAAGATTAAAAGCAGTCACTTACATGGGGCTCCAAAATAGCGCAGTGTGACCTGCGAGGTCTTCACCTCCCCTGCCACATTTTTGGCCATGCACTGGTAGACTCCCTGGTCGGTTTCTCTTGTGTTCTGAATCATTAGCGTGCCGTCCTCAAGCAGATTCAGACGACTGTCATCTCGCATGTTAAGTGCATTGCTGACAAGATGGTACAAAGATAAATAGACAATTATGCATAAGTAAATTGCACTGGTTGTTGTGTGTCACATAGTAACACTTTTTGTAAGCGGTATCATTGAAGACATCACCTTAATATTTTCACAAGCTGATATGAAATACTTACTTGTTCCTGAGCCAGATGATCTGCGGTTTCGGGTTGCCCTCAGCTCTGCAGGTAAAGTAGACCGTGTTTCCTGATGTAACATCCACATCCTGGGGCTCTGAGGTGATCCTGGGTACTTCTGCAACAATTTTAGAAAGGAAGGCAATTATGCAGTGGTATGAATGCTTGTCAATATCGTACTTTCTTATAACTTTGCCCTTATCACTCTGCCCCAGCCTTGGGTTTTTACCATATTTCAGAGATAATAATACCATCACTGAACATTAAACAGTTTGAAAAACAACTTTTTCACATTGTCACTCTTTGTGTTTGGATTTCCAACAATTGTAAGTGGACCTCTTTATTGAATAATGCCCCTTTTAATAAATGTGCACTCTTAATCACACAATTCCACCAATACATACAACTGTCACAAATAATGACTGTGAGTGTTCTAATGGTTAGTTCAGGAGTCAAATTCCTCAATGACATTTTGCCCCCAACCATAGACACAGCTGGTGTTGTATGAAGTGTGAAGCAGCTGGGTGCTTGACTACAAAGAGAGGCTGCACCTGCGCGTGTATGTTTGTGTGCATGAGTAGGCAAAGATGACTTAAAATAGCAGTCTTCTGCAGGGAGAAAGCCTAATTGGGATTTACTGTATATAGTCTGCTTATTGTTTGTATGCATGTCTACATGTTTGTGTCAAGATATCTGAATATTTTACTTTGATGCATGTTTCACCAACCTCATATTAGTTATCATCTTACAATGACCTCACTGACACGTCATTAAGCACACCTGCACAATACAATGAGCTCCAGGAGCTGTACCAAACATCCTGCCTTTTAACAATCACAGACTTCAAACAATGTGTTTATAATTGTGGTTGTAGTGGTGATGTTTTCCTGTACTGCATTACACTGATAGTCCAATAATAAGATGTGAAAAACTGAATCTCTCGTTCTGAATGTGCAAGTAGAAATTCAATGGCATTCCTAGAATAGCATGCGCATTTGTAGTATTTGTCTCCATACCGCAGCTGAGCTCCTCAGCGGTGAGGGTGGCCACTGATCTTCCCTGCAGGCGTGTTGGGTAGTCGCACGTGGCGGCAGCTTGGGCATTTCCTGACTCTGCATACTGCTTCAGCAAGTCCGCCAGCCACAGCAACTCACAGTCACAGTTCAATGCATTGGAATCCAGTCGCCTTAATACACAACGTGCGTGAGGAAGATATGATACAAGCATCATTGAAAAGCCCCCTGATAATTTATTAACTACTACAACACACGTTTAATCCAGACCAAACAGCAGGAATTTCCACTTGGCCTCACGTTAAAGCAACTGATTGGACACATAGGTTGTAGGTTTCCTCCTACAACTGCAATTTTAGGTCACCATTAAAGGCAAAATAGCGATTAATTCTTCACTGAACAGCAAAAATGTTGAAACACCACTAAAATCCAACTTAAACACTATTGAAACTGGAACTACATGGAACTAAAAACATAAGCAGCGTTAAAGAAGCTAAACAAATGATAGGCTGAACATGAAACAAACATTGATCATTGTAATATCTACAGTTGTGCTCATAGGTTTACATACCCTGGGAGAATTTATGATTTCTTGGCCATTCTTCAGAGAATATGAATGATAACACAAAAACCTTTCTTCCACTCATGCTTACTGGTTGTGTGAAGCTATTTATTGACAAACAACTGTGTTTACTCTTTTTAAATCAAAATGAAAAAAGAAAGTGCCCAAATGACCCTGATCAAAAGTTTACATACCCCAGTGACTTTGATCTGATAACATGCACAAAAGTTGAAACGAACAGGTTTGAATGGCTAATAAAGGTTCCAATCCTCACCTGTGACCTGTTTGTTTGTAATTAATGTGTGTGTATAAAAGGTCAGTGAGTTTCTGGGCTTCTGACAGACCATTGCATCTTTCATCCAGTGCTGCACAGATGTTTCTGGATTCTGAGTCATGGGGAAGGCAAAATAATTATCAAAGGATCTGCGAAAAAAGGTAATTGAACTGCATAAAACAGGAAAGGGGTATACAAAGATATCCAAGGAATTGAGAATGCCAATCAGCAGTGTTCAAACGCTGATTAAGAAGTAGAAAATGAGGGATTCAGGTAGACCAGCAAAGATTTCAGCCATAACTGCCAGGAAAATTGTTCGAGATGCAAAGAAAAATCCACAAATAACTTCAGCTGAAATACAGGACTCTCTGAAAAATTGTGGTGTGGCTGTTTCAAGATGCACAATAAGGAGGCACTTGAAGAAAAATGGGCTGCATGGTCGAGTGGCCAAAAAGTTCAATTTTGGTCTCATTACTCCAAATTACTTTGTTCCAGAAGTTTTGAGGCTTGTCTCTGTGCTGTTTGGCGTAATGTAAGCGGGATACTTTGTGACATTTGCGCAGAAATGGCTTTCTTCTGGTGACTCTTCTCTGAAGAATGGCCAAAAAATCATAAATTCTCCCAGGGTATGTAAACTTATGAGCACGACCGTATAAAGCAGCACTGACACAGCATGATGCAGCCAAGCAGGTCTACTAATGTTGAAGTCCACAATATCTGGACAATTTGTGGCTGCCTTGGTAGTATCAACCAAACCATCATTAAAATCCAGTATAGCATGAAGATGGTTTTGAAGGTGTTATTTTCTGTGTAACTTTAATGTCTCAAGCAGGGCTATTCAACAAGGCTTAGGGGGGACACGTTTCCAGAAAGGTAAGGATTGGGGGGAACCAGATGTTTCCGTTCACTATTAGTCTTAATTTGTTTATTCTGGAGAAACAGCGTCTTCTACAGTAGACATTTGATTTTGGTCCTTAAAAACAGCAATCAAAGATCACCTCTATGACAGCACTCTAGTGTTTTTAAGAATCTACTGCAAAAATGTGAGTCACTCACAAGTTTTCTGAACTGAACTTGCAAACCTCCATTTGAATGATGAAAAGAGAGGACCTATATAACTAAAGAAGTTTAACAAATGACTACTGACTGCATCTGAATAAGCAAGCTCCAGCAACACCTGTGGAACTACCAAAAAGTTGAAGACTGAAGTAGTATCTTGAGGAACCCCTCAGTTACAGTATGTAAATCACAAGTTTGGACCCCAGTGTTCTATGTTTGCTAGCAAGATTAAAATGACAATGCAAGAATCTGCCAATGTGTTTACAACAGTCCAAGTTCCTCTATCCAACAGGAGAACCCATATAACCCATTTCGCATTTACATTTCAAGGAAGCTCAGGCATCTTTCATACATTTTTTTCAAATCTTTCTTCTAAGACCCTATCCAACAGATGAATAAAAAGAGTGTGTTGGCCTTGTGAAAGAAATCATGATGTTGGGAGGCTACACGGTACTTAACTGATTAACAGGTCCATCTTTGTACAAGGTGAAATGAATGTAAGGTGGAAAGTATGTTTTAGGGCTTTTCCACTTACAGTCGTTTCATGGCCTGCAGATTAGTGAAGGTTCCTGGGACAAGCTGGGTGATTCTGTTGTTGTGCAAAAACCTGAAGGAGAAACACACGCAAATATTGTTGTTGCATCATACCCGGATACAAAAAAAACCTGACTCTTACTCGTTATCTTTGAAGTTATTAATAAAATATTCCAACACATGAGAACAGACTGTGCAACTTAGAACTCTTTGTCGAAGTATTTGTTTGTTTTGCAGGCAAAAATCAGATCATAAAGAGGGTCAATAAAAGAGGAATTCAATTTGATTTAGAATATCTGGTTAAGCATTTTAAAGGCACCGGTAATTGCGATAACACAAATTAGAGTATGCCCAGTTGTCAGGCACTTCATGATGTTAGTTTTTATATACTGGTACTTCACCAATGACGTGTCCAAACAGCACCAGAAGGTGTATTTCAAAATCCATGTTACTGGACATGCAACATATTAGAAACATCTTAATCATAAAGGACACTATCTGGTTTATGATGTATTGAGAATGTGATTCATGTAAATTGTGCACTTCTACCTCATGAAGATGTTTGTGAATGCATATTTAAGGGGATTTGTCAAAGTCTTGATTTTTCTTAGAACTGAATAAAATATGTTAAATGCTCACATTAAATATGCATATTTATCGCTGCGATGGAACCTACTTGGCTATTGGCAAATGTTCCCCTGCATGTAATCATTAAAGAGGGAAGACTGTCCTTACAATTTTCTTGGCCTTGTGATGATGGAGGCCAGGATGTGTTGTCAGTCCTCGACCTAATCCAGCACTCTCATACTGTAATCTCTTCCTCTTTGACTACTCTCTTTTTTTTCCCAGGCTGATTGTCCCATAATAATATTTTTGGAAGTGGAAAAAAAATGGCTAAGAATACCTCCCAATATTTCCTGATAGCCATTGAACAAATAAACTACTTGAGTGAAAAAACACTTACATTATTCCATGGTTCTGACAAGACAAGTGAAACTCGAGGGGACTAAATGTATGCCAGGTTTCAATTTCTTAAATCTTTTCTTCTCTTATTTAATTAATGTTTGTTTTTGCTAGCTTGAAGAAGAGATAAACCACAGTCGGGACTTCACGGCGGGCTTGCAGAGAGGCACCTGGCTGCACTAATTTATTGTTGCATTCTGTATACCATTCCCGAGTCATTTGTCCATATTTCCAGATCAAATTTAATAATTTGTGTATTGTCATACATTTCTAGTAGGCTACATATGAAAATATTGATACTTGAATGCATGCCGCATTTAATTTACAATTTTACATAATTGGCGACCCTGAGAGGGACAAGCGGTAGAAAATGGATGGATGGCAATGACAAATGACACTGTCAAATAGTAAAACAAAAACATGACAAGCAAAAGAATAACCAATGGGTTAGGTTACTTTATTAGTACCCAAAGGTAAACTTCTTTTGCAGCCAGCTATATCAGACGAGACAAGACAAAGACACTAGATTTTTTTGCCAGTCAGTCTTTTGGAAAAAAAAAATAATTAAAAAAAAAAATAGTCTCTTCTGACCCCCCGCTAAAAATAACAACACATGTTGGCAACACCGATCCCTCCTGCTACGTCTGCTTAATCTCTGGAAGACCAGGTATGTGTGAAGTGTGTTAAGAAGCAGAGTCATGATGCTATCTACTGTACAGCTTTGTAACGACAAGCTACATTTACAGACAGTCCCGTTATAATGTGTTAAGGTACTAGGGCAAACATGTAGCACCAAATTTAATTGTGGTGGGCAGAAGTGCAAAAATGGGGTACACAAACAAAACTACAAATATACGATTATAAACAACTATAATGTATACCAACAAATATAACCTAATTCTTTAATAAACTGTAGCATGTTTACATTTTTATTTGCACAAACACAGAAAGAGAAAAAAGAAAAATATACAATGTCAAGTAAAAATATGGACAGTTTAAAAAGACCCTAAGGTCTTGTAAAGACACTTCCCCCAAAACATCACAATATACACAGCAGCAAAAAAAATAAAATAAGACACGTCACATGCAATACATATCATATACAGCAAACAAACATTCTTATCATAAATCACTTCAGAATAACATGCCCTTCAATTTTTTTTTTCAAAGAATAAAATGTAGTTGTAGACTGAAGAGCTGGTGGCAGGTTATTCCAAAGAGTGGGTCCTCTGTATTTTAGCATATATTTCTTAGTTGACGTTCTACATAATGGTAGATAAAAGCCATGACAGTGACTTGTTGAGCAAGTATGTATATCAGAAGATGTAAAAAAATATGGAAAACTGTTGCTAAATGAACAAACACATGTACATACTTGTACATAAAAATGAATATATAAATGTTCACATTAAATATTGTCAAAATACAGTCTTTTTCGAAAAGCGGAGCAGATGAAGACAGTCTTTTGGAAAAATTAATTATTCTCAAAAATGTATTTTGGATTAATAAGGTTTTATAAAAGGTATGAATGACAAGTAGCACCCCAAATACTATTGCAATACATTATATTTGGATATATTCAAATATAATATAATGTCAATGTGTCACGGCTGGTTACACCAGGCTGTGTCTTTATGTTGGGTTTTGTTAGTGTTCTCCGGTGTTTTGTGTTAGTTCCTGTCATGTGCTTTCATTTTGGCGGCTTTTCCGATTTTGTTGGTGTTTTCCCATGGCTGCTTCACTTTTGTCCCAGAGCGTTTCCCCTCACCTGTTTTCTGTTTGCAGTCAAGGACTATTTAAGTTGATCCTTTTTCTATCTTTGTTGTGGGGACATTGTTGATTTGATCTTTTCTCTATTCGCTGGTGACCATAGACAATCCTTTTGGATACGAAGCGCAAGTACACTTGTACTGTGTGGACGCCGTCAGCTCCACATGCTTAAAATCACAACAACCTCCAGGGGCCTCCCATAACAAACCGCGTGTCAACGCTTGACACATTGTTAACACACAAGAACGATCAATAGAACAACAAAATGTATTCAAAATACCTATGGATTTCTTCATCTTGCTTCAAACAAGTAACATAAAAGAACCGTCACGATTAATCAATGAAGTTATGTATTGATACATTTGTGAACTGTAAAAACATGAGCATCGAGAATGGACAAATTAAATAGTCAGAAAATGCTTTAAATTGGAGTTTAAATTACATATTACCCAGCTTTGTACCTACAACTACAGTAGTTTCATTTTCAAACTCCCTCAAAATAAAAGGCATACATGTTTTTTGGATAAAAACAAAAATCATAACTTGGAGATGCACATCTTTCATTGGACATCAGCAATTCATTGACATCGATGTTATGTTTTAATTGCGATCATGTAATTGAATGTGAATCTTTATGACGATTGTGAGTGTTGCTATGCAATAATGTTATTATTATGTTATTATTGTGCACTTAATCCAAAATTCATGATCATGATGCGAGCAAGCAAAAGTTGGTAGTGGTGCAATTTACGTGCTGAAATGTTAACTGTGGGATACACTACATATTTTCCAGACATTAGGGCTTGATTGAAAAAAATAGAAGAACTTACAGTCGTTCAAGCTTTGGCAGATGACTGAATGATTCTGGTTCCAGTGCGTCAATGTTATTAAAGTGGAGGTACCTGAAAAACAAACACATGAAAGACAAACTAGTACAATATGTAGTACAATACTACAGTCCCTAACAGGATAATTGACAAATTCAAAGACAGTCAGTTGCTCCACTCAACTTTTTGAAAGCTATGTTTAATGAAAGGAAGAATGGAGAGCATCATTTCTTTTTTAGATGAAATGCAGTCCATAGTGCAGAAAAGATAAGCTATTGAAATGCAAAACAATGCTCAAGAACTGCAAAAAACATACAAACAATCCCCTGGATATCTGAAACAAGGAATATTTTCATACATAAATACGATTTTTGAAAATATAATAATGATGTTAAAAATAAAAATAACTTTCAGCTTAATTAAAAAAGGCAAGCGAGACATAGCAGCAGTTGAAGAAAAAGAGAAGAGCTTATGTAAGTAATGCAAAATCACAAAAAATGGCTAATTTATTTACAGAGGTCTTAAACAGGGGTTCCGTGAACCCGAGCGGGTCTGTGACCCTTAAAGGGTCGCAGAGCTACTGCAGGGGGGCTGTGAAATGTTTGGTTGATTAGACTTAAAAAAAAACACACACACACACGCACGCACGCACGCACGCACGCACGCACACATGCACACACAAATATTTATATGTATATAATATATATACAGTCATGATCAAAGGTTTACATACACCTGTAAATAACATAATGTCATGGCTGTCTTGAGTTTCCAATCATTTCTACAACTCTTATTTTTTTGTGATAGAGTGATTGGAGCACATACTTGTAGGTCACAAAAAACATTCATGAAGTTTGGTTCTTGCATGAATTTATTATGGGTCTACTGAAAATGTGACCAATTCTGCTGGGTCAAAAGTATACATACAGCAATGTTAATATTTGGTTACATGTCCCTTGGCAAGTTTCACTGCAATAAGGCGCTTTTGGTAGCCATCCACAAGCTTCTGGCAAGCTTCTGGTTGAATTTTTGACCACTCCTCTGGACAAAATTGGTGCAGTTCAGCCATTCTAAAACATTAATTGTAGCCTGATTTAGCCATTCCTTTACCACTTTTGACGTGTGTTTGGGATCATTGTCCTGTTGGAACACCCAACTGCGCCTGAGACCAAACCTTCGGGCTGATGATTTTAGGTTGTCATGAAGAATTTGGAGGTAATCCTCCTTTTTCAATGTCCCATTTACTCTCTGTAAAGCACCAGTTCCATTGGCAGCAAAACAGGCCCAGAGCATAATACTACCACCACCATGCTTGTCGGTAGGCTTGGTGTTCTTGGGATTAAAGGCCTCACCTTTTCTCCTCCAAATATATTGCTGGGTATCGTGGCCAAACAGCTACATTTTTGTTTCATCTGACCACAGAACTTTCCTCCAGAAGGTCTTACCTTTATACTTGTCATGGGCGCAGTTGGGTGTTCCAACAGGACAATGACCCCAAACACACGTCAAAAGTGGTAAAGGAATGGCTAAATCAGGCTAGAAGGTTTTACAATGGCCTCCCCAAAGTCCTGACTTAAACCCCATTGAGAACAAGTGGACAATGCTGAAGAAACAAGTCCATGTCAGAAAACCAACAAATTTAGCTGAACTGCACCAATTTTGCCAAGAGGAGTGGTCAAAAATTCAACCAGAAGCTTGTGGATGGCTACCAAAAGCGCCTTATTACAGTGAAACTTGCCAAGGGACATGTAACCAAGTATTAACATTGCTGTATGTATACTTTTGACCCAGCAGATTTGGTCACATTTTCAGTAGACCCATAATAAATTCATAAAAGAACCAAACTTCATGAATGTTTTTTGTGACAAACAAGTATGTGCGCCAATAACTCTATCACAAAAAAATAAGAGTTGTAGAAATTATTGGAAACTCAAGACAGCCATGACATTATGTTCTTTTTAAGTGTATGTAAACTTTTGACCACAACTGTATATACTGTATAAGTATTTTTATACACACATACAGTATATGCATGTATACTAACATATACAGTATATATTTATACATATCACGTCCGGAAAATTGTGCTGCCACTCGCTGCAGCGCCAAAGCTAAGTGCTATCTTTCTATCTGTGTGCTTCTAATTGTTTTACAGCTTTCTTTATTCTTTCTCCAACATATTTAATAGTCTTATCAAACTTAAAAAGCACCCACTCTCTGTTTCACTGCCTCTCTTTTAGCTAGCTAACTGCTAAGCTAGCAAAGTTTAGCTAGTCTCGGTCCGAAGCCGCTGCGCTCCAAAGGCATCTGTTCCTTCACGCCGCTGCTACTTTTTGCCTATTGCTCCAAAGACAACAAGAACTCGATTCAATGAAATAAACAACGTGAGTATAGCTACCTGTTCTTCGTGCACCATTCTCAGGGATAGGTTGGCCCTTCTCGAGGGCCATGTCCACCAGTTAGAGCAAAGTCAATCAATCAATCAATGTTTATTTATATAGCCCTAAATCACAAGTGTCTCAAAAGGCTGTAAGTAATTTCGTAACTTTAGACGTTTACTAGCTTTAGCTGTAGCGACCTGACTATCCCAGTTTTCAGCATCCCTAAATGGTAAATGGGTCGTACTTGTATAGCGCTTTTCTACCTTTTTTAAGGAACTCAAAGCGCTTTGACACTATTTTCCACATTCACCCATTCACACACACACATTCACACACTGATGTTAAACGACCTACAAGCCACAGTGAACCGGTTGAGACACACAATAGATTTAGCCCTTTAGCTAGTCCTACACCCCAGTCTACCGGACACCACACCTTAGTCATAGGGGACTCCATCACCGGAAACATACAGTTTAGTAAACCAGCCATCTATTCCCGGGGCCAGCGCACCTGACATTGAAGCTAGTCTTAGGGAACTAACTCCCAACAGGCCTAGTAAACTCGTACGACAGGCTAATCGCACCACAAGCTACGCGAACATAGTTGTACACATGGGCTACAATGACACTAGGTTGAGACAGTCAGAGATTACAAAACGGAACATAGCTAGGATTTGTAATCTCGCCAGAAATATGTTTCGGCATCGAGCATTTGTCTCTGGCCCCCTGCGAGAGGCAATGATGAGAGGTATAGCAGATTAGTCTCGCTTTACAAGTGGCTGTCTAGTTTTTGTAGAGATCAGAGACTAACGTTTATTGATAATTGGCCATCTTTCTCAGGCAAACTGGCATTGCTGGGGAGGGACAGCCTTCACCCTAATCGGGAAGGCGCCATTACTTTCCTAGGAACATAGATTATTATTTGGGTCACACTTGACTAACTACACTAGAGCAAGGACACAGGCAACTACAGTGCCTGTTAGCCAGGGTGAGGAGTCAGTTAAGCTAGAACTAACCAGCGCCAGGCTGCAAAATTCCTGCACAAATAGCATTTATCTCAGAATGAAACATAACTCACATAATATTTTTTTCTGTAGTGTGCCAGAGGTGGACATGCATTCTACTGAGGAAGCAAATTATGACGCGTTAAATCTATCGCAGCATCAAGCAAATAATCTCAAGATCTCATCATATCAATTCCTAGATGTGACCAAAATGATTTAGGGCGCACTACGCAAAATAGACGTAACATTTTTAAATATCAGTACTACGGATAACATTAACAAAAATTCCTCAAAACAGCTCACTACCTATAATATGGGCTTTTTAAACAGCAGATCATTGTCTCCCAAAGCGCTATTAGTTAATAAGGTCGTTAGAGACAACAATCTTAACGTCATTGGTCTTATTGAAACTTGGCTAAAATCAGATTCAATTTTTCCGCTTAACGAGGGATCTACTTCTAACTTTACGAGTGCACATACAGTGCAAAAAAGCGGTTATTCATCCTGAGCTTAAAAGACCTAATTTGACCTCATGGTAAACTACCACCCAGTGTCTCACCATTCATTTATCTTGAAAATCCTCGAAAAAACTGTTCCACAGCAGCTAAATGAACACTTGGCATCCAACAATTTCTGTAAACCCTTTCATTCCAGTGTAAGGGCAAATCACTCTACTGAGACCACCCTCGTAAAATTGACTAATGATCTATTGCTAACTATGGATGCTGATGCGTCATCAGTGTTGTTGCTACTTGATCTCAGCGCTGCGTTCGATAACGCTGATCATAACAATCTATTAGCACGTATCAAAACACGTATTGGCATGTTAGACTTAGCCTTTTCTTGGTTTAACTCCTATCTTACTGACAGGATGCAGTGTGTCTCCCATAACAACGTGACCTTGGAGTATGTTAAGGTAACATGCGGAGTTCCACAGGGTTCGGTTCTTGGCCCTGCACTCTTTAAAATCTATATGGTGCCGCTAGGTGACATCATACGCAAATATGGTGTTAACTTTTACTGTTATGCTGATGACACCCAACTCTACATGCCCCTAAAGCTGACCAACACGCCGGATTGTAGTCACATGGAGGCGTGTCTAAATGAAATCAAACAATGGATGTCGAACAACTTTTTGCATCTTAACGCTAAGAAATGTTGATTAACGTTCCTGCTAGACACCGGCACTTATTAAATAATAACACCTTAATATTTGACAACAAAACAATTACACAAAGCAACTTGGTAAATAATCTCGGTATTATCTTCGACCCAACTCTCTCATTTGAGTCACACATTAACAGTGTTACTAAAACAGCCTTCTTTCAAGTTTTGATAGTTTTCAGCTAGCAATTAACGCACCAGTTGTCAGTCAGCTATTGGTGCACCAGTTGCCAGCTAGCCATTAACATGCCAGTTGTCAGCTCGCGATAATCGCGCCACTTGTCAGCTCGCGATTAGTGCACTAGTTGTCAGCTAGCGATTAACGGCACACGCTGCCAGTTAACAATTAGCGCTCTAGTATTCAGCTAGCGATTAATGCGGCAGTTGTCAGCCAGCAATTAGCGCGCAAGTTGTCAGCTAGCGATTCACGCTGCAAGCTGCCAGCTAGTAATAAACACTCTAGTATTCAGCTAGCAATTAGCATGAGGTTGGTCTCAGTAGAGTGATTTGCCCTTAAACTGGAATGAAAGGGTTTACAGAAATTGTCAGCTCGCGATTTGCACGCCAGTTGTCAGGTAGCAATTAGCGGACTAGTTGCTGGATGGCAATTAATGGTGCTATACCATATTATTTGAATATCTTAGTATTGCAAAATTACAAGATACTGTCAGGACCACATTATTTTAAAACATAATTGTATATAGGATACATACGTATGGGTCCCCGCTTTATCTCTACATCATTGGCCTGTAAAATGTTAAAGACCCTGTTCTAATACATTTGGGGAGAACATGAGCTATGATGTTGTATAAACTGCCTTACATATCCAGTATTATGACGTTAGGGTGTTGCCTAAAATATGTTTTAAAAGAGAAAAAACACACCTCATTCGCCAGCAGTAAATTAATTTCAGTAAATCCCACTGTTAGGATATACACCCACAAATTTAATTGCATCAGAAATGGCTTTACTTCAGTAAAGCTTTTGCAAGGATCAGTTTAAGTGTGTGGTCTACTTTGCACTCCCTTTTCTGGCCAATATTTTGCCCACATTTGGGATGTGCGGTCATGCTTTTCTCAGATGAAATGAATGCTGGTGGGTCATGTAGGAATGTGAGCACATGTGCCTCATTCCACTCAAATAAGTATGGGAAGTAAAGCTTTGGCATGTGTTTCCTTGTGGGATGTCGTTTTTGAGAGTATGCAATCGTACTCAGAACGTGTCACCCTGCCTATAAAACCTTACATTATTACGGTGAAATTCAAAACATCTGTTGGGCACGGTGCCTGCTGTTGGAATTAGGATTTAGTGAAAAGGGCGTTTGTTCTCTGCTAATGCAGTTAAGTGAAGTCACAGATGACAGCGAGCCCAAGGAAGTTGTGGGTATAAACCACATTGATGCCATGTTATGGTTAAATAAAAATATCATTACAATCATAAGTCCAAGTAAGGATTTTTTGTTGCAAACATTGAACTTGTCTCTTGATTGACAGACACATTTTATGACACAGAATTAAAAAAAATCCTTTTAACATGGTAAAGTATTCTCAGAATGAGCAATCCCCATCATGAAGGAATTGACAATAAAAAGTGCATCAAGTCTTTCTGAAGTTTCAGTAGCAACACTAATGCTTCAGCTCGGGACTATGATGGCATTATTGGCGCTAGCACGAACATCATGCTACAAGCTGCGCGTGAGGATTGCGGGGGTTGCTGCTGCATATCTGTCGTCCAAGCTAAAAGACATGCGAGTCATGCAGAAAGGGTCAAAGGGCGTCAGCGCGTCATACAAGGGTGGGTGTGCACACACGGCATGCATGGTGGAGCAGGGAGGGTGAATAGCGGTGCAAATGGGGAGGAATAAATACTGTATATATGCTCATAAAGAACATAGTGCTATCATGATACCTGTGGAAGGCCTGCATAATCATGTCATGGAATTACTTATGAAAATGTAGACCTTTACATTCTTCATGACTGCTTGGCAGCAGCTGTTTTGGAGAGGTAGTGGGCGGGGGACGAAGAGACAGTAGGCGGGAGGAGCAGCAGCAGGGAGGACAATGGAAAAGGTGTCGAAAAAGTTGGTCACTTACAGTTGCTCAAGAGAGACAAGCCCCTTAAATGCTTGTCTGTCAATTGATTGGATTTCATTCTTGTACAAATAGCTGAAAGGAGAGATAACCAGTAACATTAGTAACACACTCACACATCTGCCTGGCAGTTAAGACAATGGGGCAGTTCAAATAAAATAAGAGTCTGCAAGTGAGGTCGGCCTTAGTGCAGAATTGTAAACGAGGCTGGCATAGGCTGTTTTCAATTTGCACATCTGTACTTGGAACAGGGTTGCTAATGTGCTTCTTTTGCTGTTTGTTCTCTCTTTAGCTGCAGACCACATAACAATGAAACATACCACAATTGTAGAGAGCTGTGGAAAACTTGACTGTATTTGTTTGTGTTCACAATACAGCTGTGAAACCATCACAACACTCACTGCCAATTAGCAGTTACATAACTCTATAGGACAAGGAACCCTACAGTATTTGGTAACAAACCTCAGTTAAAAATATGCAACTTGAATTACTGTCAGAGGGTATTGTTTGTGTGTTTTGATTTTGTTGTAAAAAACTTAAAACTAAATAAACACTTACCTGGGATTTAATTGAATACAATGCAATATTTGTCTGTTTCTATGAATGTACTCTTTCATCCAGGTCATAGTAATCTCAGGGCATTCAATCGATCGCAACTGGACTGTTTGGTTTGTCTTAGAAAACGTTTTGCCTCTCATCCGAAAACGGTTGTCTGTATGTCATTGAGCCAGGAAGAAGATCCCTCAATTGACTGGATTAATAATCATATCCAATCGACATCCGTTGCAACGGATCACCTGGAATGGGGGTCCCTACATCTGAGGTCCCCTCTTTTTCCTCAATTGGGGTCTTTTGAGTTTTTCCTTACCCGAATGGGGGTTTTGATCAGGTGATGTCTTTGTGATTTTGTAAAGCCCTTTGAGACATTGGGCGGTATAGCTCGGTTGGTAGAGTGGCCGTGCCAGCAACTTGAGGGTTCCAGGTTCGATCCCTGCTTCTGCCAGCCTAGTCACTGTTGTTGTGTCCTCGGGCAAGACACTTTACCCACCTGCTCCCAGTGCCACCCACACTGGTTCAAAATTGTAACTTAGATATTGGGTTACACAATATAAAGCGCTTTGAGTCACTAGAGAAAAGCGCGATATAAATATAATTCACCTCACTTCACATTTGTGATTAAGGGCTTTATAAATACATTTGGATTTATTTACTTTTTTTAAACATTGATGTAATGTATAAAAATGTCTACTAATATTTAATTTTGAACATTTCTAAATTTTTTTTAAAAAAGGCACTGAAGTAAAAAAAACTCTTTCCTGATGGTTAATTTTCAAGCATTTCAATGCCTGTAAAAGACAGATTAAGGAATTTGGCTTTGCTCCGTGACAAAAACCCCTCCTGACGCATACATGTTCCCTATCCTTTTTACATGCCAAAAGAAATATGATACAAGAAAAACAATTTCTTACAGCTGTCTGTACTCTTATGTCCTGTTTTTATTTTTGCACGTTCCACAATAGTACCCGCGACGACAGATACGGATCTTCCCGCTGCACTAGGACGCAGCGCATGGAAAAACAAACACCCTTTAATCATTGCATTCTTTCTTCATTGCTATAGCATATCCGTGCTATCAGGTTTAAGCAAGGAGTGGAACAAATGGGGGAGAAATAAATATTTTAAGGGATAGGCATGTTGAGATAAATCCTAACTAAAGTGAATTAAACATAATGGTTTAGGTCAGTTTAAAAGTCAGGAAATTACGGTGAAACTTTCAAAGTTGAAAACAATCTGTTCCAAGGCAGCATTAGAACATATGTTGTATTTGGCAATATACCCTGTTAAGTAACTAAAATGCAGCGAGGCTAGTTAAGAATCAGCACTTGTGTGCTTCTCTGAACTAAAGCTTGAGCTGACGTCCCATGAGGTTTGCTGATGTCTTGTGTGACGTCACGCATAATGAGTTTTTGAGGTGATCGGTTGCAGATTCATTGCACTTGCAGAACATGGACTTAACTGTTGAGGCTCCTGCCAGTTACGCCTTTAGGAATCGTTAAGGGGAGAAAATATGGAGTTGCTTCCTGCCTTTGCAGCTGTAACTGTGTCCACTCATGTGGATTTTTTTAACAAGATTTTAAGAGTGTGTTTGTCGGAGATACTAGTAAATAATTGTCATTGAGATCATCATGACATTCAGTCATGCCGAAGTTAAAGCATCACTAAGTAACTTTTCAACCTTCATAAAATATTTTCATAACTTTTGGGATGATACATCGGCTTACAACTAGTTGAATGACACCTCTGTCATGGCCTGAGGGGGTCTGTATTGCTCTCACTGGCACTTAGGAACTTTGAGGAGGGTAGCAGGAACACTGCCACACAAAAAACTACAAATGTGGGGAATTTGCTTTACAGATAAGTAAGCCCATTTCTTTATAGTGTCTGCTATTTAACATCAACATAGCCATTAGACATGTAATATTTGTAATCCGTGCCAATTTGACCTTAAAATGGATGAAATAAAACAAAAAAATATTACAGTAGACATCATGTCAGTTTGATGCTATATGCGCTACTCCTCAATGGAAATGTGGTCTTCCTTCTGGTAAAACATTACTGCTTTGGTCCACTGGCGCAGCCAAAAACAACCAAAGCTGAAAGTTCTGAAGTGGGGCTTTAAAATATCTAAGTTAGACAAACTTGAAAACTGCCCAACATGTCAATGTATTCTAAAAGAGAGATCAGATCAGAGTTCAGTTAAAAACTTTTAAAAACTACACTGGCATATAGGTGATCTATGACCATCTTTTCTGTACAGGACCTTAAAAACAGCAAGTAAAACTCCTAAGGAATTACAGATCCTTGCATTGACAATTTTGGCTGTTTTTTTACCACAATTTGTAACTCAGACCTAAATCAAATGTCCACTACAGAGAATGCTGGTTCTTAGGAATGCAGTATATAAGAATAATAGCAAAGGGGGAAGTGTGGCCTTCCAGTCTTTTGCTTTGTGGAAATTCAGCCCCCAGAACATTTTATTTTTTTAGTTGAACAGCTCTGCCTTAATGTACTGTATGTGTTTTCATCTACTTTATATTTGAAATCTTTAGAAAACATGTACACACAGAAAATGCAGGAGGTACAATTACTATCAGTTGATTTTGATGAACAAAGAACATTTGTTTCTATGATTGCAGTATATAGTACACTACATGTTTAAAAGACTAAGTATTTTCAGAATGCTATGTAACCTCAATTTGACCTGTTTAGTGCAGTGACCACTGAGGCGCTGGGGTTATCTTTTAGATTAGGTTTGGTGCACATGAAAGCTGAGAGGGAGACTGTATTCAAAGGGAAGAACAAAGATGGTGCTGGAGGTGCAACCATACAGATAGGATACACTTTACACTAATCACAAAGGTCAGAACAATGGTGCAGGGTTTAGATAAACTGTACTTTCAAGGGAGACCTGTTCTGTCATTAAAGCAGTTCATGAAATGCCAAAACATTTAATTAAAGTGTGAATCGCGACGATATACTGTACGGCAGGAGGGAACATGTACTCACATGTTGAAGGGCCACTGGCCTGAAAAGAGAGGGAGGAAAAAAATACTTCCTTCAAACCCTCAACATGCTTAAAGGCCTACTGAAATGAATTTTTTTTATTTAAACGGGGATAGCAGATCTATTCTATGTGTCATACTTGATCATTTCGCGATATTGCCATATTTTTCCTGAAAGGATTTAGTATAGAACAACGACGATAAAGATTGCAACTTTTGGTATCTGATAAAAAAAAGGCTTGCACCTACCGGAAGTAGCGTGACGTAGTCAGTTGAACATATACGCAAAGTTCCCTATTGTTTACAATGATGGCCGCATGAAGTGAGAGAGATTCGGACCGAGAAAGCGACAATTTCCCCATTAATTTGAGCGAGGATGAAAGATTTGTGGATGAGTAAAGTGCAAGTGAAGGACTAGTGGGGAGTTGAAGCTATTCAGATAGGGAAGATGCTGTGAGAGCCGGGGGTGACCTGATATTCAGCTGGGAATGACTACAACAGTAAATAAACACAAGACATATATATACTCTATTAGCCACAACACAACCAGGCTTATATTTAATATGCCACAAATTAATCCTGCATAAAAACACCTGCGTGTTTGTTATGCTAGCTCCTAGCTCCTCTGCTAGCTCCTAGCTCCATAGAACACGCCAATACAATTCAAACACCTGATCAACACACACAATCACTCAGCCCAAAAGACCGTTCACCTAACCCAAGGTTCATAAAGCTTATATATTTTTTAAAAGTTACGTACGTGACGCGCACATACGGTCAAGTTATCGAATGTTTAGCAGCCAAGGCTGCATACTCACGGTACCTGATATTCAGCTGGGAATGACTACAACAGTAAATAAACACAAGACATATATATACTCTATTAGCCACAACACAACCAGGCTTATATTTAATATGCCACAAATTAATCCTGCATAATAACACCTGCGTGTTTGTTATGCTAGCTCCTAGCTCCTCTGCTAGCTCCTAGCTCCATAGAACACGCCAATACAATTCAAACACCCGATCAACACACACAATCACTCAGCCCAAAAGACCGTTCACCTAACCCAAGGTTCATAAAGCTTATATATTTTTAAAAAGTTACGTACGTGACGCGCACGTACGGTACGGTACGTGTTATGCTAGCTCCTAGCTCCTCTGCTAGCTCCTAGCTCCATAGAACACGCCAATACAATTCAAACACATGATCAACACACACAATCACTCAGCCCAAAAGACCGTTCACCTAACCCAAGGTTCATAAAGCTTATATATTTTAAAAAAGTTACGTACATACGCAAAAAAAAGCCAAAGCTGCATACTCACAGTAGCACGTCTGCGTCTTTGTCATCCAAATCAAAGTAATCCTGGTAAGAGTCTGTGTTGTCCCAGTTCTCTACAGGCGTCTGTGTATCCAAATCAAAAGTCCTCCTGGTTAGAGTCTCTGTTATCCGAGTTCTTCCATCTTGACTGCATCTTTCGGGAATGTAAACAAAGAAGCGCCGGCTGTGTACTGTTGTGGCTGACTACGTTCGAAAAATACGTCCATTTCGCACCGACAACTTTCTTCTTTGCTTGCTCGGCTTCCTTCTCCATAATGCAATGAACATGATTGAAACAGATTCACGAACACAGATGTCCAGAATACTGTGGAATTATGAAATGAAAACAGAGCTTTTTCGTATCGGCTTCAATGTGGAAGGCATACCCGTGTTCGCCGGGCTACGTCACACGCATACGTCACACGCAGAGGCGTTTCGAACCGGAAGTTTAGCGGCAAATTTAAAATGTCACTTTATAAGTTAACCCGGCCGTATTGGCATGTGTTATAATGTTAAGATTTCATCATTGATATATAAACTATCAGACTGCGTGGTCGGTAGTAGTGGGTTTCAGTAGGCCTTTAAGTCTGCTTATCTAATTTATTAGATACAGGGTGAAGTTATTTCTAAACTTGCAGTTCAAAAGTTATTGTTGTGATTGTTTTAACAACAGTCGAGACGCCAAGTGCATCTTCTGTCTTAAAATCTGAGAAATATGGTACTTAACCGACATACAAATACTATACGATACAAAGTGGTAGCATGTTACTCCATGTTTCCCATACATTACGCTGCAAATACATTTCTTGATTTTTCTTTTTTTTTTTAGATTTAGCGTTACAGGAATGTGGCTGTCAGGTTCCACATAACATTGATCGCGTTATTTGTTTTGTAAATTATATTTTGAAGTTTTACGCAACAGGCTTCCTTGGCTAAGCAGGACACAGTACAGAGCAGCAGACTGGCAAAGTAGTATGACGTTAGCAGTCAATATTTGTTTCTACAAAGTTTTTCAACTGTATCCTTGTATGTAAAAATGCATTTGCTGTTTTATGTAAATTTTGATCGTTCACATCTAATTTGTTAAACGTTTGTACAAGTTTGTGATGCTAATTTTTAATAATAGTTATCCTGTCAATTGGATTTTTAATTGTATGTTAGCAATAAGCTAGCGGCATAAGTTATAGCCTTTGTCCTGTATGATTTAATTGTTATTCCTCAGTTTATATCAAGTTGTATTATTGATTTAACATTATTTTTACATGTATATGCACTTCACAAGTAATAGTATATACATATATTATTTGTTTTCCTTTGTGGGCTTAGTTTTACTTATTTCTTTTTTTATTCTGGAGTCTCAGGAAACAACCTCAAGTTGGTAGTTTTTTAAAAGGACTGTTTACCTTAAGGCTGCAGCTAACGATTATTTTTTTATCGATTAATCTATAGATTATTTTTTTCGATTAATCGGTTAATCTATAGATTTTTTTTCCCGATTAATCTATAGATTATTTTTCCTTTTACCGATTTTTTTATTTATTTAAAATGAAGATGAAAAAATAAATGTAGGCCCGTTTTTTCAAAAGGCATGGCTTTTATTTACAAAAAAAAAGAAGTATGGCCACTCAGTCAACATTGACAACATCATGACAAAATATTCTGTAACAATGTAAACATTTAATACTTTTAACATTTAACAAAATTAAAAGTATCTTATTTGCTTTTTAATGTGCAAATATAAAAGTAAACATCCAGTGCAAATCTTAATATTCTGCAATAGTATAAGCATTTCAAAAGTAAAAATATTGCTTATTTTGCTTTAAAATGTGCAAAAATAAAGATAAACATCCAATACAAAAAAGTGCAAAACGAAATATTCTGTAACAACAGTGTAAACATTTCAACAAAAGTGAAAGTATTGCTTATTTGCTAAAATGTGCAAAAATAAAGATAAACATCCAATACAAAAAAGTGCCAATCTAAATATTCTGGAGCACTGTAAACATTAAGTATTGCTTTTAAAATGTGCAAAATAAACATTCAGTCCAACACAGTACACAATAACCAATTATACTCATTCCAGTGAGTGACTAACAGTTGTAATGAAGAAAGGTTAGCATGTGTACATGCTCTGGTTCTTTTCTTGTTTATAATATTCCCAGCAGCTGAAAATAGGCGCTCAGAAGGGGTCGATGTGGCTGGAACTGAGAGGTAATTAGCCTTCACCTCAAGCCAGGACTGCGAGTGAGCTGAGCTGCAGTTTAAGTTTCTAGAAGGTCAACGGGCTCATAGTGATGTTACTAGTAGTTGACTGGGAGGTGTTTATTATCATTTGGGGAGAGTCCGCTGCCTGATGCTCACCTGCTAAACACCTATCTGCTCGACGCTGAAGCGCTGACTACATGCGCTCTGAATACGCACTGCTGATTGGCTGGTAACGTTTTGAATACGCACTGCTGATTGGCTGATAACGCTTTGTGTGTACCAATCAGATGGTTGTGTGGGTGGGACAATGCTGCGTGCTGAGACAGAAGCAGAAGGAGCAAAGCAGCTTGTTAAGACTTTAGCTTTAGCTTAGAAACTCGTTCGGTACACCCCCGTACCGAACCGAAAGCCCCGTACCGAAACGGTTCAATACAAAACACGTACCGTTACACCCCTAGCAGATACAAATGACACATTCATGTTTTTGTGTAATGATGACAACGTATGCTCACGCGGACGATTGACTAGTTGATGGTTTTCTTTTCAAATGTTCGTTCATAGCCGTTGTGCTGCTATGATAGGCCATTTCCGCTCGACACAGCGTGCATACAACAACATTATTAGGCCGTGTATTGAAATACTCCCACACTTTTGACGACTTTTGGCGTGATTTTTTCCCCCTCGCTCGCACCGTCTGCTTTGCGGTCCGCCATGACGGTAGTGTGACGTAAATATGCGACGCGTCGACGCACAAAAACGGCGTCGACGTATTTACGTAACCGATGACGTCGACTACATCGACGCGTCGTTTCAGCCTTAGTTTACCTAACTGCTAAACTAAATTGTGAGGTGTGGCTAGGAGGCCATTTGCGGGCGGCAGCTTGTTTTAATTCATTGGCCCCTGTTGCATTGTAGATGAACAATAAACTAAATGGAAAAACAAACAAACACGGAAAATAGAGCAAAAATGAATAGTGTGACAAGATGTGTTGATACTGTAAATAATAACACATATTTGTCTTTAACTGTATGTATAACATTTGTGTATCCTTTTTAAACAAATACATGCATCATAGACAATTATGCAAATTGAATAATGGCATAATCAAACAGCCCTGCCCCAGCCTCCATGATTAGATTGCAGTTTTGTGGGAAACACTATTACTAGTCAAAAACTAAATAACACAAAGCTCTAAATACGATGTATCGCACAGCAAACTAATTAAGTTGAATTGTTAACTTTCTGACTGTTTAAATCAAAACTGGACAGAAGTGAGTCGATCATTGCAAAACCAGAAGGTGATAACAAAAGTGAGCTGACACAAATGCCTCATTCACGTCATGTGCAGTGTTTCTGACAAAGATGAGTCTTTTTAAATTATTTTATGGACAAAGGAATGCAACTGTCATCCATTTTCCGCTCCAATTGAAAGTTTGACATGTTATTTTAGGCTAACCACCCAACACACATCCCATGACCTGCAAAGAAAAGACAGAAGTGATATAAGGCCAACTTACAGATATTTGAGGTTTTCCAAATCTTCAAATGTCCCCCTGGGAATCCTTCGTATATGATTGTTGTTAAGGAGGCTGCAAGAAAAAAAAAGTTACTTTGAGGTTCCTCAAATGTAAGTTTGTACATTATGCAAGAAGTAGAAGATAATCAATGTTTGTAAGACGGTGAGTATGTGCTTCTCTGGATACTAAAACTGTGTTTTTTCAATGATGAATTTAGTCTTTGAATTTCAACATGAGTAACATGTACATATGGATGGGTACCGAACCCGATATGTTTGTGGCTCTCACCGAATCCTGCCGGTCTTACTGGGTACCAATTCACGTAAAATGGTGCCATGTTTCGGTACCTCGTGCGTGATGCAGGGATGTGTGATATGGCTGAAAACTGTATTACGATAAGTTGTTTTAATTTGTTGATATCAATTATTAGGGGTGTGTAACGATTGATCAATATATCAAAAGATCAATTTATATTCCTAAATTTTAAGTATATCGATGTGTGCTTGGCAAGTTTGCCTCCTGTATGATAGATATCGACCCAAGATCGTTTCAAAGAGTAACCGATAAATTTTATCGATACTAGTAAAAAGAAAAAAATGTGTTTTAAGAATGACAGACTTTGTATGATGTTTAACACTTTTAATAATACATGTTTTAAACGCTTACTCTATTTCCCCATCTGTGACGCCATCAAAACAAAAATGGCGGATAACTACGGTGGTCCAGAAAGATCATAACAATTGCAAATGCCACAAGACTATCATAAATTACAACACAAAAACATTCAGCAACAGCACGGTTGCAAAAGCCACAACAACAACAAACCACTCAACACAATAATATAAAGCCACAACAGAACTTTAAGCCACAAAAGACGCAACCGACACAACGGAAGTGTCAGCGAAGGAAGTTAAGGCGACGCACTGACTTCCGGAACACGACACCTTGCAACTAGCAGCCAAGTAGAAGTAATTTAATCAGAAACAAATACATACTAGGGATGGATCAAGGAGGCTATGGAATTTAGGAAACAAGGGCCCAATACCATCAACAGGGATGAGGGGGCATGCATGCTTCCGCACACCTGGGACGCTGTCCTTAATCGGCGACACCAGTGAGGAGAACAAGCAAGTAAATCTACTGTTAAAAATGTTGGTTACTGTGCTTTTATTGAAAATTGCTTAAATGTTGAAATTGTGAGCAGAAAATGTTTCCTCTTGTTTATTCAACCTAAAGTGTTGATTGCACTTTTTTAAAATACAATGTTAATTGTTGTTTTCTTGCTTGTTTGTATCTATAGTTCATTTATACCTAGTTCCCTTACAAAAATAACAAGGATATAAGAAACTTCACCTGCAGTGTCCAGTATCCAGTATTTATTTGACAGTCATACTGGTTGATTTTATTTGATAAAAAGTTACTGAATTGAACACAATTAATCACTGAGTGGTTTCAGATCGTATCGTTCTAAAAAAATTAGATCATCCATGAATCGTATTGGCAACCACAAATATCGAATTGAATCGTTGTCAAAACAAATTGTTACACCCCTCATAATTATTGAGATTTTTTATGACCTATGGAAAATACGGACTGTGAGAAAAATACATTCATTAAATGTTAACAGTTTCATTTATAATGTAACCTTCCTCTGAATGTAATCCCTTCAACTATCAAGGCAGAAAGGAAAGGAAACGTCAACACAACCATTGAAAACAGTCAACCAATCAAAGTAAACAAAATTCTAAAATCACAACAAACCCTTAACAATAACGTATTTAAATAAAGCTGCAAAAATAAGGAATATGATAGAAATGCTTTAACAAAGTGTAATAAAATAGTGCAAAGTGTCTCATTGCTCACCGTTTACTTAAGGTTTTTTTTTGCTAAGTTACCACACCACGAGTGCCTTTGTTCATTCGTTTAACCATGCTTCATTCATTCCGGTTTCTTATGACCCCAAAATATAAATATGCATATATTGAACGTTTTATCAAACGCATTTTTTATTCATATTAATCACGTGTCTTGTGCGATATATATTGATATCGTTTTATTAGTTGCTGTTTGCACTTCAGCATTCTGCGCTCACCGCCGCAGCACTGAGAGCTGACTCAATCAAATTACCTCTCGGCAATGTTGCAATTTTCATATCGTTTTATCGGCCAAGCCCTCGCGTGACGTCGCGCCCGGTTGCTCTTTGCACTTTGGCATTTTGCGATCACTCTCGCGGCACTGAGAGAAGACATTACCTTTCGGCAATGTTGCAATTTTCAATGCCCACAAAGCAACTAAAAAAAAACTCTAACGTAAGTCAAATAAGGCTCCACTCTCCCAAAAATGCGCTATCTTGGTGATAATATACATTTGCCTTGTGCGTAGTAAGTACAATACTTACAGTAGTAACACTTTTTAGGGTTAACAAAAAACAAAACAATACACTACTGGCATCTAACATCTTTGACTCGCAACTGTAATTGCAACTTAATGTTACACCTACAAAAGATACTCCAAAATGTAATAATGAATCAAGATATAACAACTGGACAGCAGTTATCATGATCAGCTCATTTTTAAATGTGGCAATAAAAATATTTTATTATTAACAACAATGAATATTTATTAACACACAAAAAAAAAGAAAAAATATACCGCAGAGTATCAGTACCAGGTACCGTAGTAATTGGTACCGTATTGATTCAAATGTGAATAGTATGCCCAACCTTACATGTAAGAATGAGCATCGTTTGGATTTGGACGATTACGGTTGCGACTCCGCTTCCTTGTTTTGATTCCAGTTCCCAATGATTCTCGATTCCGATTCTTTTAAGAAGCAGTTGCAAAAACGTACTATTTTCACGGGGCCATTTTCAACGAGCAAATACATATCAATCCTTTAAACTTGAATATACATTTTATGAAGTTTCTTTCCATAGGAGTACAATTCACAAAAAAGAGGCAACGTGGGTCCCCTTCCAAATGGACTTACCACCCGTAGGAGGTAAGTAGAGTGCTCTGTGAGTTGGGCTGAAGTCAAAGGCAGGGCCCTTGGCGGTTCGATCCTCGATTACAGAAGCTAGCTCATGGGACGTGGAACGTCAACTCGCTGGGGAAGAATACGCCTGAGCTGGTGCGCGAGGTAGAGAAGTTCCGGCTGGATCTAGTCTGTCACACTTCGACGCACAGCAAGGTCTCTGGAACTCGTCTTCTTGACAGGTGCTGGACTTTCTTCCACTCTGGCGTTGCCAGCAGTGAGAGGTAACAGGCAAGGGTGGCTATACTCGTTACCCCACGGCTCAGAGCCTGTACGTTGGAGTTCAACCAGGCGGACGAGAGGGTCGCTTCCCTCCGCCTCCGGGTTGGGGGACCGGTTCTAACTGTTGTTTGTGCTTACGCACCAAACAGCAGTTCAGAGTCTCCGCCCTTTTTGGAGTCCCTAGAGGGAGTACTGGAAATTTCTCCCTCAGGTAATTCCCTTGTTCTACTGGGGGACTTCAAAGCTCACGTTTGCATTGACAGTGAGACCTGGAGAGGCATGATTGGAAAAAACGGCCGTCCTGATCTGAACCAGTGTGGTGTTTTGTTATTGGACTTTTGTGCTCGTCACAGATTGTCCATAACAAACACCATGTTCAAACACAAGGATGTCCATATGTGCACTTGGCACCAGGACCCCCTAGGCCGCAGTTCAATGATCGACTTTGTGGTTGTATCATCGGATATGCGGTCTCATGTTTTGGACACTTAGGTGAAGAGAGGGGCAGAGCTTTCAACCAATCACTACCTGGTGTTGAGTCAGCTCCGAAGGTGGGGAAGGTTGCCGGACAGGCCTGGCAGACACGCCTAGTGAGGGTCTGCTGGGAACGTCTGGCAGAGTCTCATGTCAGAGAGTTTCAGTTCCCACCTATGGAAGAACTTTGAACATGTCACGAGGGAGGCTCTGGACATTGAGTCCCAGACGACCATGTTCCGTGCCTCTATTGTTGAGTCAGCCTATCGAAGCCTGGTCAGTGTCTGCCGTGGAGGTAATCTGAGTGCTCAGAGAGTATGGGGTATCGGACCGTCTGATTGTGGCAGTCCACTCCCTGTATGATCAGTGTTAGAGCTTGGTCCGCATTACCGGCAGTAAGTCGGACCCATTTGCAGTGAGGTTTGGACTCCGTCAGTGCTGCACTTTGTCATCGATTCTGTTTACAGCTTTTATGGACAGAATTTGGAGGTGCAGTCAGGGCGTTGAGGAGATCCAGTTTGGTGGCTGCAGGATTAGGTCTCTGCTTTTTGCGGATAATGTGGGCCTGCTGGCTTCATTCGGCCAGGATCTTCAGCTCTCACTGGATTGGTTCACAGCTGAGTGTGAAGCGACTGGGATGATAATCCGCACTTCCAAGTCTGAGTGAATGGTTCTCGCTCGGAAAAGGGTGGAGTGCCATCTCCGGGTTGGGAAGGAGATCTTTCCCAAAGTGGAGGAGTTCAAGTACCTCAGGGTCTTGTTCACGAGTGAGGGAAGAGTGGATCGTGAGATCGACAGGCAGATCGGTGTGGCGTCTGCAGTGATGCGGGTCCTGCTTCGGTCCTCGTGGTGAAAAAGGAGCTAAGCCGGAAGGCAAAGCTCTCAATTTACTGGTTGATCTACGCCCCTAACCTTACCTATAGTCATGAGCATTTGGTTATAACTGAAAAGACAAGATCGCGGGTACAAGCGGCAGAAAGTAGTTTCCTTCGTCCAGTGGCGGGGCTCTCCCTTAGAGATAGGGTGAGAAGCTCTGTCATTCAGGAGGAGCTCAGAGTAAAGCCGCTGCTCCTCCACATCGAAAGGGGCCAGATGAAGTGTTTCGGGCATTTGGTCAGAATGGCCCCCTAATGCCTCCCTGGTAGGAGACCTCTTGGAAGACCCAGGACATGGTGAAGAGCTGGCCTGGGAACGCATCAGGATCTCCCGGAAAGAGCTGGACAAAGTAGCTGGGGAGAGGAAAGTCTGGGCTTGTCTGCTTAGACTGCTGCCCACGCGACCCAACTTCGGATAAGCGGAAGAAGATGGAAGGATGGAAATCACATGTACATAGGTATTCACTGCCTTTGCTCACTACTTTACTGATGCTTCTTTGGCAGTAATTACAGTCTCAAGTTTTTTTGAATACAATACCACAAACTTGGCACACCTAACTTTTGGCAATTTTTCTTTGCAGCACCTCTCAAGCTCCATCAAGTGTCGTTGCGCAGCCATTTTCAGATCTCTCCAGAGATGTTCAATCAGATTCGAGTCTGGGCTCTGGCTAGGCCACTCAAAGACATTTACATAGTTGTCTTGAAGCCATTACTTTAATAACTTGGCTGTGTGCTTAGGGCCATTGTCCTGCTGAAAGATGAAACGTTGCCCCAGTTTGAGTTCAAGAGCACTCTGCAACCGGTTTTTATACAGGACAACTTTGTACATTGCTGCCCTCATCTTTCCGTCAATTATGACTAGTCAACCAGTTCCTGCCACTGAAAAGCATCCACCCCCACCATGCTTCACTGCAGGGATGGTATTGGCCTGGTGATGAGCGGTGCCTGGGTTCCTGTGAATACTAATGTACTTGTGATTTCTTAGTTTTTTATTTTTAATAAATTTGCAAAAATCGCAAAATAACACATTGTCATCATGTGGTTTTGTTTGTAGAATTTAGAGAAGGACAAAAATTAATTTATTCACTTTTGCAACACAGCTGTAACATAAAATGTGGGAATACTTTCTGGATGCACTGTATTAACTATATTATTTGTATTTATGGTGAGAGGCGAAGTAACACTACCAGTCAGTCAGCCAAAGTGAAAGGCAAAACTGAATAAATAACAATAACAGACAATTAACTCAAGTCCTCATCAAACAAAACCCAGATTGTGACGTCAATTTGAAAAAGAAAAAACGTTTTTCATTTCAAGTCTGACAGAAAGCAGTCTTTCCTGCAATCAGGTGTAAAGGGTATCTAGGAATGTACTGTACTCACCCTTCACACCTAAAGTCAGAAATGTTTAGTTAAATGAGAACTCTGTTCCACGTTCCAGTTCTGTACACTTCCACTCCTTTGGCAGGGCATGATTGGTCATGCACAAAATAGCCAAGTCACAGAATGACTTTAACAAGATCACTCTTCTTAATTACAACCGCCAATATGAATGAATAAACAAACTCTAAATAGTACACAAGTTGAATACAGCACTGTTTAAGTGATAATAGCGTAAGTAAACAGGTCAAACACAAATGTTCAGTGTAGGGCAGGACAGCAGGGGAAAGGAAAGCAAATCTTGCCCATGTCTGACACGGTAAGAAAGACCGATAATGAGTGAACTATGTGATGTACATTCTCATGTCAATATTCAAACTATTCAAAACTTACAACTGCTGTGTTATGCATGCCCTTAAACTGCAAAGAGACAATTAGCTAACTATTTAATGATTAATGGTCTTCTGTATCACTGGGAAAATAAATTCCTCCACATTTACCGAGCTCACCTAACTACATGTGTGAAAGTACAACACAGCAAACATGTTGGTGTGATTTTGTGCGTAAAACAAACAACTTTGAGTGAAGGGTATTCTATCCAGAATGAGCATATTTTTAAATGACTACTTGTAGAAAGCCATTTAGGTTGAATGTTTTTTGTATACATGAAAAATCAGAAGTGTGCATGCAAAACTAAACTTACAGTGTGTTGAGGTTCTTCAACCGGCTAAAAGATCCAGATTGTAAATCCTTGATTTTGTTGAATCTCAGATCCCTGCAATGCAAAAGGAAGTATAAATTATATTCCAGGAAAGTGACACTGAAAAAGAAAGAATATTAAGTACAAATGTCATGTCATGTAATGATCATGGAGGATAATAGACCACATGACTCATCTCACAAAAATGCTCTTGTCAAGCTTCTAATCACGAAGGAAACATTTATATAGCATTTGCCTCAAAGATAATAACCACAGGGCTTGCCATAGGAATTGCAGCATCCCTCTCAATGAACCCCTAATTTAAAAAGGATGTGGAATGACGACAGAGTTCCTGCAAAACATTTCAGTTCATCAGTCGAATTACCCTGGATTTCCACGAAACGCAGAACGACTGCTGAACGACACCGCCACCAAACGTCTCTGCCATCTGCCAATCCCCACCGCCAATCTGATGTGGACTGTTGTGGCTCTGCCGTGCACCAAAATAAGGCGGACTTCCACTACATCTCACGAATCTGCGCATAATCACGCGATAAGGGGAGTTGTAGTAAAGCGAACCACAAACAGTTTATTCTGTCCTTCCAAAAGAGCAGAAGCAAATAAACCCGGTCCTGCTATTCGAGATACCCAGTGGCTGCTGAACGGCAACACCGCGGAACGTCTTTGAGTTTTGCTGTCCATCAACTCCCACAGGCAGGCGTCTGTGACGGCACTCACTTGACTCGTGAAAAAAAAAGACAGTTTATTTTAGTATTTGTAGCAAGCAACAACGCAGAAGTGGGCTCTGTACCGAGGATGTCGTTGTGGCTTGTACAGCCCTTTGAGACACTTGTGATTTAGGGCTATATAAATAAACATTGATTGATTGATTGATTGAAGTAAATAAATAAATAAATGATAAATGGGTTATACTTGTATAGCGCTTTTCTACCTTCAAGGTACTCAAAGCGCTTTGACAGTATTTCCACATTCACCCATTCACACACACATTCACACACTGATGGCGGGAGCTGCCATGCAAGGCGCTAACCAGCAGCCATCAGGAGCAAGGGTGAAGTGTCTTGCCCAAGGACACAACGGACGTGACTAGGATGGTAGAAGGTGGGGATTCAACCCCAGTAACCAGCAACCCTCCGATTGCTGGCCAGGCCACTCTACCAACTTCGCCACGCCGTCCCCGAGTAACATCCCTGGCGAGCTTTACACACGCACGCACGCACGCACGCACGCACGCACGCACGCACGCACGCACGCACGCACGCACGCCTGATGGATGGCAGTTCTTAGGGAGTTCCAGCAGGTACTGCTAGATAGACCCCACATACCACGAGTAGTACCACAGTTTGAGAATCCCTGGTCTATGACACCGCCCTGAAGTAGGTGACAAAACAAGCATTTGCATCAAGAGTATGACGGGAGAACATATTGCACCTTCTATTCAAATCTTTGTGACCTTAGAAAACAAAACACGGGGTCACTGCCAAATTGCAATTGTGATAAGGATGTTCTCCATTGAAATGTAATCAAACACACTCCACGCTCCATTTGTGCGGAAGGCGGGGTATATCCTGGACAAGTCACCACCTCATCACAGGGCCAACACAGATAGACAGACAACATTCACACTCACATTCACATACTAAGGCCAATTTAGTTTTTAAAAGGTGGGTGAAAGCCGGAGTACCCGGAGGAAACCCACACAGTCACAGGGAGAACATGCAAACTCCACACAGAAAGACCCCGAGCCCAGGGAGGCAAATGCAATCTGTTTGCTATATTTATCCAGCAGCCTATTTCAATGTACACACAACAGGGACAGCACAATAAACAACTTTCAAAGGTTTTGCTCTCTAGTATTTCTGAGTATGGGCCCAATAACAAAATCCACTGGCTTCATAGCCAGTCAAATCTGCATAGGTCACTCTCTGTACTAGCCCCTACACATATGGATCCAATCAAAGTGAGAGAAACTTTTTCATGTGCTGACTTATTTCATTTAGAGTTAGTTTGGACATTTCATCAGCTATAGGAATAGTGTTATTTCTCGTGAGTGTATTTAAAAAGTTGAACATCCATGTGCTGAGAACCATAACCACTTTTAGACCACAACCATTTCGGCAGATTATAGCACTTAGAAAATGTGAAACTGTCAAATGTGTTGTAAATGGAGGCAAGGGTCCTCGGTGGAAAAGCGTAGGAATCACAGAGGTGTGAAAAGGACCACCACCCTTGGGAAAACAAGGCAACAGGATGAAGAGTGCACTTTCCCGGGCATGCTGAGGCATTGACTGTCCCGCCTACGGACCTCTAAGAAGGCATGCAGAGAACTACATGCTAGTTCAAGCAGCACCAATCTAATGCAGTCTTGAACACATAAGCACCATTTTTACTGAGGGTTAGAGTTCCTTAATAAAATAAAGCACCGGGATTATCTGCATGGTAAACAGCAGATTTAAACCAGCCTACAATGAATAATTATATTGTTGTTTATAGAATTGGTGGAAAGTAAATTTTCACATCAATGAAAAAAAATCCATTAGCAGGAAGGATGACCGTTTTGTCAATCAATACGCTAAATGATTAGGATTATGGGAGTTGATCATTAATGAACTTTAGTGATCACATACACAATGGACAGTGACATTTCTGTATGCATGTAATCCAACCTCTTGAAGATAGTACACATCTACCTTGGTCTGTGAAGCATCCCATTGTAGGCAACACTGGGGCTTTTCAAAAGTTCAACTGGACCTCCTTCTTACGAGAAGATCAGAAACCAGAAACCAATGATAATGGTTTATTACAATACCACCAAAGAAAGAAACAACAGCTTGGACAGAGTGATAGGAACCTACAATAATAGCAAAAAAGATATGTGCATTGTCGATAGTTTCATGTTCATTTCATACTAACTACACACACTATGACACTAAGAACACCACAGTCATCAATCAACAATTCTTCTTCCCTTACATGAGAGCGAAGCCTGGCAATAATTGCATATTGCCTGTTCTGCCCTCACTATACGTGTTGAGGTTATACAGCTTGGCAGACAGCTAACAAACAATCCAAGACGTCTAATAAAGTTCCAAAGCAGATTAATCCATTTAGGCTCTTTATTGTTGTTTATCTTGCTTTGTCTTTTCCTGTCTTTACTTTTGTCTTGCACTAGAATGTTATTTTGTATTTTTTTAAACTGAAATACACACAATGACAAATGTATAAGCTATGTGATTCAATTAACATACTGAAATGTAATACACAATATGTAAATATTAACTTCACACAAATATACAGTACTATCATCAAACAAATACTTCTGAGTGTTGAAACTATTTCGATTGTAGAAATACACGACTGGCAGCCATTTTAAGTCCTCAAAACATCCATTGAAACAGTGCACAAAAATCGTTTTTCAATAGACATCTTACTATCAAATTGAAACACTTTCCACCTTAATATTGAGTTATATAAACAAGTTAAACAGTTTACTTACAGACTTATTTTTTCCAAGGCTTGTAGGAGCTAACACAAGTTGTCTACTTCTCAATTGTCTCATGAACTGAATTGACTCGCCAACCCGGAAGTGCCCAAACTAATGACGCGTAGTATTTTCATATCGCCACAAGGTGTCAGTAAGAGTCTACAGTCAAATGGGCATAACATTGCGTCCCACAGGGCATTTCCTGTGGGAAGGGATTCGTTCTCAGGGATTCGAATAAAGAACCAACTCTTTTTCTTTACTATAGTGGTCTCGATAACGGGTACTGGTTCTCAAAAAGGGATTCGAGTCCGAAGACTCGGTTCTTTTCTTATCGAACAACCGGGAAAACCGGTTTCGAGCATCATCCCTATGTACACTGTATGACAGTAATAATTAAATCGCACAAACAGAGTCAAAAATCTAAGTACAAAAAGTACAAACAAATGTTATTCATCCATCCATCCATTTTCTACCGTTTGTCCCTTTCAGGCAAATTATTTATTTGTATTTACTGCAATTGTACAGAAATTGGATTAAACTTCTTGCCAATAAAATGTCCAACTTTGTAAAGGGGCTGTTTGGAACCTTTACGCGGCTTCCTAGCGGGCGCAAACGTTTTGTAAGGATTATATCCCACCCTCTAAACACATTTAACTACCCTATCCTAAACTATGCTCAACGTAACTGCTCTGCTGGTTCCAGCCAAGCAGTGTACTGTATTTCACCTGAAAAGTTTCACAATATCAACAATCAATTTCACTCTTTTTACTCTATTGTGCCCATCCCTATTTAATATCAAATATTATTTTCCTGCTTAATACCTTACTATTTAGATAAATAACAGTTAATAAACATTTAAAAAAATAAGTTGTGATGTACAACACATGGATTTGTTTTAAATCCAGCCACACGTAAAATCAATTCCGACTCACTGATTGAATGTGTGTTAATGGAAGTGGTTTTCAAAAATGCGTCAGCGAGGATAAGCTCTAGCTTTCAGTATACAGGGGTTTTTTGTTTTCCTGTTAAAACCCCATACAATAAAATCACAAGATGTGGGTAAAAAGTCTGCATGTGTCCCTTGAGGGTCAATAAAATAAGTGCGGTCAGGAATATCCTCATGTTTAAAAAAACAACAACAAAAAAACAGACAAACAATCAGACAATAATAAAACTAAAATAGAGATGTGTGTTGACAAGCCATGGGAACTTTATGTTCTTCTTTGTGCAGGAAACAGACTGAAACTGCATCGCCTCTGCAGGCTGCAGACAAGTAGTGCACTCCATTTTGCCTTATTTGGTTAAAGACAAACAATCCATTGTTATGCTGATTTGTATTTTTCTCGACAAGTGATATAGGTGACACAGGGTTGCATATCAAATAAAGATTCCTTACTAAAAAACAGCTGAGTATTAGAATTCTGAAACTGTTATCTGGAAGAGAAAAAATACTACCGTATTTTTCCGACTATAAGTCGCAGTTTTTTTCATAGTTTGGCCGGGGGTGCGACTTATACTCAGGAGCGCCTTATGTGTAAAAATTATTAACACATTACCGTAAAATATCAAGTAATATTATTTAGCTCATTCACGTAAGAGACTAGACGTATAAGATTTTATCGGATTTAGCGATTAGGAGTGACAGATTGTTTGGTAAACGTATAGCATGTTCTATATGTTATAGTTATTTGAATGACTCTTACCATAATATGTTACGTTAACATACCAGGCACGTTCTCAGTTGGTTATTTATGCGTCATATAACATAAACTTATTCAGCCTGTTGTTCACTATTCTTTATTTATTTTAAATTGCCTTTCAAATGTCTATTCTTGGTGTTGGGTTTTATCAAATAAATTTCCCCCAAAAATGCGACATATACTCCAGTGTGACTTATATATGTTTTTTTCCTTCTTTATTATGCATTTTCGTTTTTGTGCGACTTATACTCCGGAGCGACTTATACTCCGAAAAATACGGTACATGCGTGTTGTTGTTTGAAAGAAAAAGACTGACTGAGCAGGAGATATGACTTCTTCTTACATGTGGTGTCAATGAAATGTGAGCGCATGTCTGTAAAAATGTTGTTTATGATCTTGAGGGAGTTGACATGAACTTTGATGATTGCAATGACTGTGTTTCCATGCAGAAAAGGCTGAATCAAGTCAAGTTGAGCGTTGTCTGCAGCTGTAGGGAGTGTTTGATGCATCAGCTCTTTGTGAGGGGGAGGGATGGAGAAATTAATTCGGCAGGAGTTATTAGTTAATAACATAGTTGGTGCAATGATGTTAGAACACATGTTAATGAGTGCATGCATGCTTGCAGGGAGTGATACATGTAATCTGAACATGTTGGCATGCTAAATAACATAACATATTCATCACTTTATAGGAAAAGCTTTCGGGCTTGCCAACAGCTGGACGCTGGACCATAAAATGATTAGTTTGCAAAGGACAACTGGTTTTATTACACATCATCCGTTTTTCTGATACAAAAGACATGGGAAAGGGGGCTAATACAGTAAATCTCCACTAATACCTTGGTTTAGGTTAGCAAAACGCAGCAAATATTGGGGATACATATAAAAATCCTTAAAAATACATATTTTTGATATTACTATCACATATAATGATATGAAATTTTCTTATTACGGTTATTGTGACCAAAATTATCATAGTTATCAATATTATTGCGGTGTTGTTGAATGTGCTCAAACAACAGTGAAGCCCAAGTTATTTTTTTTAATAACTACAATATTTAGACACACTGTCAGAAAACCACTATTTTGCATATTTTGTGTTTCTTATGCTTCACTGATAGTGTTTGAGTCTTGATATTATCTGTTTTAATGGCTATTTAATGGTATTTTATTTGTTTTAATAAAAACTTGTATTGTTTTAAATATCTGTAGATAAATACCGATATTTAATAATACAAATAATTATTGCAATATTATTTATTATTTCTGGCGGGCATTGTTGCTTTCTATTCTGTTCAGCGATCCTGAAACGCACCGTAAAAACCCCTGCATCTTGTACTCCTGAGTATAGAGTGGTCACTCTGTTTTAAGAGAGCACAGCCTGTAAGTTCAATGTGCACAATTGAATAGCTTAGTTTCTCAGACAGCAATGTGTTTATTAGGGGTGTGGGGAAAAAATCGATTCGAATTTGAATCGCGATTCTCACGTTGTGCGATTCAGAATCGATTCTCATTTTTAAAAAATCGATTTTCATTTTTTATTAATTTATTTATTTTTTAATTTTTCTTTTTTTAAATTAATCAATCCAACAAAACAATACACAGCAATACCAAAGCAATGCAATCCAATTCCAAAACCAAACCCGAACCAGCAACACAGAACTGCAATAAACAGAGCATTTGAGAGGAGACACAAACACGACACAGAACAAACCAAAAGTAGTGAAACAAAAATGTATATTATCAACAACAGTATCAATATTAGTTACAATTTCAACATAGCAGTGATTAAAAACCCCTCATTGGCATTATCATTAGACATTTATTTAAAAAAAAAACGAAAAAAAAACAACAACAATAGTGTCGCAATGGCTTACACTTGCATCGCATCTCATAAGCTTGACAACACACTGTGTCCAATATTTTCACAACGATAAAATAAGTCATATTTTTGGTTCATTTAATAGTTAAAACAAATTTACATTATTTAATCAATTGATAAAACATTGTACTTTACAATTATAAAAGCTTTTTACAAAAATCTACTACCCTGCTTGCATGTCAGCAGACTGGGGTAGATCCTGTTGAAATCCTATGTATTGAATGAATAGAGAATCGTTTTGAATCGGGAAAATATAGTTTTTGAATCGAGAATCGCGTTGAATCGAAAAAAATAGATTTTGAATCGAATCGTGACCCCAAGAATCGATATTGAATCGAATCGTGGGACACCCAAAGATTCGCAGCCCTAGTGTTTATATACATTTAAATTAAGGTATGTTGTTTTTAATGGGGACATTTAAGCTAGCAAGCTTCCGGCAGTCAGTTCATGAGTTTATCAAAGTGCTGTTATACATCACGTTTTTTCAATAATTTTAAATGGTAATACTAACAGTCGAGAGTTTTACCGCGGTTATCATTATTACCGTTTATCATTATATCCCTAGTCCCATCATACATATTTTATCACATCTCTGATGGCGCTCCCTCTAGTGATGGTGGAAAGCAGCAGCGAGAAACACTTTTGGCCTTTGGGTCGTGTCGTTCTTTTGGCTTATGTTACAGTGTGGACGTATTAAAAGAAAACTACAAAATGGAGATGCCTGTCCTAGCTTTTATTTTCTATTGGTTGGTTCCTGCTTGGGTTCCCACTCCCGTCTGCTCCGGGTAAATGTTTAATCTTGTAATGAGAACATCCATAGACATGTTTAATCTTGTACTGTCCCAATCACAAGATTATTAGCAAAATGGACTCCCATCCCACAGGAATCCTCTGACCCATGGCATTCCTGAAAAATTTTAGCCTCTACAGACCTGGGCAATTATTTTGACTCAGGGGCCACATTGAGAGAAAAACATGTGTCTGAGGGCCGCTGTGTATGTGTAATAATGAAAAATAAATAAATGTGTGTATGTATACATATATACTGTACATATAAATGTATGTATTAGGGTTGTACGGTATACCGGTATTAGTATAGTACCGCGATACTAATGAATCATATTCGGTACTATACCGCCTCTAAGTACCGGTCCCCCACCCGTCGTGGTCGTCACGTCGTGTCATGCAGACGAGCGTCTTCGGCACGCAGCGCACACACACACAGTACTTACAAGCAGACACAGTTTATAGACAGAAAAGGGAGAACGGACAAATTTTGGCTTAAAGGTGAATATATAACCCTGAAACGCCCTCAGGAAGAGGTGCGGTAAGACAGCTTGCGGCTAATGTCTGTCCGCAGTGTTGTAACTACTTCTAAATAATTTATCCTTGTCTCCATGGAGACAAATCAAGTATATTTATTTCAAGTATCATCCCTGTAAGACGAGCAATAGCTAAACATGCTTCACTACACGGCGCAGCACACCAGGGTTATGAAAATGATGTGTTAATAATGGTCTATAGTTGACAGAGTCAAGAAAACCCTTCATTATGTCCGATTATTAACCATTAAGACGATCATCTTAACTTTGAACACACTGCACACAAGTGAATACCTACTCAGCGGCCTAGTGGTTAGAGTGTCCGCCCTGAGATCGGTAGGTTGTGAGTTAAAACCCCGGCCGAGTCATACCAAAGACTGTAAAAATGGGACCCATTACCTCCCTGCTTGGCACTCAGCATCAAAGTTTGGAATTGGGGGTTAAATCACCAAAAATGATTCCCGGGCGCGGCCACCACTGCTGCCCACTGCTCCCCTGACCTCCCAGGGGGTGATCAAGGGTGATGGGTCAAATGCAGAGAATCATTTCACTACACCTAGTGTGTGTGTGACAATCATTGGTACTTTAACTTTAACTGAATGAAATGCATACTTAGTCAACAGCCATATATGTCACACTAAGGGTGGCCGTATGAACAACGCCGACCAACACTGTCATAAACATACGCGATTGTGGCCAAACAGCACAATTTTTGTTTCATCTGACATCACATGGACAAAGATAAGACCTTCTGGAAGAAAGTTCTGTGGTCAGATGAAACAAAAATTGAGCTGTTTGGCCACAATACCCAGCAATATGTTTGGAGGAGATAAGGTAATGCCTTTAATCCCAGGAACACCAATTCCTACCGTCAAGCATGGTGGTGGTAGTATTATGCTCTGGGCCTGTTTTGCTGCCAATGGAACTGGTGCTTTACAGAGAGTAAATGGGACAATGAAATGGAGGTTTACCTCCAAATTCTTCAGGACAACCTAAAATCATCAGCCCGGAGGTTGGGTCTTGGGCGCAGTTGGGTGTTCCAACAGGACAATGACCCCAAACACACATCAAAAGTGGTAAAAGAATGGCTAAATCAGGCTAGAATTAAGGTTTTAGAATGACCTTCCCAAATTCCTGACTTTAACATGGGGACAATGCTGAAGAAATATTGTGAAACCATACTAGAAAACAATGACAAACACATTTCGGGAGAATATTTGCACCGCAACACAACAGAACAAATACCCAGAATTCCCTGCAGTACCAACTCTTCCGGGACTCTCCACTATTTCATTTGGTACAGGGTGTAATTATAAGTGTGACCAAAAAATGGCAGTCAAACATAAGAGATAAGTCTCAAGTAAACAACACCAACATTTTAAATGTTCCATTGAAAATATAGAACATTACACTCAGCGCTCAAAAATCTATCAAAATGTTTTAGTAGTAAATGCTTTAGTGCCATTTGTAATATAAAGTAGTGTAAAGTTCTTACTTATATCTGTCAGTAAACTCGCCATGAAAGTGCTAAAACATACCAGCGGAGTGAGTTTACATTATTCACCCAAGGAACTTTAGTCATTAGAGTTCCGGTCAGACGGTTTTTCACGGGACACATTTCCGGTGTGGTTGATCCGGATGAGGAGATGCTGCTCCGTTGTTGATAGAAGTAAAGTCTGAATGTCATTAAAACAGCTAGCTCCATCTTTTGACACTTCTTCCACTTGCTCGCTACACCGGTACAACAAAGATGACGGGGAGAAGACGCTGCCGAAGGTGAGCCACGTAAAAAAGACCGCCCACAAAACGGCCCATCCGGAAGCGACTGTCAGTGATGTTTTCAAAACGGTTACAAAAAAATGGGACCCCAAAAACTTACTGTGGGACCCCATTTTGAAGATTCCTAGCGCCAACACTGTGTATGTATGTGTATATATATATATATATATATATATATATATATATATAGCATACTGCATTTGACCCATCCCCTTTTTCCACCCCCTGGGAGGTGAGGGGAGCAGTGAGCAACAGTGAGCAACAGCTGTGGCCGCGCTCGGGAATCACTTTGGTGATTTAACGGCCAATTCCAACCATTGATGCTGAGTGGCAAGCAGGGAGGTAATGGGTCCCGTCCTCTCCCGGCTTCCGCCTGCTTTAACGTCTCACTCCTCCTTCGTGCCGACTTCTATAAGCAGCACTTTATTTAGTTTCAAAAGTATAAGGTTGTAAATCCTTAACACACATGTTGCCAGAAGTCCGACGTGTGCTGCTATGGAAATAGAAATCCACGAGCGGACAAAAATCAGGCCCGGAAATGATTCAAATGATCAAAATACGGTAAGTATTACATATTACACACATTACATATTGTTATGAACGTGTCTGTTACTACATTATATATAGACTTGCAGTGTGTATATAAGATGTTGCTGGAAGGTTTTGAGTTTTGAAGTAGTTCTAGAGGGCTATGAAAGTTACAACAGTGACTCCCGTTCTTTCAGGCGTTTTTTTATCATCTTTAAAATCATTTTATAAAACGACATGTGTGTTCTTGTCGCCCATAGGCAAAATTTAAAAAAAAGAGCAGTTCCCCTTTAAGGACAAACTTAATTGTGTTATTAAACATTCCATTTGTGGCTGGTCAGTGACCGCACATTAGCAGAGGATGTGTGACAGTTTCATTATTTATCGACCAAAGCTATGCACTCTGTTATGTCTATGGGAAAGTGAAAAAAAATGTGTTTAGTTTATTTCATTCCGATCACCATAAAAGTCCAGATTATATTGTTGGGTTTCCGGTTATTTACAACAAACCACCTATATTAAAACTCAGTGCAGTGATTACAAACCAATGTGCAAGTTCCTGTGGGAAATTATATAATTTTGCTTAATTGGGGCGGCATGGCGTGGTGGGTAGAGCCGCCGTGCCAGGAATTTGAGGGTTGCAGGTTCGCTCCCTGCCTCTTGCCATCCTATTCACTGCCGTTGTGTCTTTGGGCAGAAAACTTCACCCTTGCCCCCAGTGCCGGTCACACTGGTGAATGAATGATGGGTGGTGGTCGGAGGGGCCCCGCAGGTGCAAACTGGCAGCCACGCTTCCGTCAGCCTACCCCAGGGCAGCTGTGGCTACAAATGTAGCTTACCACCACCAGGTGTGAATGTGGAGAGAATGAATGATGTGCTCTCACTTCTCTGTGAAGCACTTTGAGTGTCTAGAAAAGCGCTATATAAATCTAATCTATTATTATTATTAAAATGATGATGATCATTAATCACGATTATTCATTAAGGGCCCTATTGTCCCAGGTGCTTAAGTCAAGAAAGATGGATTTTGGCTGCGCAACATTCTCCCCCTTGACTTAAGTCTGTAACTGCGCGCCTTCATCCAAGATGCGTGCTTTGGGTGGAGCAACCTTTAAATGTGGGCGTTCCCTGTCAAACCTAAATTTCCGCGTATTCTACCATCGACATAAGTACTTTTGTTCTTACACGCCTCTGAGGCTGGAATAAGTCTTACGTCTCAAGAAGGTGAAACATAATATTGCACTTGAAGTGTTGAGGACAAGCTATAAGTCTCCATTTCAATAAGTCTATTAAACTTTATTTATAAAGCACTTTTCAAACATAAAAGAAATTCAACAAAAAGTGCTTTACAAACCTAAAAACAATACCCTGATGACCCAGACCCCCCCATTATCACATACGCACGCACGGACACAAATACCAAACATACAAATACCAAACACAAACACACACACGCACTCGTACACGTACATGTACACACACACACACACACACACACATATGCAACCATATAAACAAATTAATATATGGCTGAGTACAGAGGAGACATGTGAGTAAACACTATCACAGGTAGGGTTGGGTATCGTTTGAATTCGAACGATTCTGATTCCGATTCTTTGTTTCGATTCCGATTCCTGACGATTCTCGATTCCGATTCTTTTAAGAGGCAGGGTCAAAAAAAAGTTTAGGATATTTTAAATGAGCTAGCTAACCTACAGTCTTTCTGAATTAAATAGTCTGACATTCTCCATCAATTTTAATTCTATTAACTTTTTATGAACTTTACTATAAATTCCTCACAGGGCTGTTTTTAACTAGAATATAAATATTAAATCTATGAACTTGAATATAAATATTATAAATTATGAATACATTTTCCCAGGGGTACACTTTCCTCAAGAGAGCTTTATTTTTGAAAACCTCATGAAAACACATTTACACACACAAGTGTATGATGCTGCAGGTACTTAAACATGTTACCGTGCTCCCACTGATGGGCTAACCTGGTGCAGAAAAGCAAATAAACAATAAGAAACAACTTGCAAAACCCAGTCCAGATTAGCAGCAGGTACAGTATAAAATCAGAGACAGTTCTTGTTTAGGAAAATGACCATATCCGCCTTCCCAGGCAGGATGCGTGAGCGTTCTGGACAGATAGTGTCTCCTGCTGTGGAAAATACACGTTTGCTGGGTGTGGAAGAAGCTTGAACGCATAATTAGGAGAAAGCTAGATATGACAGCAAAGGATAAGTCTTTTGTTGGTTCCACCGGACCACCACCATGCAGCAGGGTCGTCAGACATAAGTATCGGTGGAACGTCCTGGTACATCTGCAGCTCTCTCTCCACTCGTTTCTTGATGGACATGGAGCTCTGTTATTTCGCGGTTATTTCAATTTTTTTTGTAAAGTGAAGCCACACTTTCGACCGCCGACGCCCGCTATCCATGCTTGAGCTTGACTGACTTGCTCCGCTATGCTAACACTTCCGGGAGTGGGCGCTTCTTCGTTGGTGTTCAGCGGCTTCTTCTTCCGGTTCGGCGGACATATTTTTTTCCGGTCTGCGGACTGGTATCGAAAATAGGAATCGAAATTTAAACTTTTGAACGATTCCGGGAGAATCGGAAAGTTAGTCCCGGTTCCAATCGATACTCGATTCCCAACCCTAATCACAGGAACCATCTGCACCAGGAAGTCATCAGATCATGGCCAGCAGGACGCTGACACAATGCGCCACCACTGTATGGCCGATAACCCCCTGAAGCAGATGACTCCAAGTAAGACATATGAAGGTAAAAAAAATAATAATAATATTAATAACAAATAAATAAATAGAATTTGAAAAACTACATCTAATATTTTTTGAAACTCTTCACTGGGTATCAACCGATTATCGGCACCAATATGTAGCATTTTGATGTAAATCGGTATAGGTCTTTTTATTTTTGTTGTTTTAAAAACTACAACAGAATTACATCAGCAGATACAATATATCCACATATCAAACTAGTAATTAGTATTTAAGACAAATAAATAATTAGTGAAGACTGTAAAGTAGATACTAATAACCACTGCTCAAGCATCAGCCTATTTGCCCTGCGTTAGAAGACATACCTTTTTGCTGGAGTATTTTTGTAAATTAATTTAAAAAGGGGTAGTGCACTTTTTGGGGGGAATTTTGTTTTTGGAATCATGGAATGTTCCATGATTCAAATAAAAACAAACGTGACAGAGCAGTAAAAGAAGGATGGATGGATGAATCGATAGAGATGGATGTATGTTAGGACAACAAAAAAGATATTGCTGCCAAAAATCCAAACTTGTGTAAATTGACAAATAAAAGACTTATTATATAAGTAAAGAGGAGAAGGCAGCAGCTCACACATTATAATACTTTCTGTAACATCCAGAAAGTAATGATGTTAGCCATCCGGAAAATTATCTCAACTATAAACTACATGAAGGTGCCCGGAATTGTTTTTATTTAAATGTTTGCAATATTTCAGGGTTCCTCACAATGACACCTTACAATGTATTAAATCCGAAAAATTGCTATATAAAAATTTATAAAATAGAGTAGATGGTGAGTTATTGTGATTTAGAGAAATCTCATATTTTTACCAATTTTACCAGGAGATTTTACCTATTTTGAAACACATATCTTGATGCTCCTCTGACCTGCAGCATTAGACACAGGTAATAAAGATGTTTGTGAAATCTGATGTTTTTGGTGCTAAATTAACCACAACATTAGCGCCACATAAAACATTATACTGCTCGTGGTCCAACGTTTTCTAAATTTTTTTAAAAAACAACTTAAAGTTTACTATCCATGTTTAACAAACTTCTACTGCAAATGAATATTAGCTCTAAAAATTGGTTATCGGCCTACTTAGTTACTAGTATTCAGTATCCATAACAACGTTTTCAAGGACATAAGCAGGCGTTTGCAGACACTGAATGCCTCACAAAGCCTGACTGTAGCGAATTTCTAACAATGGAACTTCACTTTCCCTCCATGACTCAGAGTTACTCAGTCAGACCCAAGACTGATTTAAGTCAGTAAATGGACTGAGGGACATTCAGACGAATTGCATACTCGGCTATTCAAAATGAGTTTGGGCCAATTTAACACCTAAAGTTGTTTGGTTGGAGTGAGCGCACTAATCCGCGCTCATGTTTGGCACACTTACTCTCCTGGAAGACCTGGCACAATTCACTAGGCAAACGCGCAATGTGGCTTAGTCATAGAATATCGATATTGTGATGACTCTTCAAGTCGTTAATGATGACCACCACCTTTCTTTATAGAAAGAAAATGCAGTAATACAACAGAGCACAGTAAATGTGACAAGAAGCCCAAGCATATGGGACACTGTATGTTCTGTGCGGACACAGGACAGAGGGGGAGAGAAGAGCTTGCAGTGTGTCAACAACTACCACTGAACTGATTCATTGGTTTTTTGTAAACCCAAAAAACCACAACGAGGTCCATGAAACACTGCTTTTGTCTTAACAGAAACTTCTTTATTGCTCTACATACACACAAATGTGTCATTTAAACTGTAAAACAATTTTAATGTATAACAAATGAGTATTTATTACGGGTAACGGTAAGCTCTCACAACATGGTAAAAAAAACATTTCACCGTAAATTATCATTTGTGCGTAAATCATTAAAATGCACAGAAAAAGAGCAAAATATCTAGTTAAGTCATTTGGTATCATCTGATAAATATATCTTGTTACTGTTCATCATGACAAAAATAACAAGACATTGTTGGAGATCCCAGCTGTTTATATCTGTGCGTACAGTGTATGTAGTAAAATTTACAAACAAAACAATTAGGCCAAAATAATCAATTTAGTTCTCAAAGACAATCTGTGAGAGCTATAGAGAAGTAAATGCATGGCCTTTATTAGGATTTCATATACTGATCTCAAAATCTGAAAACAATCCAAATGTAGTTTGTGTTATGAACATAATATATATATGTCGTAGATGCAGCAGAAACGTGACTATTATTCCAGTTAATTAGTGGGATACAGTTCTGCTCTGGTAAACTAATACAAATCTCAAAAATAGTCAACATACACTACCGTTCAAAAGTTTGGGGTCACATTGAAATGTCCTTATTTTTGAAGGAAAAGCACTGTACTTTTCAATGAAGATAACTTTAAACAAGTCTTAACTTTAAAGAAATACACTCTATACATTGCTAATGTGGTAAATGACTATTCTAGCTGCAAATGTCTGGTTTTTGGTGCAATATCTACATAGGTGTATAGAGGCCCATTTCCAGCAACTATCACTCCAGTGTTCTAATGGTACAATGTGTTTTCTCATTGGCTCAGAAGGGTAAGTGATGATTAGAAAACCCTTGTGCAATCATGTTCACACATCTGAAAACAGTTTAGCTCGTTACAGAAGCTACAAAACTGACCTTCCTTTAAGGCTGCAGCTAACGATTATTTTTCTATCGATTAATCTATAGATTATTTTTTTCGATTAATCGGTTAATCTATAGATTATTTTTTCGATTAATCTATAGATTATTTTTCCTTTTACCGATTATTGTTTTATTCAAAATGAAGATGAAAAAATAAATGTAGGCCAGTTTTTTCAAAAGGCATGGCTTTTATTTACAAAAAAAAAGAAGTATGGCCACTCAGTCAACATTGACAACAACATGACTAAATATTCTGTAACAATGTAAACATTTAAAACTTTTAACCCTTAACAAAATTAAAAGTAGCTTATTTGCTTTTTAATGTGCAAATATAAAAGTCAACATCCAGTGCAAATCTTAATATTCTGCAATAGTATAAGCATTTCAAAAGTAAAAGTATTGCTTATTTTGCTTTAAAATGTGCAAAAATAAAGATAAACATCCAATACAAAAAAGTGTAAAACGAAATATTCTGTAACAACAGTGTAAACATTTCAACAAAAGTGAAAGTATTGCTTATTTGCTAAAATGTGCAAAAATAAAGATAAACATCCAATACAAAAAAGTGCCAATCTAAATATTCTGGAGCACTGTAAACATTAAGTATTGCTTTTAAAATGTGCAAAATAAACATCCAGTCCAACACAGTACACAATAACCAATTCTACTCATTCCAGTGAGTGACTAACAGTTGTAATGAAGAAAGGTTAGCATGTCTTCATGCTCTGGTTCTTTTCTCGTTTACAATATTCCCAGCAGCTGAAAATAGGCGCTCAGAAGGGGTCGATGTGGCTGGAACTGAGAGGTAATTAACCTTCACCTCAAGCCAGGACTGCGAGTGAGCTGAGCTGCAGTTTAAGTTTCTAGAAGGTCAACGGGCTCATAGTGATGTTACTAGTAGTTGACTGGGAGGTGTTTATTATCATTTGGGGAGAGTCCGCTGCCTGATGCTCACCTGCTAAACACCTATCTGCTCGACGCTAAAGCGCTGACTACATGCGCTCTGAATACACACTGCTGATTGGCTGGTAACGCTCTGAATACGCACTGCTGATTGGCTGATAATGCTTCGTGTGTACCAATCAGATGGTTGTGTGGGTGGGACAATGCTGCGTACTGAGACAGAGGCAGAAGGAGCGAAGCAGCTTGTTAAGACTTTAGCAGTTAAAGTTTGCTTTAGCTTAGAAACTCGTTCGGTACACCCCCGTACCGAACCTAAAGCCCCGTACCGAAACGTTCAATACAAAACACGTACCGTTACACCCCTAGCAGATACAAATGACACATTCATGTTTTTGTGTAATGATGACAACGTATGCTAACGCGGACGATTGACTAGTTGATGGTTTTCTTTTCAAATGTTCGTTCACAGCCGTTGTGCTGCTATGATAGGCCATTTCCGCTCGACACAGTGTGCATACAACAACATTATTAGGCTGTGTATTGAAATACTTCCACACTTTTGACGACTTTTGGCGTGATTTTTCCCCCTCGCTCGCACCGCTTGCATCGTCTGCTTTGATCGTCTGCTTTGCGCTTCGCCATGACGGTAGTGTGACGTAAATATGCGACGCGTCGACGCACAAAAACGGCGTCGACGTATTTACGTAACCGATTACGTCGACTACGTCGACGCGTCGTTTCAGCCTTACCTTCCTTTGAGCAGATTGAGTTTCTGGAGCATCACATTTGTTGGGTCAATTAAACGCTCAAAATGGCCAGAAAAAGAGAACGTTCATCTGAAACTCGACAGTCTATTCTTGTTCTTAGAAATGAAGGCTATTCCACAAAATTGTTTGGGTGACCCCAGACTTTTGAACGTAGTGTAAATTCAGATGAACTCAGCATGCACGAATGCATAACATACACTATGGCCATTTCACCTGTAGCCCAGCAAAAGCATTACTCAATATGATTTTAGAAGGAGATATCCTTGAGAAATCATGCAGATACGTTATTAAAGCGAGGGATCATAATTTACGATCATGCCAAGACGCCATAGAGAAAATAGCTGAAAAATACATGGCTGCCAGAAAATAAATGTTTGGGGGAAACATCGATGTTTCTTGGCCCAAGTGTCTTGTAGAAAATATTTTGGCATGAAGCCTGAGTGTGGTAATACTTCCGAGCCAACATATTTCACATCAGACTGAAATACACAAGTATCAAAATATTGTTTGACACCTCCTTAATGAATGAACTACCCGGTACTCAAAATTACCTATGATCATTTTGATGGGACACTTTTCAAATCAATACAACCACGCAATCTACAAACCGCTACTATTTATCGAACTACAAAGTAACTAACATCCCATGTATTACATTTGCCAGGAGTTTCTGCAATCACTGTCTGTTAGTTAACTACATAACTCTAGACGTTACGACGTATTTTGATAAAACTTTTAGGAAACGTCCACAATTGGATAAGGACATTATTGATTACATTTTGTGCCTGATCCAGATCATTTTTACTATGTTACTAGGGGTGTGCATCTCTACCTTAAATGGCAATCCGATATGAATCTCGATACATTGGTTTACGATACAATTCACTAACAATACTTTTTAAACATTATGATTCGATGTGATACAATTTGATGCCATTCGATGCAGATGTAAGCATTGCAGGTGAAAAGAAAATTAAATGCATCATGTCAGAATTATGTCATGTGTTTATTTTTCAAATAGACAAAAACAGGTGGTTCCTGTATTATTAGCAAAAAGTAGAACTATCAACTTCATGGTATTGCAATCCATGAACTTAAAGAAAAAAAGATGTGTGAGTTAAAAAATGAAAAGTATGATTAGAACTGTAAATTCATTTTCTTCTGTTGATTCTTAGTTTAGTTGTATTTGTATTTGTTATACTTCCATCCATCTATTTTCTACCGCTTGTCCGTCTAGGGGTTGCGGGGAGGTGCTGGAGTTTATTCCAGCTGCACTCGGTCGAAAGGCAGGGTACACCCCGGACAAGTCGCTACCTCATCGCAGGGCCAACACAGATAGACAGACAACATTCACACTCAAATTCAAAGACTAGGGACAATTTAGTGTTTGTTATTTTTAATTTGTTAGAGTATCAAATCTAATAAAAAGATAGAAGGGTTGTGATATTCACAAACGACCCAAATCTATTTACTGGCTTATTAACATCAAAGATAGGTTTGTTTTTATTTGAAGCATGACAATGATGGTACATTTACATCTCAACCAAAGCAGAAACAGAGGCAGCTTTGCACAGACTGGTGTGGGTCTCTGCCTTGCTCTGACGAGAATGGCATGGGCGGCGTGGCGAAGTTGGTAGAGTGGCCGTGCCAGCAATCGGAGGGTTGCTGGTTACTGGGGTTCAATCCCCACCTTCTACCATCCTAGTCACGTCCATTGTGTCCTTGGGCAAGACACTTCACCCTTGCTCCTGATGGCTGCTGGTTAGCGCCTTGCATGGCAGCTCCCTCCATCAGTGTGTGAATGTGTGTGTGAATGGGTGAATGTGGAAATACTGTCAAAGCGCTTTGAGTACCTTGAAGGTAGAAAAGTGCTATACAAGTATAACCCATTTATCATTTATTTATTTATTGTGATTGCATTTAAAAGTACAAATAAATGTGTTTTTAGTACAAGCTGTCTAAGAGTAGACTTTCAGTAGACAGGGTACAGCCTGTGAGGCTCACAGCAGCGCCGCTTGTACGTTGAAGACAGTGTTACATGTTTCCATATCTCCAAACAGCCCCCAAAAAGTTGATAGATTTATCGCTAGTTGCTTTTGAGAAAAAGTCAGTAAGAGGAGTTGGAAAGAGTCTAGACTTAGCGAGAAAGTTGCCAAGTTGACAACACTGCTCTGAAGTGTGTGTGTGAAAAATAAAGATACAAGGACCCCGCCTTACTTTGCTTCTGATTGGTTTACATTGTGTGGTGCCTTCCGTGGATGGCTAGATTTAGGCACAATGGTTAATGGATTGGTCTGTTATTGGTTCTTTCGGTAAGTCAATCAGAATTACTCGAACTACAGCAGGCCGCGAGGAAACAAGTTGTTTATAATGAAAAAATAAATATAAACGTAAGTAATGTCAAGTGTGACGTGTGGCGGGAGAAAGTGTAAAAATTGCATGACTCTCAAGCTCGGCAGCTCTGAGTTAGGTCTTTAGCACAATGAACAGTGAAGTAGATGATGTGTTACCTTGCAGTGTTGTGGCTAAGTTGGAGCTGATAGTATTTCAAATGAGTGTCCTCTTGTCTTGCCAGTTGGTAGCTCTGCTAGCTTTAGCATCCTTAGCTCCCTCATCGCTGGCTTGAGTGTCTCGATGCCGCCACAACAGGTGAGTGCTCAGATTAGTCATGCTGCCGCTACTTTATCGCAGCTTTCCAAACTACTTTCCAACTGACCATTCTTTTTTTTTTTTAAACCCAAATGTTTACTACACTTTAGATTTAATATTAGGGGTGCATTGTTTGTAAACTCTTTCGGTGCTGTCTGCTATGTTGCTCTGTCGTTGTCAGTCGTAAACGCGAACGGTACTCTCGTATTATTTCATCACAGAAGTGTCGCAAGATTAGAGCGGCCATATTTTATATCAGATCTACAATCAACTGATTCATGACTTTCCAACCGGACATCGACCGATACATACTATATATAGATCAATCCATAGGCTCAACAAACAATGTATTCATATCTCTTAAGTTAAAATCTGTTATCGGTTTGTACTGATTGTTTTTTACACTCCTATATGTTACATTAAAATTTACTGTGCAAGCCTCTATTTCTGTGAGACCGACAAGAGGGTTCACTCCGTTTCTTTCATTTAGCTATAGATAGCTCAAGTTATGTGCAAACTTTCAGGAAATGTACGAAATGGGATAAGGAACAAGTGATTAAATTTTGGGGCTGATGCAGATAATTTCTACTATGTTACCTTACCTTTTTGATACAAGGCTCTACTTCTGTGTCTGTTTCACCCACCGAGACAAAGAGAGTGAATGATTGGCAAGAAGCTTTGCTCAGTTTATTTAATTCCACTACAGATAGCTCATAGTGTTATGTGCACCTTTTGATTAAACTTTTAGGAAATGTCAGAAATAGGACAAACAACATATAATAACATTTTGGGGCTGATTTGGAGAAGGCCTGGGCCAATATACTATAAGTCAATAAACCAGGCGATAAATGAAAATGAAGTCGTTAAGTTTGCCAGCCTCAATAATCGTCATTTGCATGCATTGTTACAGGTTACAAGAGCGGTCCCTCTTTATAGCAGCTGCGGGCATTTGTACAGCAAGTAGTGGACAGACAGACAGAGAGAGAGACAGAGAGAGAGAGAGACAGAGACAGAGAGAGACAGAGAGAGAGAGAGAGAGAGAGAGAGAGAGAGAGAGAGAGAGAGAGAGAGAGAGAGAGAGAGAGAGAGAGAGAGAGAGAGAGATCAGAAGGCATAGGAAGAAGTATCTGCATTTGATTGTTTACGTTTGATTATTAGCATTTGATTATTAGCAATCCGGGGAGGGTGTTAGTTAAGGGTTGTAGCTGCCTGGAGGTGAACTTTTATTGCGGTTTTGAAGGAGGATAGAGATGCCCTTTCTTTTATACCTGTTGGGAGCGCATTCCACATTGATGTGGCATAGAAAGAGAATGAGTTAAGACCTTTGTTAGTTTGGAATCTGGGTTTAACGTGGTTAGTGGAGCTCCCCCTGGTGTTGTGGTTATGGCGGTCATTTACGTTAAGGAAGTAGTTTGACATGTACTTCGGTATCAGGGAGGTGTAGTGGATTTTATAGACTAGGCTCAGTGCAAGTTGTTTAACCCTGTCCTCCACCTTGAGCCAGCCCACTTTGGAGAAGTGGGTAGGAGTGAGGTGGGATCTGGGGTGGAGGTCTAGAAGTAACCTGACTAGCTTGTTCTGAGATGTTTGGAGTTTAGATTTGAGGGTTTTGGAGGTGCATGCGTAATCGAAAAAGGGTTGAACGATAGTTCCCGCCAGAATCCTCATGGTGCTTTTGTTGACCAGAGAGGAGATTCTGTAGAGAAATCTCGTTCGTTGGTTAACCTTTCTGATTACCTGGGTTCATTTAATCACAGGAAAGATTAGCCTCTAGAATGGAACCTAGGTAGGTGACCTCATCTTTCCTGGTGATAACAATGTCACCCACTTTTATAGTGAAGTCATTGACTTTCTTAAGGTTGATGTGGGACCCAAACAGGATGGATCACCAAAATTCACATTTATTAAAAAAGCATTCTAAAACGTTTACTAATTGAAATGGAAGAAGATTAACATATTTAAACACACAAAGAAAAACAATATAGCTCTTATGAAGCCAGAACAAAATGTTATGTTTCCTCTGCCAAGAAAGTATATTGTATGGCTATTTATTTTAGTTATTACAAAAAAATAAAACTTGGTTAATAGATTTTAGCGTGTGCATAATAACTTACTAATAATTACTTACTTAATGAGCACCTTAAACAATACCACAAAAATAATAATCATGATCATTATGGTCACAACAACTTTATTTAGCCATTGTATTTATTATTTTGGTCGTGTTTATTTGAGCGTACCCCGCCCCCTCCTTAACAAAGGCAGAACCTATTTTATTGCTGTTGGTTGTGATTTTTATTTAAGTGCAACATTTTTCTTACAAAGTATATTTTATTTTTATTAAATGTTTACTTTATTTAACTTGGTATTTAAAAGTTTACATTTTCAATTACAATGTTAAAATATATGAGAAATACAAGTTCATCGCATTTGAAAGAGTATACTTGCATTATTACTATGTATTATCATTACATCAGTGGTTATTTTGGTCTCAAGAAAATAATGGCAATAATATTGTTCATCCGCAATAATTTGTAGGTTAATACATTGAGAAATACAAGTTCATCGCATTTGAAAGGGTATACTTGCATTATTATTATGTATTATCATTACATCAGTGGTTAATTTGTTCTCAAAAAAATAATGGCAATCATATCGTTTATCGGCAGTAATTTGGAGGTCAATACATTGTCGAGCAAAATTTGGCCCATGCTTAATCTAGAGAGGGAGGTAAGGCCTGGCAGAGGTATGCGCTCTCCGAGTGCTTTTCTATTTCATACATTCGTTAATTCAGTCTAGCATTTAATCATTATCATTTATAATTTGCCTATTGAGGGCATTTGCCATACTGAATACAAAAAGAAAATGGCGGCGCATGGCTATGGCTATGCTGCGGCTCGCTAATGCTCTTGGGAGTGTAGAGCGATTTGGCAAAAAACACCCGTCATTTCTGTCAATTTCATGGCTGGCTCAAAGCGTGAACACTCTGTGATCATATACGACCGACAGACAATTCTGGATGTGGATGGATCGGGTCGTTATAGACTGAAAGATGCATGTACGGTGGACCTCCTCGCTAGCATGGGAATACTTCGCGGACTACATCGAGCGGCCTTTGTAGCAGCGGAGTCAAGTGCTAGCGGTGACCGCCAATGGAGACGACGTAAGCGGTGCGAGCGGAAGCAGAACGGGGTTGCCGAGCGGGGCTAACAACAAAGAGAAAAGCTAACCAAAGAAGCGTGGAGTCTCCGGGTAAGAAGCCATTTAAACTAGAACTAGCCGGCGTCAGGCTGGATAATCCCTGCACACATAGCAATTCTCTTAGAATAAAACACAACTCACATAATGTTTTTCTTTTGTGACCGTGTCAGAGGCAGACATACATTGTACTGAGGTAGCTAACTACGATGCGTTCAGTTTATTGCAACATCAAGCAAACAATCTGAATATCCCCGTCGTATCAATTCCTAGATATGGTCGAAACTATTTAAAGTGCAATACGCATAATAAACGCAACATTATTAATATTGCTACTTCGGATAATTTCAACAAGCAATCCTCAAAACAGCCCACTACCTATAATATGGGCTTTTTAAACATAAGATCATATCTTCCAAAACGTTATTAGTTAATGAAGTCATTAGAGACAACAAACTTGACGTCGTTGGTCTCGCCGAGACCTGGCTCAAACCAGACAATTTTTTTGCGCTAAATGAGGCATCTCCTCCTAACTATACCAATACACATGTTGCCCGACCTCTTAAAAGGGGACGGGGTGTCGCACTAATATACAATGAAAACTATAATCTTACACCTAACCTAAATAATAAATATAACTCGTTTGAGGTGCTCACTTTGAGGTTTGTCACACCGCTGCCTCTTCACCTGGCTGTTATCTACCGCCCCCCTGGGCCCTATTCGGACTTCATCAGTGAATTCTCAGAGTTTGTTGCTGATCTAGTGACGCACGCCGACAATATAATCATAATGGGGGACTTTAATATCCATATGAATACCCCATCGGACCCTCCATGCGTGGCGCTCCAGACTATAATTGATAGCTGTGGTCTTACACAAATAATAAATGAACCCACGCATCGCAACGGTAATACGATAGATCTGGTGCTTGTCAGGGGTGTCACCACCTCTAAAGTTACGATACTCCCGTACACTAAAGTAATGTCCGATCATTACCTTATAAAATTCGAAGTTCTGACTCATTGTCAACAAACTAATAACCCACATATGCGGTCCCACTGGGGTGAGTTTTCCTTGCCCGTATGTGGGCTCTGTACCGAGGATGCCGTTGTGGCTTGTACAGCCCTTTGAGACACTTGTGATTTAGGGCTATATAAATAAACATTGATTGATTGATTGAAAAAGAAGAAAAAACTCAATTGAGCTAGCTTAAAAAAACAATAAACAATTATAGTGTAATATCAGCCACATGTTCCAGCCTGTGAAGGAGTTTGCATTGTTGTACACTGTACACATACTATCTGCCCTGCTTTCTGAGTCATAGAAAGATACTCAAACATTTACCCTGCAGAGGGTCAGCTGCGCGTTGACTAATATATGTGTGGGGTGATGTTTTGACCTGATGGCAGACAGGTGAGAGAAGGTGCCGAGTGGCTACGACTTCAAAGCTCACAAGCATGAAAGAAATGACAGCAAGCACTTATCTGGGATCAGCGGTGTAACAGATTTAGACATCCTGCAAGAACACCAAAACAATCATCTCATTGCTGTGGCAAAGGACAGTGGGGGGAAGGGTGTTGGGGTGTGCCTGGGCTGGATGATAGGTTCACTTCAAGGCTGTTGTGGGCTGACCCCAGATGTTAGACGACAAAGCCGTTTTCTGCACAGTGGCTGCTGTGGTTCAAGGAGACTAAGACGCCTCTTTGTCCTCCTATTTCCCCTATTCCCGGACTAAATGTAACTAATAATAGGTCATTGCATTGACAAGTGGATCGCAGAGCCAATAGCACACAAAGGCACCAATATATCTAAGAGTTTTGCTTGATTGGCAACTGCAAAAAGGGATCTATTGAACAGGGTGGAAAGTATAGGAGTCAGGAACAGGTGTCAGTGTAAGTTCTAATCTACACTATTGCACCGTATTATTGAACTTCAAGGTGAATATTTGTACTTTACCAAAGGCAAAAAAGCTGGGTCAGTTCCTAAGCAGTATACAAAATGATACAGCAAGGCCATATAAATAATGTTTGAAGGGGAAACTGCACTTTTTTTGGAATTTTGCCTATCGTTCACAAGCCTGATGAGAGACAAGAAGACAAAACATTTTTTTTTTTTTGCAATCTAACTTGTGATAATCGGCTTGTTCTAGGTATCAAGCAATGCAGCTAATGGGAGCAATACATTCTGCCTGTACATTAGCTGCATCTTGCAAGTGTTTTTTATCATCTTTATAATCCACTCTGTCCCCCAAAATATGTGTGTTCTTGTCTCTCATAACGATTGTGAATGATAGACAAAATTCCCAAAAAAAGTGCAGTTCCCCTTTAAGCATATCATACCAATGACATATTATTGGACCCTGTAAGGACATACTTTGTATCCGATAGAGAAAACGTAGTACACGACTCCTTTATTTCACTGAAGGTACAATTTAAACCAGTGGTTCTCAAACTTTTTTCACCAAGTAACAACTCAGAAAAAACTTAGCTCTCCAAGCACCACTATATTGACCAACTTTAAAATACATTAGCATAGTTGGCATAAATATTCATTAAAGACAAGGCAGAGGTTTTATCTAACAAGAATATTTAATATTTTGGCCACTTTAACATTACACACAGTTTGAACAATAACACTGTGTTTGAATATTTCATAAAGTGATTACTTGGCGTACCACTAGATGGAACAGAGTACCACTAGTGGTACACGTACCACAGTTTGAGAATCAATGATCCAAACTAATGTTCTTCAAAGGAGTATAAAATTCAGAAAGGGGAGAAATGTTGATCAACGTTGGCTGCCTGCCAGGTCCAAACCGCTTGACCACTACGACCATCGTCAAGTATAAAGATCAAAAGTTATGGCAAGTAGAAAAATCTTTATTTAATCTATTTTACTTCAAAATATACATTGAGGCTAACACACACAGACATAGAAAAGTTATCAACATCATTTTCATTTATTGTTCTATTAATTGACTACCTGTCCAGACCTACCGACAGTTAGTATTACCGTTTTAAATTAAAATGATCGAAAAACTGTGACTGATAACTGCACTTTGATCAACTCATGGACTGACTGGCGCCAGCTACAGTAGCTAGTTTAAATGCTCACATGAAAGCAAGCGACATTACCGTCTTTCCCCGTTAAGAAACAACAAACCCCAATCTAAACTTGTATACACACATTACTGAAACTGAGATAATCAGTTGTGCACATTGAACCTACTACTCAGGAGTATTATCCAAGTTTCACAGACTGAAATCGAAACTAAAAACGGCAAAATGCATACCCGAAGAGCCGCGAAACATACAAGTGTATTCTAGAGTTAAAATGTGTGTACGTTGACAGCTCTGTTGGTCGCTTTCCAGAGGGGGAAGGGCACTAAAGTGATGATTAGGGCTGTCAAAGAGATAATAACGAGTTAACGAACATTTACTTCCTGTGGATGCACGATTAATGTGTGCACGTCCTGTGTGATCCTCGGCCCGTCCCGTAGCGTAGGAAAATACAGGATGTCCTGGTTGATAGTCCTTAATTACAGAGTGTTTAGCAGGCTGAATGCCTAGAAATATCACACTTTATTACAAAATAGAGAAGGTTAAGACAGTGTTATAAAGCAATAAGAATACCATTAACTTGTATAACACGTACTGTACAGAATATCAGAAGTATCTATTTAGGTAGAAATATCACAGGAATTATTAACAAACATATTTGGCAATCAAAGCATGATCGTAACAATCTACATGTTGTGTTATTAATGCGTAAAGCTGGTGTGTAAACATGGAAGTGTAGCTCCACCCCGCTGAATTCAAGCACTGCAGCAGCTGGGGATACACATTTTGCCAGGGAATTTATTGTCAGGAAAAGTGTTTAAGGCCGTTTTGTGTTGAGCTCTTTAACTCTCATGTGACCGATGCTAACTGTTTTGTCATTTCAATAATATTTAGCTGTATCTTAGCCATACATTTGCTGTGTTTCTCAATTATGGCAGATTTTTTTCTTAGCAGATTTTATTCTTGTTAAATTTGAAAATGGTGTACATTGGCAGTTATTCCACAATACCCTGAAGTCACGCAGGACAAGTCATTCTAAGGGCATGAAAATATTTTGGATTCATTTTTCTTTTTTGCCTAGACCTTTTAACCACTTCAACCCTAAATGAAAATACCAAACATGTAATGTATGATTTTATTTTAACCCTTTGAAGGCCTTTTGATCAAAAAATTATTTAAGTTTTCAATTAGCATACATTTGCCAAACGTTTAGTTACTTTATTAATTTGAACCTGTGACATTAACTGATCAACAGGATTTTAAATTGGTAGATTTGAAAAAAAAAAAAACACTGTAGTTTTTAGGGCTGATGTTTGAGAAATTTGACCCCAAAAAAGTAAAACAAAAAAAAAAAAATCCAAAATGTGTTTATGCCCTTCAAAAACTTAAGGATTTGTATGTCCTGTTTGGTTTTGAAGATAATCAAACGCCAATGTGAAAAAATGTCAATAGCATTAAACACTTTGAATATTCGTCAAATGTACACTTATAAAGACAAAAAACTACTACCTGCAATTAATCAAGATTAATTACGACTTAACCACAGACAAAATGTGATAAATTGTGTTTAAAATATTTTGAAAGCCCTATTAGGGATCAGGGTTTTATGCTGCCAATTCCGATACACTCATCTATAAGTGAGCTACACTTATTTCTTGGTGTTGTTTCAAACTAGTTTAGCAGTTAGCTTAGCTATTAGAATGCTGATGGTGTGTAACATGTTTTGCCTAGTCCTTTCAGTGATAATGTAACTTAAAGGGAAACTTTAAATTTTGCCCATTATTTACAATCCTTATGCAAAACAAGCGCACATTTTCTTTTTTCATGCACTCTATCTAGTAAATGTGAGCAAGAGTCCGCTTACAATGGAGTCAATGGGTTTTGTGGTCGGAATAGACGCAATGATGTAATGACTTTATGACTCCCATAGACTCCATTGTAAGCAGACTTTTCTTCTATGTTTATTTACGAGTTAAAATGCATTAAAAATAGAAAGACATGTGTTTTTGACTCTCATAAGGATTGTGACTTATAAGCAAAATGTCCCTATCGTTCACAATAATTATGAGAGACAAGAACACACATGTCTTTTTAGGGGGGATTTTAAAAATCATAAAAAATGCTTGGAAGATGCGGCTAACGGGAGTCACCGTTGTAGCCTTCAAAGCCCTCTGAAACAACTTCAAAACCCTCCATCAACGTTTGATATACATGCTGCAAGTAAATACTGTATATAATGTAATAACATACACGTTCATAACAATATGTAATATGTACAATATTTACCGTATTTTGGTCATTTTAAGCAATACAAATGCAGAGAATGATTTCGCCACACCACGTGTGTGTGTGACAATCATTGGTACTTTAACTTAATTTATTTCCGTTTCCATAGCAGCGAACTTCCGTCTTCCAGCAACAAATGTGTGTTCCAACTTCCGGAAAGAAAGACCAGTGTGTTGTAAACATGGCAGACTTTTTAATAGACAGCAAATATGGCAATTTTTTTGGACAAATGAGGATTCACAACCTTATCTTTTTGAAACTTATTATGCAGAGGATAAACTACTATTGTTATAGAGGCGAGCACGAACAGAGGCTGAAATGTTGGAGCAGACAGAAGTCGAGAAAGTAGGGTCGGCGTGACTTGGTCAAGCTGTGATTGTGGAACTTAGAGCCAAACTATGCCGAAATAATTGGATTGCTTACCCAAATCAACTGGAAACATCCCCGGCGGCCAGCGCTGGACCAAACGGACATATGTCCATCGAGTGAGTCACTATATTATTGTTAATGATACATGCAGCACATCACCATACAACTACATTAACCTGTTGAGCTAGCTGTGTACAAATAAAACATTAAATAATACTTTGCAGATACTGTAACATGATTATTCATGTTTTTGGTCAGTATAGATTGGTGTACTATCACACTGTGTTGTGTATTACAAACTCAAAAGCCATTCAACTTTTGACTTAGTAGATAGCTTACCTTTTGCCGTAGCTATTTTATGGCTAATGCAGTAGTAAGGCGATGTATTACTACGCTAGCAGTAACAGTTCCTCAGTGTTCACTCTTGCAATAACAATGTCGCAACAGCATGGTTATTATACAGGTTTAAGATTAATTTCAAAGTGATTTAGAGGCAGAATGGACTGTTTCCGTTAGCTGCATTGCTAGCCACCGAGAGCGAGCCAATTATTACAAGTTAAAATGTATTAAAAAAAAAAGAAGAAAAAAATGTTGTTTTCTTGTCTCTTATAAGGATTGTGAAAAATAGGCAAACTTCCAAAAAAATGCAGTTCCCCTTTAAACCCTAGTGATGATGCATTTAGACTTAGACTTAGGCTATGTCTACACTAAGCCGGATAACCCTTTAAACGGATAATTATTTAGCCTAAGCCCCGTTTCAGCCACACTAAACCATGGTTTAAGGTCCCCCTCGTCGGACAAATTTTTACACGGGTAAGTGCGCCGTGTATTTCTTGAATCTCCGACTCTTAGCTTTGTATGGACTCATTGATCGTTTACAAACTGAGTTTCGGAGAGGAAGTGACGTCAGAAAGAACCCGCCACAGCCAGCTTCATAATAAAGCGGTTTTGTAACTCGGAGCTAACCACTGGAAATATGAAGGCGAGTCATCCAGACATGCCGTGTTTCTCCTTCTGTCTGTACAGACGCTTGTGGAAATCACACATGGATAACTTAAGAGAAAGCGATTGCAGCTATTTAGAATCACAGCTGACCCGGACATTCGAAAGTTCTCTTGCCGTCGAGAAGTGTTGTATCTGAAATAGCTGCAATTGCTTTCTCTTAAGATATTCATGTGTGATTTCCACAAGCGTCTGTACAGACAAAGTGCATGCGTACTAGGTTGCGTTGCGCGGACGGAGGGGGTTGGGGGTCTTAAACGGTGGCATTGTTGTAAACGGGGCCTTAGACTTAGACAAACTTTAATGATCCACAAGGGAAATGTTCCACACAGTAGCTCAGTTACAAAGGATGGAAAGTGCAAGGATGGAAATAATAATGCAGGTATAAAGTAGACTAAAAATGTACCGTAGTAGCGATATAAAATATAACATATATGCATAGGCGCCGATCCCGTGGGTGACAATGCAGAGCACCCACGTGGGATTGATGGCAACTTTCAATCTTTAAAATAATTCTTGAAAAATCAATCTTGTTGTAGTTAATTTTGTGGCGAGTTTGGTCCGTTTTACAAAATAATAAAGCCACAAATCATATGGGATATTAACTTTTTTTTTAATACACTCACATCGAGCACCCACTGGCAGAAATGTAGATCGGCGCCAATGCATATATGTAATAGTTACATATTATATATACAGTATATGATATACTGTATTTCCTTGAATTGCCGCCGGGAATATAGTATGCGCATGCCTAGAATTACTGCCGGATCAAACTCGTTTCGCAAAATAATTAGCGCATGCTTGGCATTACCGCCGGCTCAGGATCAACGCCGGGTCAAACTCGTTTCGCAAAATATTATTTTTATTAGCGCATGTCTAGAATTTTCGCCGGGTCAAACTCGTTTCGCAAAATAATTAGCATATGCCTAGAACTTCTGCCGGGTCAAACTCGTCACGTCACGAGTGACACTTCCCCTGTCATCATTTTCAAAATGGAGGAGGCTGATTTCAATCATTTGAAATCGCATAAAGGGAAGAAGATTAAGAGCTATTCAGTAGGATTTAAGGTCCAAGCTATTGAATATGCTAAAAAGAACAGTAAGCAGCTATGTTTTATTAATATACCGTAGCTGCGTGTGTCAAATATGAGTCATTAAATGACTCCCACCTCCTGGTGGTAGAGGGCGCTAGTGATCCTTCTTGCGACTACCGGTACTGCAGAAGACCGGTGCTGCAGAAGAAGACAACAAGCAGCAAGAGTGACAGCGATTGTTTGCTTGCACTTTTAACATGGAGGATTACATATCTAAAATAAAACCGTTTTCTAAACTGGACTTTCAATCGAAGCAGGAGGTAATAATTAAAGGAACATCTCCATCGAGACAGAGAGACTTTTAAAACTGAAGAAAGGAAGACTTCTATAAACAAGGTATCGATGATTTTGATCAGAAGCAGCTGCGCATGGACTCATTTATAAGTAAAGGTAAGACCATAATAATGTTTTTTTTATTAAATGTGCTTTTCATGATGGTATCCTTACATCACTCAAATTTATAAGCGCAGGCCTAAATTTACCCCACGCCTTTTGGTAAGCGCCGGAGTGAGAAGAGGTTTTAAAATAATTTGCGCATGCTTGCCTATCCCGCATGCCTTTGGTAAGCGCAGGAGTGAGAAGAGGTTTTAAATTAATTAGCACCCCGGCGGCTATTCAAGGAAATACGGTATACTGATATATTATATTATATTTTTATATAATATATACAATATATAACAATTACCATGTACAATATTACAGTATATGTAACAGCTGCAGCATAAAATAGAGAGTGGATCCAGCAGAAAATATACATTATAAACAAAGAGAGGTAGCTAACAATTGGATTTTCCTAATGTTTTCTGGATCTATTGCAAAGATGGAGCGGTCAATTGCGATCAACGGGTCGGCAACCCCCAATATTAAACATTCATGAGACATTTACAAGTGTCTGCTACTTCTTGTCATCATCAGGGAGATAATGTCAAGCACAGAGGACAACAAAAAGCAACAGGTAAGCAGAAACAATGCGTTCAATGCACAATCCTCCAGTTGTATTTAAAGTGGTCTCCCTAGGCTTGAGTCTTGATGCAGGGACCCACTAAGGACGTGACGCTTGCACACCCAGCAGCTGTGTGACCCTAAAAGACCATCCTGACCTCTCGGGCCAACTGCTAAGCTAGGCAGGTGTTGCTGGAAACTTCCTGGCACATGTTGTAAAAGAGCCCACAAAAAGCTCTTTGTTTGCTTTTCAGTGTGATTTAGTGGCCGAGAGGGTCAAAGGATAAACACTAAGGAGCTATACGAGTTGACCAAAGAGTGGAAATGTGGAACAAAAAGTTCCCAAAACTTCCCGTTAGAGTGAAAAGAACCACAAAGAGGAGGCGACTTACAGAATGGTGGTCTGAGGAGAGATAGCCGGTACCGTTTCCAGGTTCAGATGCATACATCGCACGGTGGTTCGGAAACACAAACACCGACTCGGACAAGAGAGAGCCGAATGTGGTCCGCTGGCGAGCAAAAGGCAAGCCGAGACGAGGAGGAGACGAGGGGAGAGGAGCTGGGCAGCCCGCAGCGCCATTGCTAGCAGTGAGGCGAGCAGCGGGCACGAGCGCGGCGAGCAACAGCACAGCCAGCCAGCGAGCCGCGCTCGCGCCGACGCGTGCACGCGCGAGGTCTCGTCGATCGCTGGGGGTTTTTTTTAGTTAAAAAACCACTCTGGTATGTAGGAGGGACGAGACCTCACATCCTGTTTTTTGTTTTTGTTTTTTTAATAAAAACTTCACAAATTAAATAGAATAATAAAAAAAAAAAAAAAACCGATCAAGTTCGAGTTTGCAGGGAAATGTATTCTTTTTTCTGGTTGGTCACTTGTTGCTAGGCAGATCTGACTAGCTCAATTATGACATCCCCTTTTGTTCAATTAAAAAAGTTATTCTGTTGTCAATTCTCAATTAGAACATATTTGAAGCGTTGATCTATTTCCATCCATCCATCCATTTTCTACGACTTGTCCAGGGTGTACACCACCTTCCGCCCGATTGCAGCTGAGATAGGCTCCAGCACCCCCCGCGATCCCGAAAGGGATAAGCGGTAGAAATGGATGGATGGCATCCATTTTCTACCGCTTGTACATATTCCGTACAATTGACCACTAAATGGTAACACCCCAATAAGTTTTTCCAACGTGTTTAAGTCGGGGTCCATGTTAATCAATTCATGGTAAAGAGATCAATGTCAGAAGTGGGATTTGAACCCACGCCTCCAACCAGAGACCAGAATTCCCAAGCAGGGAAGGTGTGACCTTGAGTCTGGCGCCTTACACCAGTGGTGTCCAAAGTGCGGCCCGAGGGCCATTTGTGGCCCCGAGCTAATTTGTTAACGGCCCCCGGCACATTCAGAAAATACTATAATCAAAAATAAAAACATAAAAATGTGTAATAAAAGAGTAAACAGTTGAAATGTAACAAGTAAAAAGTTGCAATGTTGACACTAATAACACAAAGCTGCCATGCGGACTGTTATTGACCTATTGAAGGCTCCAATTACTTCACATGAACAATTCCACTTTGAAAATTTTGGGGGGGAAATATTGCATATTTTGTGCGACAAAAAGTTTTCTTTCACAAAAAGGGCATCAAACAAACAAAAAAATATGAAAAAAATAATAAAATCTTACAATCAACAGATCTACAGACTTAAGCGTTAAAAGTAAAAAATATAAATATAAATTTGGCTTATTTTTACTCTTTTTCTTTTTTTATTGTTATGAATTATTGACCTATTTAAGGCTCCAATTACTTCACATCAAATATTCCACTTTGAAATGTTTTGGGGGAAAATGTTGCATAGTTTGTGTGTTTGCCATATAAATAAGGGTTTTGACATAAAAGGGCTTAAACATAAGAACAACATTTTTAAAAACTTTATAACGACAGACAGACCAGAGGATGATCTCGAGATTTAAGCGTTGAATAGAAATAAAATAAAATTAAAAAAATATTACTTATTTCTTACATTTTTATGACTGAAACCCTCCCGGGTACCGGGGACCAAACTTGAGAAAAGCCACAAAGGTTAAAAAAAAAACCTATATATTGTATTGGTTTTAAAAAAGGAAAAAATATCAAAATGGCCCCCACATGCTTTGATTTTTTTAGTCTGCGGCCCTCAGTAGAAAAAGTTTGGACACCCCTGCCTTAGACCTTTCGGGGTTGCAGGGGGTGCTGGAGCCTATCCCAGCTGCACTCGGGCTGAAGGCGGGGTACACCATGGACAAGTCGCCACCTCATCACAGGGCCAACACAGATAGACAGACAACATTCACACTCACATTCACACACTAGGGCCAATTTAGTGTTTCAGTAGTTTAAACGTTTGAGGACATTTCAAATATCAAATAAATAATGATTAAAATCCTTAAAAAAATCCGCCTAGGGATCCCCCGGGAAGAGCTGGATGAAGTGGCTGGGGAGAGGAAAGTCTGGCCTTCCCTGCTTAGGCTTCTGCCCCCGCGACCCGACCTCAGATAAGCGGAAGAAGATGGATGGATGGATGGATGGATGGATCCTTAAGTTTTTTTAAGGGTGTAGAAACATTATTTTTCAAAATACATCAGTCCTAAAAATGTAATGCTGTTTTTAATCCTTTAGAAGGCCTTTTGGTCAAATAATGTTTAAATTAGTCAAATAATGCAAATTTCTGCTAATTAAAAACTGTGACATCATTTCATCAGAGTGCGTTCAAAGGGTTAAAATAAATTTTTAAAAAAACATGACATATTTGGTATTTTAGTTTTAGGGCTGAAGCTGTTTGGGGTATGTGAGCAAACAAAAGTAAAAAAAAAAAAAAAAAATATCCAACATGTTTTCTTTAAAAAATAAAGGACTTGTATGTCCTATTTGGCTGTGGGGTATTGTTGAATAACTGCCAATGCATCGCACACCTGTGAAAGAATCGGATATTGACGTTTTAAAATTTGATATGAAAAAAGCTCTCAGTAAAAAGTTATGTATAATGAAGTAAGTTACTGTAGGTAACAACATAAATAATGACCAAAAATACAGCAAAAATGTACTGAAAGGACAAAAAAGACTCCTGAGGGTTAATTCAAAAAGTGAAACTATTATATTATATATATTCAGAGAGCAAAATGTTTTTAAGAATGTATTTCCTTTTTTTTTTTTAATTCAATGAGTATATAGAAATTAAAAAAAATAAAAATAAGTATCTCATGAAAATTGTAAAAAGTCCAATACTGTAAACAACAGTTTTTAGTTATTTTTCTCAAATCAGAAAATGAACTGCATTGTAGTCTGAACTGAACTCCTAAAATCACATAACTTTTGCACAGTACAGTATTCTGATTTATTGAGACACAGATTATTTAGTAGTCTTTCTACTGATTAACTTTCTAAAAGGTGAAGGCTATCATATGCAACTAGCGAGGAGAGATCGCAAAGCCCAACGACCCAAACACTTCAAAACTGGTGTTGGAGTAAATAAAACAAGCTATCATTGAGCCTAGAATGGCCTATGACAACGCTCCGACCTCAACCTCAGGGAAAAGAGTTCAGAAACATTTGTGTAATAAATTGTATAATCATTCAAAAAAATATGATTGAATTAAAAAAATCAGCATATTTTGTCTTTTTATAATTATATATATATATATATTGTTAAATATAAAAAAAAGGAAGAAACTAATTAAAAATCCTAAATAAGTATCCCCCTTGTACGTCAATTCATGAAGATCTTTCTTGCAAGTGACATTAAAAAAATCACAAAAAAAACACATTTGTATTTCTCAACATACTTGTTTTGCTTTTTCATGTTTTTTCTCCTAACTTTTATGTCTCCTCTTATTGTGCATAATGTCTGCTTTGTGATGACATTTACATTGTTTATTTGTCCACCCTGTTTTCCCGACGCCTTTTATTGGAAGCAACAGTACTGCTCTGATCTCAATAAAGAGCAGGAAACATCTGTGAACGTATGCTGCTGCCAAACCCTGTTGTATTCATTGCAACACAAATAAACATGTTTACTGTACTTCCCTTTGTTACTCATGTACTTCCCTTTGTTACTCATGCAGGCATCAGTGTTACTGTACAATGTCTAATATCCTGCTCTTTGTAGCATGCATTTCAGTAAAACAAATATTTGAATGTACATGTCCTTTGCAAACTACATCATTAATCAGAATCAGAATCAGAATCAGAATAGTTTTATTGCCATTGTTTGAGAACGAGTTCCCAAACTAGGAATTTTTCTTGGTGCAGTCGTGCAACATAAAACACATATAACACATATTTGGTAATAAAAAGAGCTGTAACTGAGCTATCAGTTACAGCAGTTAAAGCATTGTTGTCATTGAAATACTGTGCATACTTTACTGCATTGCACCCTTAATTGGTATTACCAGTACAATATATTTAGAGCTTGTCTGTCAATGGAAATGTTGTAAGTTTGATTCTTATATAGTCTCATCCTTGATCAAAAGATACTGCACTGGTTGGTCCTGATGCTGCGTCACCAGTGTATCATCTGAAAGTTTATAATTAATCACCGATATCAATATTTTCAGACATAATGATGTATCAATAACAAACTAAAGAAGACAATTCTACTAAGCTATTGGGTATTGCAATCCTCATTTGCATAACATCCTGTGTACTGTTAAATGATAGTTGCTGAGATATAATAGAAAGAAAACTATAACCACCTTGAGTTTGCTGACATCTGCTGGTAAACCTGTTTGTGAACAAAATCATCAAATTTCTCCAGGAATTGTGCTGAGTAATCTAATGAAGACCAAATCTGAATAAATCCTGATTATTACATCACATCATATCATCAAAACCACCTAAATATAATCCATTTGGGCTGTGAAGTTGTTGTTTTTTCCAAGGCTGACATTTGACTGGATGCTTGATAGGTGTGATGCTGTAATCACCATTTCCATAGTCAACATGAGAGCAGAATAATATTCTGAATCCTTGCAGATAATACATTTAAAAGTGATGACTCATGACAATCAGTGAAAATGCAAAAGCTCATGGTGGCATTCTCTGGTGCAGGGGTTCTTAACCTTTTTGACCTCGGGGCCCAACTTTTCCAATACATTTTCCGCTCAAATGATAACAGTGAGTATTTAATCGTATTCAATAAATATATCTAACCTACTTACAGTTTAAAACCTTATGAAATTCTATGAAAGCATGTGTTGATCACAAAGATGATTATTTATCTGACACACAAACCCTAGACCAGGGGTGGGCCAAACCTTCACCATACAAAGAGCCATTGAGCCCATTTCTATGGAAGTAGTATTCTCTCACATCAACTTATGTATATCTATATGATATTAATACATATGCATATATTAATAAATATACAAATACAAATACAAATGTTATATACAAATAAATAAGTAACTTTTATAAGTAAACAAATATTTTTAAATATATTTTGGACATTTGAAAATATATACAAATGAAATTTATAAATATAAAAATGGGACATACAAATAAAATAAGAATTTGTATAAATAAACGTGTATTTATAATTTTATTTTTGAGATTGTAATATAAATATGCTTGATTTTGTATTTGTATTGAATTTGCATATGTGGATCGCCTTTTTGCTTTTGTGTTGATGAGACATTCCTACCACAAACCAGATGCACAAATAAATGTGACCTACACACTCCCCTGAACAACCAGCAGACGGCACTGCAGCCAGAGCGGTCTGGGTCACAGAGCATTATATGCATTATATGCAAAATGGCCAGAGTTCTCTGCACAAAAACAATCCACGTCTTTAGAGAGAGAACGCACAACGGGCCTGAGCTAGCTAACGTTAGGGTTGTATTAGCTAATGCTAATTTATCCAGTTAATCTGAAAGACAGTGCTAGCTGCTTTTTTTTTACTGTATTGTAGTAGAATTTCTGACCTTTGAACTATATTTCATGTCTGTCAAAAATGTACGCTCATTTGATTTCTCTTCTATTCTGTGCCATTGAATGGACCGGGTGAGGGACAAAGTTGAATATGAAGTCGTGCCAACCTGTCTACAGAATGTTTTGATTGTCTAAGTATGATTAAGGGATTCAAGGATGTTGCAAAACAAACATGTCGAAAACCACAAAACCGTGACGCACAAGGAAAACAGACTGACGCACGAAGAAACAGATAAAAATGGCCAGGAGACCAGGACTCGAGAGAGATTGCTTTTTTGTGTGTCCTCCAGAGGTCGTCTGTTTGTTTGCAGGGACAAAACAATCCAACTTATGCACTTTTGACTATGAGTAAATAAACTTGTTGTACTAAATTCACTTTTGTTGCTGTTTAAGCTTTGGACAATCCACTACAGAATCAATGCCGTTTAATGACCTTGTCTCGATGTAGATACTGATCTCTTATCAGTGCAATGTGTGTCAGTCAAATAATCCCAAAAGTCATGTCGTAATATGACCCTCCCTAGTGTGCCTCTGATTGGCTCGCCAGTGTCTGACCACGTCTGTGACCCAGACCGCTTTTGCTGCAGTGCCCACTGCTGGTTGTAGGTCACATTTATTTGTGCATTTGGTTTGTGGTAGGAATGTCTCATCGACACTAAAGCGAAAAAGCGATTCACATAGGCAAATTCAATACAAATACAAATACAAAATCAAGCATATTTATATTCAAATCTCAAAAATATATTTACAAATACACGTTTATTAATACAAATTATTGATTTATTTGTATATCACATTAGTATTTGTATTTTTATATTTATTAATATATGCATTTGTATTAATATCATATTGATATATATATATATAAGTTGATGTGAGACAATTCTACTTCCATACATTTCCCACCAAATAAATGTCACAGAGAGCCGCAAACTCTGTTTGATCCCTACATTGACAATAACGCCATTTAGAGTTTCACTACACTTATGAAATAGCATTTATGAAATCAAACACTAGACAGAAAACGACTCACCAAGTTTATTTGCCCTGATCAGCTTTCCTCAGCGGTTCCAAAACTGCTATTTTTCGGACATCTCCAGCTGGTATTTTTTCGCAAATGCTGTGTGTTTGTTCTGGAAATGTTTTCAACATTTGATTTTGTTGTTGTTTGCTATTTTCTCCCCACATATTAAGCACACACTCGAACCAACCTCGTCAACAGTGAAGGCAAATGAATCTGTACATGAAGCATTAAATGTTGTATTTTCCATCAATTGCTAGCTAACCGGATGTTGACACACACACACACACACACACACACACACACACACACACACTCACACACACACACACACACACACACACACACACACACACACACACACACACACACACACACACACACACACACACACACACACACACACACACACACACACACACACACACACACACACACACACGGCAGGGGGCATTTGGGGCCTCATTAACTCTTCCTACAACAAGTGGACCTCCTACGTGTATGCGTAGTATGTCACAAAAGTAAGTACAGTACTCTTACATTTGAGTATATCTTGTTGCTATAGAAAGTACACTTTGATGTACTTAAGAGTAGTCAGTGTACAGCAGTATAGATGTATAGATGGACATACAATCAATATTGTGTGAATATATGACAACACAAGTGAGTCGAAAGATAATTGTGTTAGTCTTCAGTTAAGGATGCGGCTAGTAATGCCATGGTCTAGGGATGCACGAGTGCTGCTGACACTGGATAGAGCTGTGGTTCATTTAGTGAAGGATGACTTTCAACATTTGCTTGGCAACAAAAGATGACACATAGGGGGTGTGACATACATTTCGATCAACAAAATATTAAATTACGTTTTATTTTTAAATTACAAGATCACAGAACTCTCCAAAATAACAACTGTAACATTAAAATAAACTAACTAAATAAAATAGAATCAATTACAATTAAATAGCCATTATTTAGTGGACATTTTGGTAACACTTTAGTATGGGGAACATATTCACTATTAATTAGCTGCTTATTAAAGTAACAAAAACTTAATTTAGAGTTATTTGGACAATAGGGGAACATATAAGGGTTGGGGTTAGGGTTACTAATAAGCAATAATTCTGAGGTTATTGAGGGAAGACTCTTAGTTAATGGCTTACTGGTTGTATAATAAGGCCATGCAGAATAAGGCATTAATAAGTACTTAATAATGACCAATTAGGAGCCAATATGTTACTAATTAGCATGTTAATAAGCAACTAATTAATGGTGAATGTGTTCCCCATACTAAAGTGTTACCGAAATTTTGTGTCAAACCTGCAGGTCAGAGGCGTCAAAGAGCCGCGGGTTGCAGATCCCTGCCCTAGGCTTACTGTAGGTCAGGCTGATTAGGAAAATACATTATAACCAAATATATGGCATAAAAAGGGACTCATAAATAACCAACGGAAAATGAATTCACATGCAATTATGTTGTGCTGAAATAAGTAAACTAAATTATTAATGAATATGTTTCTCAACTAAACTGTCAATACAATTGCAAATAAAAATACAGCTTCTGCCTATGACTTTAGCTCCAGACATCTTCGGTTGCCATTACTGCCATATGTGATATAAAAGTGTATTACAACTGAGTACCGCTGCGGACCACAGCTAAAAAGCAGGGGGCATTCACGGCCCCAAAATGGGCCGTGGCCTTATAGAAGGTGGGATAAAGATTCATATTCGTGCTGGGTGCTAAATTGCTGATCAGGTCAGTATATAGTATGTATGTCAGATGGGTGCGTGGATGCACATGAAACGGGTTACACCGAAACCAAAGCAGGGTCTCGCACTGGACGCCCTTTAAGGCGTTGCGCCAAAAAAGAACAACAACAACATGCCGCAATTTACAGGCCTCTGGCAACACATTTCTTCTTTATTCAGAGATAAGATGTGTCAACATCCAGCATGACAAAAAATTGTACAAAGTTCACAATTTATAAATGAAAATATCACCGCAACTTGTGATCTCACACATTTATAGCAAAATTAAAATGTCAACAAATCCATGCTGTGTCGTACAAAAATAAATCAAACTTCAGTTCCACAGAGAGCACGATAGTTTGTACAAAATCCAGTCTTTGTGAACCTTTCCAAATGAAACGGTGTAAATAAACTTGGATGATCTCCACAATATTTTCCTCAAAATGAAAAATTGTAACCATCTTTTTTTTGTGTTCACTTTTTCAGATGTCCTTATGTCAGAAGAGCAGTTTGTGCTTTACTAATCCCCCTTTTTCCCCCACTTGGACTGATAATGAGGATGAATCCAAAAAACTTGTACTAGCTATTTACTCTACTGAAGCGTCACTATATTGGCAAAGAAGCTGCAGACACGATGCTGTGGGAAAATGCAGTCATGGATGATGTCACCCGGAAGAGGATGACAAAGTTCATTCGATGAGATTCAGCTGCATTCGCTCCGGACAAGGCAAATTCTGCTGACTGGATTGTGTCACCACCCCAAAAAGGTCTTGTTTTGATTTTTTTCTTTCAAACCTTGAATTGATTGACTATACTTTATTCCTTTGTACAGTGATTAGATATAAAGTGCTGCTGGGGGACAACTTCATCATCCTAAACATAGCAAAAATGAACAATGCTTTTACACTCGCGTACAGTACGACTGCTATGATTATAGTCATCCTCTTCCCTGTTCTTCCTTTTTCCCCCCGTGGTACTAAATCCACACAGTGGCTCCAAACTGTTAGTTACTCCAATTCTGTGCCAAAGAGGTCACCTGGAAAATTGCACGCCGCCGTTTGTAAGGATAATATCTTCAAGGACAAGTGCAAATAGTGGACTGGCACATAAGTGGGGACAGTGACCCTGTAAGTCCCGCTGTCTATAAATACTCTTTACAAAAGCCTCCTTTTCGTCCCTCGGGTTACTGCTTTTTAGTTCTGTAAGAACATCAAAACATGGAAACGAAGGTGTCCCTGTGCAAAATCTTACAGAAAAAAAATGTCTTTCCTTTCACTTCCAGAACTCAATCAGGTTTCCTCTGCTTTTTAAAAACATTTCGTATTAAAAGATTTGTATAAAAATCAATATTTTACATTTTGTATTAAAAAGATTAGTTTTGCCTCGCTTTGCTTATAAACGAGAAATTGCATACATTTTTTTCCTTCCCCTTACAGATTGTATCTCGTAACTACAATAAAAAAAAAAGCTTTTCATATTGCTGCGATATTCCAGCAAACAGGTCAGATTTGATATGCAAGGAAGGCTCTGTCATTGTCTTTACACAACGTTTGTGTTGGAGTGAATATATATATATATATATATGTATATATATATATATATATATATATATATATATATATATATATATATATATATATATATATATATATATATATATATATACACACATATATATATATATATATATATATATATATATATATATATATATATATATATATATATATATATATATATATATATATATACACACACACATATATATATATATATATATATATATATATATATATATATATATATATATATATATATATATATATATATATATATATATATATATACACACTACCGTTCAAAAGTTTGGGGTCACATTGAAATGTCCTTATTTTTGAAGGAAAAGCACTGTACTTTTCAATTAAGATAACTTTAAACAAGTCTTAACTTTACAGAAATAGACTCTATACATTGCTAATGTGGTAAATGACTATTTTAGCTGCAAATGTCTGGTTTTTGGTGCAATATCTACATAGGTGTATAGAGGCCCATTTCCAGCAACTATCACTCCAGTGTTCTAATGGTACAATGTGTTTGCTCATTGGCTCAGAAGGCTAATTGATGATTAGAAAACCCTTGTGCAATCATGTTCACACATCTGAAAACAGTTTAGCTCGTTACAGAAGCTACAAAACTGACCTTCCTTTGAGCAGATTGAGTTTCTGGAGCATCACATTTGTGGGGTCAATTAAACGCTCAAAATGGCCAGAAAAAGAGAACTTTCATCTGAAACTCGACAGTCTATTCTTGTTCTTAGAAATGAAGGCTATCCAAACTTTTGAACGGTAGTGTATATATATATATATATATATATATATATATATATATATATATATATATATATATATATATATATATATATACACACACATATATACATTTATATATATATATATATATATATATATATATATATATATATATATATATATATATATATATATATATATATACACACATATATACATTTATATATACATATATACATATACATACATATATATATATATATATATATATATATATATATATATATATATATATATATATATATATATATATATATATATATATATATATATATATATAATTCAGGTCATTGTCGTCTCAAGCCATCACAACTGGACTGGTCAAGACTGTAGTCTCAGCTGTCCTATATAGTCTGGAGAGGACGAGAGCTGCCCTATCCAGTTTCCCCTCTTGCCTGAGCAGGATTGTTTATTATTAGCTCTATCTTGATTCACCTTTTATTCGATTCCCCTCTCATCAGGCTCCATCAAATATTGCTCACAGAACTCTGGTCTGAGCTGTCCTGTCTTGTCTTTGGGCACGTCCTAGTCTTTAAACATAAATGGATGAACCGTACTATAGTCTTAACTGTCCCATCTTGTCTTTGGGTTGATCTGATGAAGTTTTTACGGTTGAAAGTGGAAACTAGATAGGACAGCTCTAGTCTGAGCTGTTCAATCTCCCTTGCTCTCTTATTTGTTTACCCTCTCATCTGAGCAGGCTTCACCAGTTTATATCCAAAGAACAGTCACATTTAATATTTGAGCATAGTTTAATTAAACCTGCTCAGCTGTAGTCTGAGCTGTCCTAAGTAGCATTTAAACATAAATGGATGAAGCCTGCTCAGCTGCCCTATCTAGTCTTTAAGCATGAACTGATGAAGCATGTCTGGATGAGAGGGGAAACTAGATAGGACAGCAGAGACTAGAGCTGTACTACAGGTTTCCTCTCATTAGAGCAGGCTTCATCAGTTCATGCCCATGTAACTCTAGTCTGAGCTCTCCTATCTAGTCTGCGAGCATGAACTGATCTAAGCTGTTTTATCTAGTCTGGAGGAGAGTAGAGCTGCCCTATCTAGTCACCTTTCTCATTCATTTTCCATTTCATCCGAGCATGCTTCATCAGTTCATGCCTAAAGAACACTAGTCAGAGCTGTCTTATCTAGTCTTCAAGCATAAGTGGATGAATCTTGCTCAGCTCTAGCAGCCCTATCTAGTCCTTGGGCATGAACTGAGGAAGCCTGCCAGGACGAGAGGGGAAACTAGATAGGATAGCTCTAGTATGAGCTGTCCTATCTAGTCTTTTAGCATGAATTGATTGAATCTGCTTGGCTGTAGTCTGAGCTGTCCAGTCTAGCCTTTTGGCATGAACAGAATCAGCCTGCTTGGATAAAGTTAAAGTACCACTGATAGTCACACGCACACTAGGTGTGGTGAAGTTAACCTCTGCATTTGACCCATCCGGGGATGGATGAGGGGAGCAGTGAGCAGCAGCGGTGGCCGCGCCCGGGAATCATTTGGGTGATTTAACCCCCAATTCCAACCCTTGATGCTGAGTGCCAATCAGGGAGGTAATGGGTCCCATTTTTACAGTCTTTGGTATGACTCGGCCGGGGTTTGAACGCACAACCTTCCGATCTCAGGGCAGACACTCTAACCACAAGGCCACTGGTTAAGAGAGGAAACTAGATAGGAAAGCTGTAGTTCAGGACCCATCTAGTCTTTGAGCATGAATTGATTATACCTGCTAGGCTTTAGTCTGAGCTGTCCAAGTTAATCTTTGAGCATGGACCCCGAAAACGTGCTCAGCTTTAGTCTGAGTTGTCTTTCTAGCCTGGAGAAGAGTAGAGCGACCATATCTAGTCACCCCTCTTATTCATTTTCCCTCCCAGGCTTCGTCAGTTAGTCAAAATAATTGTATTCGGAGCTGTCCTCTAGTCTTTAAGCATAATAAGATATAGTATGAGCTGTCCTGTCTAGTCTTTGAGCATGAATTATGAATTGATTAAAACTTGCTTGATTGTGGTCTAAGCTGTCCTGTCTAGTCTTTGGGCATGAACTGGTGAAGTCTGCTTGGATGAGAGGGGAAATTGATAAGAGAGGACAGCAACTATAGCTGTCCTATCTAGTCTTTAAACATGACCTGATGAGTCCTGCTCTGATGACAGGCCAAACCTATTTCAAGACAACCTGAACAGTCCAGTTGTGCATTCAATAGCCTGAGAATGAGTTTGATATTTTTTGATGAGGTGCATGCCACCTTACATGCGCCGCACTGATTTGTTCCCATGGGAATTAATTTGCTCTCCTAAATAACGGGATTTCCACCATCGGGTTTCCGTGTAATGATGTTTACAATATAACTGCTCATACATACATTCATCCATACGTCCGGTCAGTTTCCTCTCCAAACTCATCTTCAGCACCAATGAAAAATTCCCCCATTTCAGCTACACATTTTTTTGTAGATTAAAAAGAAAACACAAACATTTTTCAAGCATTGTCAAAAAATAAAGTAATTTGCAAGCCAGTTCTTGCCCTTGAACTCTACAAGCAATACATAGAAGAAAACAAAGAAAATTTAAAACCACCCGTTGAGGTGAAACATTGTTATAGTTCCTCTTCTCATGTTTTTGTGTCCGTGTCGAGCTCAGCTTTTTGTTTTTGTCATCTAAAATGCTTTGTGGTCGAGCAATAAAAAGAACGCATGTTCAGTTAGAATCAGCTTACTGTTCAGTAATATACACTAAAATGTGCATATGTGAGCAGCTAGAAACATTACATGGCGCAATGTCAGCTCATATGAAAACGTACAAAATGTCCTCAAAAACTATTTTGCTGCTTTACACTTGTATGTCCTTCCTTGAAGCAAGACCCCAAAAAGAAAAGGCGTTGTCTCAATGTCTCTCTCTAAGCATAATACCTCTGGGTTTCTTAAAGAATTCCGAATATATAACACTGTACATTATATGTAACTGCTCTGCATCAAGGAGATGAAACCTTCACTTGTGGACTCTGAGACGCCGCCCACACTTTGCATGGATAAACAGGAAGCTCCTTTGTCCAAAATAGTTACACTTGGATCCCTTGGACCGCCTGCTTGATGTTGTCCAACAAGGCTTTGTTTTCTGGACTGTGGTATTGGTCCTGGACATTGTACATGTCCGTTAGAGAGGTCACATAGGCATCAAAGTTCTGTTCGATTGGCTCCTGGGATATCCAAAAACACAACATGACACAATTAGAGGGAAAGATGCAAACAGACAAGTACATTTAACAACACATCTTTAATTGTTACATCATTAAAACTGTCTGTAGTTACAGTGGGCACTACTAGCGGTGTCCCAACCCGATATTGGGGAATTCGGATAATGGTTCGATATCAGCAAAAAAAGTATGGAATGATATTGCCTTGCATCTAAAATCTCCTATACAACAGTGTTAATTTTGACAGGAGTTTTTAATGTAGTCTTAGACATAATCATTTGATGACAATGTATAATTTTAAGTCATTTAAATTGATTCCATAGTTTTAGTCAACAACATTTTTTTTTTTTTTTTAATCTTTTTATTTTTTTGTATCTTTTTTCATTTTTTTGTATCTTTTAAAAAAAATCTTGGTACCAATGTTTTTATGTTTTTTTATGTGTCATCTATGAATTTGCACTTAATGGGTTTGCTTGCAATTTCGTTGTACAATTCACAATGACAATAAAGATATTCTATTCTATTCTACACAACATTTAAGTTACAGTAAAATTGGTCGACTAGAATATAAAGTATAAAAGGTATGGCCTCTTTCAAGCTTATTTGAAAGCACTTTTATTTAGACTACCTGCAGATAAGTAGAATTATCTTATGGTCAGGAATCATGTAGTTAGTCGTTTTTTGCTCCAAAGGTCAATGCCAATAAATATACTTCAGGCACTTTTTCTATTTTTTTCAATGCTACGTCTCTGCCAAAGCAGGTATCTCTATTTTATGCTGCAGCTGTCACATGTACTGTAATATTGTACATGGTAATTATTATATATTGTATATCTGATATAAATGTATATATATAGACATCTATCCATCCATCCATCCATCCATCTTCTTCCGCTTATCCGAGGTCGGGTCGTGGGGGCAGCAGCCTAAGCAGGGAAGCCCAGACATTCCTCTCCCCAGCCACTTCGTCCAGCTCTTCCCGGGGGATCCAGAGGCGTTCCCAGGCCAGCCGGGAGACATAGTCTTCCCAACGTGTCCTGGGTCTTCCCCGTGGCCTACTACCGGTTGGACGTGCCCTAAACACCTCCCTAGGGAGGCGTTCGGGTGGCATCCTGACCAGATGCCCGAACCACCTCATCTGGCTCCTCTCGATGTGGAGAAGCAGCGGCTTTACTTTGAGCTCCCCCCGGATGGCAGAGCTTCTCACCCTATCTCTAAGGGAGAGCCCCGGCACCCGGCGGAGGAAACTCATTTCGGCCGCTTGTATCTGTGATCTTGTCCTTTCGGTCATAACCCAAAGCTCATGACCATAGGTGAGGATGGGAACGTAGATCGACCGGTAAATTGAGAGCTTTGCCTTCCGGCTCAGCTCCTTCTTCACCACAACGGTTCTATACAGCGTCCGCATTACTGAATACGCCGCACCAATCCGCCTGTTGATCTCACGATCCACTCTTCCCTCACTCGTGAACAAGACTCCGAGGTACTTGAACTCCTCCACTTGGGGCAGGGTCTCCTCCCCAAACCGGAGATGGCACTCCACCCTTTTCCGGGCGAGAACCATGGACTCGGACTTGGAGGTGCTGATTCTCATCCCAGTCGCTTCACACTCGGCTGCGAACCGATCCAGTGAGAGCTGAGGATCCTGGCCAGATGAAGCCATCAGGACCACATCATCTGCAAAAAGCAGAGACCTAATCCTGCAGCCACCAAACCGGATCCCCTCAATGCCTTGACTGCGCCTAGAAATTCTGTCCATAAAAGTTATGAACAGAATCGGTGACAAAGGGCAGCCTTGGCGTAGTCCAACCCTCACTGGAAACGGGTCCGACTTACTGCCGGCAATGCGAACCAAGCTCTGACACTGATCGTACAGGGAGCGGACCACCACAATCAGACAGTCCGATAACCCATACTCTCTGAGCACTCCCCACAGAACTTCCCGAGGGACACGGTCCAAAATGCCTTCTCCATGTCCACAAAGCACATGTAGACTGGTTGGGAGAACTCCCATGCACCCTCAAGGACCCTGCCGAGAGTATAGAGCTGGTCCACAGTTCCACGACCAGGACGAAAACCACACTGTTCCTCCTGAATCCGAGGTTCGATTATCCGGCGTAGCCTCCTCTCCAGTACACCTGAATAAACCTTACCGGGAAGGCTGAGGAGTGTGATCCCCCGGTCTCCTTCTTAAAGAGAGGAACCACCATCCAGGTCTGCCAATCCAGAGGTACCGCCCCCGATGTCCACGAGATGCTGCAGAGTCTTGTCAACCAAGACATCCCCATAGCATCCAGAGCCTTAAGGAACTCCGGGCGGCTCTCGTCCAACACCTGGGGCCTTGCCACCGAGGAGCTTTTTAACTACCTCAGCAACCTCAGCCCCAGAAATAGGAGAGCCAACCACAGATTCCCCAGGCACTGCTTCCTCATAGGAAGATGTGTTGGTGGGATTGAGGAGGTCTTCGAAGTATTCCCTCCACCGATCCACAACATCTGCAGTCGAGGTCAGCAAAACACCATCCGCACCATACACTGTGTTGACAGTGCACTGCTTCCCCTTCCTGAGGCGGCGGATGGTGGTCCAGAATCACTTCAAAGCCGTTTGGAAGTCGTTTTCCATGGCTTCCCTGAACTCCTCCCATGTCCGAGTTTTTGCCTCTGCGACCGCTGAAGCCGCACACCGCTTGGCCTGTCGGGACCTGTCCGCTGCCTCCGGAGTCCTATGAGCCAAAAGAACCAGATAGGACTCTTTCTTCAGCTTGACGGCATCCCTCACCACCGGTGTCCACCAACGTGTTCTAGGATTACCGGCACGACAGGCACCAACTACCTTGTGGGCACAGCTACAATCAGCCGCCTCGACAATAGAGGTGTGGAACATGGTCCACTCGGACTCAATGTCCAGCACCTCCCTCGTGACATGTTCAAAGTTCTTCCGGAGGCGGGAATTGAAACTCTCTCTGACAGGAGACTCTGCCAGACATTCCCAGCAGACCCTCACAATGTGTTTGGGCCTGCCAGGTCTGTCCGGCATCCTCCCCCACCATCGCAGCCAACTCACCACCAGGTGGTGATCGGTAGAAAGCTCCGCCACTCTCTTCACCCGAGTGTCCAAAACATGAGGCTGCAAATCCGATGACACAACTACAAAGTCGATCATGGAACTGCGGCCTAGGGTGTCCTGGTGCCAAGTGCACATATGGACACCCTTATGTTTGAACATGGTGTTTGTTATGGACAATCTGTGACGAGCACAAAAGTCCAATAACAAAACACCACTCGGGTTCAGATCCGGGCGGCCATTCATGATCACGCCTCTCCAGGTTTCACTGTCGTTGCCAACATGAGCGTTGAAGTCCCCCAGTAGGACAAGGGAATCACCCAGGGGAGCACTTTCCAGTACTCCCTCGAGTGTAAAAGGGTGGGTACTCTGAACTGCTGTTTGGTGCGTAAGCACAAACAACAGTCAGGACCCGTCCCCCCACCCGAAGGCGGAGGGAGGCTACCCTCTCGTCCACTGAATTGAACTCCAACCTGCAGGCTTGGAGCCGGGGGACAACAAGAATTGCTACCCCAGCTCGTCGCCTCTCACTGCGTGCAATGCCAGTGTGGAAGAGAGTCCAGCCCCTCGCGAGAGAACTGGTTCCAGAGCTCTTGCTGTGTGTCGAAGTGAGTCCGACTATATCCAGCCGGAACTTTTTGACCTCGCGCACTAGCTCAGGCTCCTTCCCCCCCAGCGAGGTGACTTTCCACGTCCCAAGAGCTAGCTTATGTAGCCGAGGATCAGACCGCCAAGTGCCCTGCCTTCGGCTGCCGCCCAGCTCACATTGCACCCGACCTCTTCGGCCCCTCCCATGAGTGGTGAGCTCATTGGAGGGGTGACCCACGTTGCCTCTTCGGACTGTGCCCGGCAGGGACCCAGAGGGGGGGCCCAGGTGACCCGCTTCCGGGCGAGGGAAATCTGAGTCTTTGTTGTTGCATTCCCATAGAAGTCTTCGAGCTGCTCTTTGTCTGATCCCTTACCTAGGACCTGTTTGTCTTGAGAGACCCTACCAGGTGGCATGAAATCCCCCGGACAACATAGCTCCTAGGATCATTGGGACACGCAAACTCCTCTACCACGGTAAGGTGGCAGCTCAGAGAGGAGTTGATATAGACATAATATAATATAATATATCAGTATATATAATATACTGTACATATATTATGTAAATATTACATATATATGTTATATTTTATATCGCTATATTTAGTCTATGTATACCTGCATTGTCCTTTCCATCCTTAAACTTTCCATCATTGTAACTGAGCTACTGTGTGGAACAAATTCCCTTGTGGATCATTAAAGTTTGTCTAAGTCTAAGTCTATCTGTGTGTGCTGTGAAACGGCGTTACGATGTATGCATCCATCGGGAATTTGTTTAGGAGCACAGGAGAACCGGAAGCAGCAAATACACACATAGGGTGAAACAATTTTTATCCATCCATCCATTTTCTACCACCCTGGTTCATTCATTTCTTTAATTATTGATATGATTATTTCATGACTTGATGAATTATTTCATTACTTGATTAATTATTGCTATTTATTGTTTCCTAATCTAACTATGAAATTAATTAATAACATATTCATATCATTATTTAAAGATTAATGTATTTATTTATTATTGGCCCCGTTGGTACTCCATAGACAAGGTCCAAATGGGACAAAATGAAAAACATTTTTTTTTTTTAAATAAATACTTAAGTGTTATTAATTAATGAAGTCAATACATTTTTCATGAAATAATTAAATCAATAATTAATTAAATGATTATGTGATCTGTAGTAGTTGTTCCGTTTTTCCGTGTTGAAAAAGACTTGATGCCGTAATTGCTGCCAAAGTTGCATCACCAAAGTATTGAGCAGAGGATAAGAATACTTACCGGTATGTACAAAAGTACATGTGATTTTTATATTTTTCATATATATTCAACATTTAAATACACATTTTCACATTGTCATTAAGGGCTAGTGTAGAATTTTTTGGATGCACTGTACGTAATAAGTGTCCTTAATTGAACCATAATACCAAACTGAACCAAAATATTGTCTAAAACACAACATCTTTCAATATAAACAAGTGTGACATAATTACAGTTGAATATTACTTACAAATACAAAGTCTCCAAGTCAGATGTGTATTAGAAAAAATAGGTGTCGCCAAAAAACAAACTACCACTCCACTTGAAATTTAGTGACAGCATAAGTCTGTCATATAAAAGTGTTTAAGTGTACAAAATATAAAAAGTATTTACAATAATTCATGCTGATATCATAACACATTCATATCGGTATTGGTCAATACACAATACATCAACCTTGAATGTGCCAGTATAGTCTTCTGTTGAGCCCTACAAAATGTTTATACTACAAGTATTGTACTTATTAGACACTTGCTGTTTGATTGTAACATACATCTTAGTTCTAGTCTTCATCATTACCAAATTTGGAGGTGTTGAAATTGCCATGTAAAATCAATAATGCTAATTAATAGCATGTATATGGCAAATCCAGTGTAAATTGGCATCAAACACGCACATTTTGGAAAAGTACATTTGAGTGTTTTCTATCAGGCATACTTGCTTTGTTGGCATGAAAAAATTGCAACATTACGTCGAGGCAGTTTGGCTGAGTCCTCCCTGATTGCTGCTTGAGTGCTTGTTTACATGATAAATGTTTGAGCCGGCCGAGTCTGCAACTGGACATGATGGCACAAGCAACAAAGGTATTTAATTACGGCACCGTTTGCTTTCAAGTGAATTGATACCTGGTAGTACCGACGAAATTCGGTCGATGTCGATAACAGCAGCGAATTCGCTACCCATCTCTATTTCTTGATGCATTCAAACACCATATCATATTTCAGTGCTCAGACTTTTCTGTATGAATTTTATAGATGGAAAGTTCTGTTAAAAATAAAATAATTAAGGCTTACTTGCTGGTGGAGCTGTAAGCAGCTGTTAGTCCTAAGAAGAGGCTCTTTGTGTGCCAGTGGTTTCTGTAGAAAGAACAAACAAATATTTCCATAAGTCTAAACAAGTGCCATTTATACTTTACAAAGGTAAATATTGTACTAATGCATAAAGTGTTTAGAAGTTTTAGTCTGTCACTCACATTCACAATTATTTTCACAACTTTGTGTAAAAAATAATGGACTGTTCTGTTAATATTCCTCACCCTTGTTTATTGAACAAGCATAAACAAACCCAATATAGGTCCAGATATGCCCAGCAGTTAAATGCATATCAGATATAAAAAATACCCAGATCCTAGCTTTGTGGTATTGGTGACAAAGTAAATAGTAGTATAGTAAGAGTATCATGCAAACTAATGTACAGGATAACTACAATGAATACATTTGCTGAGCAGCTAGAATGTTTTCCCTGTTTTGTGCTTGGTTCTTGTGCTCTGACACACATTTTTAAAAAAGTGCAGTTTCTGTTGAGCTCAAAGTTTCTTTTAGTCCAATAACTTGTTGTGATATCACCCAATGATCATTTTAAATTGTAACACCTGCTAAAATGAAGTTATAGACTAAATTGTAACCTGTAATACAGTGTCAGAGAATCATAATAATATGGTCATTAACTCAAACACAGATATTTTGCAAACATTATATAGTTGACCCTTCCCACAAAGCACTTTAAATTTGCGGATCTTTTTCCCTGTGTGTCCAAACTTTTGGCCTGTGCTGTATATATATATATATATATATATATATATATATATATATATATATATATATATATATATATATATATATATATATATATATATATATATATATATATATATATATATATATATATATATATATATATACAGCACAGGCCAAAAGTTAAGTATATATATATATATATATATATAGCACAGGCCAAAAGTTTGGACACACCTTATCTTCATTCAATGCTTTTTCTTTATTTTCATGACTATTCACATTTTAGATTGTCACAGAAGGCATCAAAACTATGAATGAACACATGTGGAGTTATGCACTTAACAAAAAAGGTGATATAACTGAAAACTTTGTATTCTATTTTTTTTCCAAAATAGCCACCCTTTGCTTTGATACTGCTTTGCACACTCTTGGCATTCTCTCGATGAGCTTCAAGCACACCTGTGAAGTGAACAACATTTCAGGTGACTACCTCTTGAAGCTCATCGAGAGAATGCCAAGAGTGTGTGAAAAAAATAATCAGAGCAAAGGGTGGCTATTTTGAAGAAACCAGAATATAAAACATGTTTTCAGTTATTTAACTTTTTTTGTTAAGTACATAACTTCACATGTGTTCATTTATAGTTTTGAAGCCTTCAGTGACAATCAACAATGTAAATAGTCATGAAAATAAAGAAAACACATTGAAAGAGAAGGTGTGTCCAAACTTTTGGCCTTTACTGTATATATATATATATATATATATATGTGTGTATATATATATATATGTATATACATATACATATATACTGTATATACATATACATATATATATATATATATATATATACTGTATATATATATATATATACACAGTATATATATACATACACTGTATATATAAATATATACTGTATGCATATATACAGAATATACATATATATATGTACAGTATATATACATATATATACACACACACACATATATATATATATATATATATATATATATATATATATATATATATATATATATATATATATATATATATATATATATAAATACAGTAGTGCATTCAAGTAAAACATTTTTTTTTAAATGTTCTTGGATGACATTCTGACAATAAAATTGCATTTATGTCCAAATATTGGGGTCTTTTTTTATTCAATTTAAATTATGCATGCGATTAATAACCTAAGATAACTCATGATTGATACAAATTAAAAAGTGTGATTAATTCAATTAAAAAATGTCATCGTTTGCCAGCCCTACTTATTTTATGCTAACATGATGCTTTTTTCAGTTCTCATGGTGGCCTCTCCTGACTGCACGTCACAGTTAAGTATACCCATGTAGTAGATTAGAACGTTGATGGACAATATATAATAATAAGCACAATAAAAGGGAGGACTAAAATATGATATATACGATACATATGAGATAATGTATGTTTTTCTCTCAGCATTCGCACAATCATGCCTCACATCTGTGCCACAGTCCATGTGTGCGTAAACACGCAATGACTATGAACTGCTACTGTCTAGCTTGCTGCTCCTTGGGGCCCTTACCATATGGGGGAGCTGGGCATTAGCTAAACTGTTAACCAGTGACTGGCTGAGGTTGGCCAGCTCATGCAGGAGAGAGTCATTTTGCTGTTCAATCACCTTGTTTTCCTCCTCCATGGACTTCAAGTTGGACTCCATGGTTGTGATCTGAGGGGTTAGAATGTTCAGAGATGACTTTGGCATTATAAGGATGTACATCACGGCCAGTCGACGTGTTACCTGCGTTCTGAGTTTGATCATGTCCGCTTCCACTTGTGAATTGGATTCACTTAAATCTTTGATTTCTTCATCCAGCTGTTTGAGCTCCTCTTCATGATCCAAGCCTGCAAGTCACAAGTCACAAGTAAGCCTAGTGCATCGCTAAGATTAGATTTATTAGCGATCATTAAAATGACATAATAAAACGCTGCAGCCATGAATTATGAAGGACATTGTGAGTCTGTGAAATATTTGACACAGATCATTTTAGGCAATTAAAAAGAAGAAAGAATCTCACAGACAACTTTGCTCTTATGATCTTTGATATATGGACTTCTACAGTTCACCAAAAACTTAATGAAGTTAATCGGTCCTTAAAATGTTAGTTGATTTACACAAACGTTTCCATCGTCCATGTTGTGTACGTAAGTGCAGCTGGAAATTACCGTTGCTGCCGCGCTGCTGCTTTATTGTGAGCATGTCCACTCCAGAGAGCCTCGCTTTCCTCATGGCGGAAGTGGCACGCGGACAGCCTGACAGACTGGAAGAAGCAGTTAGAAATGCCTTAGAAATAGGGTTTAAAAGGAAAAAAAATGTGTGGAACATTATGGAAAATGTGTGTTTTATAGTTTTACTATTTTGGATGGTTATTTGTATTGTTTCCTAAGGATGATATTGCCACGGACGATACACAAAAATAACTGTATATTTTCATAAAAAGTCGTAATGGATTCAACCAAGCTTATCATATCCTGGTCTTTCCTTCTAAAAATGGGTCATCTTGTATGTTAAGGCAGGTTTTTACATAAAAAAAAAAAAAAAAAAAAAAAAGAGTACTTCATATTAGTCAAAAACCACATTTATGGTTGTATGGCTAATTATTGGGTGAAATACGGTGCGCTACGCTTGTTTTAGTAAAATGATGTGTGCTGCCTTCTGTATCATTAAAGTAATTGTATATTTTAATATATTTGGATAACATTTTTAATATATTTATTAAAATTATAATAATAATTGATTTTAATATATTTTTTTCTGTATAGTTGATCTAGTTGTAGATTTTGTTAAATTTTAATAATAATTGTAATGTATTTAATAATATTTTAATATTAATCTCATCGTACATTTTAATATATTTCAATAATCATTTTGATACATTTAATCATATTTTGATAATAATTTGTATATCTTACTTTTAGTATCATTCAATATCTTAATAATCATTAAGTAAAGCTGTATGTTTTGTCATATTTTACCAATATTGTTATTATTTGTTCATTTATTTACAGTACAGGCCAAAAGTTTGGACACACCTTCTCATTCAATGTGTTTTCTTTATTTTCATGACTATTTACATTGTAGATTGACACTGAAGGCATCAAAACTATGAATGTGCAATTATGTACATAACAAAAAAGGTGAAATAATTGAAAACATGTTTTATATTCTAGTTTCTTCAAAATAGCCACCCTTTGCTCTGATTACTGTTTTGCACACTCTTGGCATTCTCTTTATGAGCTTCAAAGGGTTTTCCCTTCACTGATGTCATAGTTTTGATGCCTTCAGTGACAATCTACAAAGTAAATAGTCATGAAAATTAAGAAAACGCATTGAACTGAGAAGATGTGTCCAAACGTTTGGCCTGTACTGTATATTATTTATTTTAATACTCAATCTCGCTTAAATGTTAATGTATTTTGACAAAAATGTTATTATTTAATAATATCTAATACTCATTAATCTAGCTGTACATTTTTACCACACTGAATTAGCAATATATATATTTATTCTTGCGATGGATGTTTTTAGTCATGTATTGCATAATAATGAGATGTTAATTATGCTATTTATAGTACAGTTCTTGTCTTCGATTAGTTTGTATCCCACAATATGCTCCGCCAGTCCGCATACATCAGCAAAATAATCTACATAAAGACAAATTAAAAGTATCCGCCGGTACCTCCGGTGTGTCAGAAAGCTGCCGCTGACGTGACCCGAGCCGTCGCAGCCCGGCGTGGGACATGACATCCCCTCCGTCTTGCCGGACTTCCATGTGAACTGGATGCCGTTTAGGTAGCCATCTTTTTGTCTCTTTGCTGCTATTGGGCATCCCGATGCACTTCTGTGTGACGCGTACTTCCCTGTCACGTGACCTTGGCCATCACAACCAGGAACAGGACACCTGAATTAGGAGTCAAACATGGGAAGACATATGCTTAATATTTTTATTTGAATTCACATTTATTGATTTATTAGCTGGCACTAGTAAAAACACTGTCTGGTTTGCACATGCATGCTCAGGAGAAATATAATCTTAGAGAACATTTTAATTTAAAACATTTGTACGCACGTACAACACTTAAGACATTCAGTATATCAGTATGTGGAATTAAATTATGGAATGGATTAAGCAAAGAAATCAAACAATGTACTAATATGATTCACTTTAAGAAACTCTTCCAACCTAAAGTGTTTACAAAGTACAAAGAAGAAGAACCATGATAAACATTCTGATTTTATCCATTCATTTTCTAGATAATCTTACTTATCTCACCATATGAAATATAACTTACTTCACTAATTATTATTTATTTATTTTTTATTGTTATTACTTATGGAGTATATTGGGAATAAATTGAGAACAGGAAGTGAACAAAAGTGTTAGCAACTGCTATGTAAAGGTAAAGGGGTACAGGATTAAATAAGCTCTGCTTCTTCCTACTCCTTTTCGAACATGTTGAATAGAGAAACTGGAAATTGTGATGTATCATGTTGTATGCATGCATGTTCCAAATAAACACAAACTCAACTCAACTCAACTCAGATAGGCTGTGACCAGTTCAAGTCAGTTTAGTTAGAATTTTTAATAACTAGCAACATTTAACACCTTGGAGTGTTCAGTTTGATTATCAGCGATTTATAAAATCAAACACTAGTAGTATGAGACACCGAAGTGTGGACACAAAAAGCCAATGTTTGCATGTTTGTGATGCTTAATTTCTCTCATATAGTACATTGCACTTTGTTATCTTAACAAAGATGTTATACAATCACCCACTGACATTTTGCACAGAAAGCAGCTAAAGCCAAAAGAAATGAGGCACAGATTAATGCCCAACACACATATAATAGATTATGGTGATGATAATTTCAGGCTACAAGAAGCATAATTTGTGTCTTTAAATGCAAACAAATTGGTCTAAGATCAACTTAAAGAGCTTCGAAGATGTATATAGACAATTTGTCTGCAATTTGAAGTTTAGTGTGGTATTGTATTTTTAATTACCTTTACTTTAATGAAAAGTGAGTCATTTGACTCTTGATACCGCGGGATGATTGATTTCATCTTATAAAGCAGCGGATCTATGCAAGTGTAGACTACATTAGCTAGTGGATCATTTTGAAGCAAATCATTGTGACAGCAAATTATTATGCTCAACTCTTGACACGGTATTTTTAATTAAAGACTGCAGATTTTGGCAGGGTCTGCTCTGTTTTTTTCCAACAGGGAATTTAAAGTAATGAAAGTATGCCTGTACTTTTTTTTTTTTTTTTTTTTAAATCGTCATCCCTTTCTTATGAAGGTGTAGTCTCATAACACATATAGGAAGAAACTGCTCTTTTTTCTTTTAAAAGAAGAAGTGATTTCAGTTTTGTGAAAAACACTTCAAATGTGAATGCTTTGCTCAGATATTTTACAAGTGCTTCAATAACTACTTGTCTGCTTCAATCATAGAACTATGTAGAAAAAGAGAGTCTGAATATCGTCCCGTTGGACATTTAATGCATTAATACAAAACATGAAAAAAAACAATGATTCTCTTCATTTTAGTGGCATGTGTAAATTCATTGCACTGATTATGCAATGTGTTGCATGTTAAAGTCCATCCATCCATCTATTTTCTACCGCTTGTCCCTTTCGGGGTCGCGGGGGGTCCCTGGAGCCTATCTCAGTCATACAGTATATCTGTGTTATCTGTGGGGGGGAAGAGATTCTCTATTAATATATTTTCAGCGCTCATTTGGCGCCCTCCACAGGCGGGTTATGGCACCCTCAATACTACTCACATGAAATGGATTTAACCAAAACAAGTTCGATTGGCAACACTAAATTGGCCCTAGTGTGTGAATGTGAGTGTGAATGTTGTCTGTCTGTCTGTGTTGGCCATGTGATGAGCTGGCGACTTGTCCAGGGTGTACCCCGCCTTCCGCTCGATTGCAGCTGAGATAGGCTCCAGCAGCCCCCGCCACCCCAAAATGGACAAGCGGTAGCAAATGGATGGATGAAGTTCTATAAATCTCAAACATAATGCGGCGAACTAGAGTTGTACACGAAAGGCAACTTTGCAGATAGCAGCTTATTACTTTGGCACCCAGATAGCACAAAAGCACAGGCGCATAGGGCTGGGTAACAATTTCAATACTTTTGTATGTACGGAGCGAATTATATCGCTACTACGGGGTATCCGTAGTATTTCAACGACTTTGTTGCAAGTGACGCCACGACCGCTTGCAGACTCAACACTGGCCCAAGCACTTGGCAGGCAAATAGGCGTAGAAAATGGTCAAAAGTCCACTTCTCAATATGCGCCAGCTTGATGCTAATTTACATCGGATATGCCACAGACTTGCCACTGATTAGAATTAGCGATTTGACATGGCCATTCCAGCACCTCTAAATTTGGTTATGAAAACTGCAACTCAGATGCATGTTACAATCAAACAGCTGGTGTGTAATAAGTACAATAGTAAGGGCCTGCTCTACTAAAAGTTGTTTTAAGTGAGCAATTAAGGAGTGCAATCCGTGTAGCAGAGGTGAGGACTCGAGTCACATGACTTGGACTCAAGACAGACTCGTGTCATGAATTTGATGACTTTAGACTCGCCTTGACAAAATGTAAAGAGACTTGCAACTAGACTTATGACTTGTGACTTTACTTGGACTTGAGCCTTTTGACTTGACATGACTTGCTACTTTCCCCAAAACCCAACAATTAAAAAGTTATTCAGGAGCGCTCCGTATCTTTCATTTTGTACGTGTCTGTCTATCAGCGTGTGTGCTGCCTTCAGCGTGTGTGCTCTCAGTACAACAGCCATTCAAATTGGATCTACGTTGCTTTCATCCCACAGCATTCATCCAATCAAATTGCAGGACAACCAACGAAGAAGAGTTGTCAAAACGCGCCAGTGAGAATAATTATGCCAAAGTTGGTTTCGTTCGCGTCTAAAAACTACGACTTGGTTAACAAAAAACAAATTGCAGTATGCTAAACATGCAGTTCGAATATTACAGACGGAGACGCAACAACTTCCAACTTCGTTCGACATTTGAAGATGCACAAAGAAGGGTAAGTTTTGAATGTAAGCTAACGTTTATTGGCTTAGTAACGTAACTTTTATTTGCTGTGTAGTTAAATCAGTGAGGCTGTGAACTCACTGCTAATGCTATAACCATAGACATCTTATAAGGAGACGCAGCATGGAGTGCTACTGCCTACTGAGGCTGATGAGACGCGGGGCCGCCATCTTGGAGTAGTGATCCGCTCCACTTAGTGCAATTCATTTGTCAGGAGCAATGAACTGTCAACACATTTAATTCATTTTACCTCACTGAATACCACTGATTTTCACACACTTTTTTGTCATACGTGTAGCTATGATAAAGGACACATGTTTTGGCGTGTTTTATTATTCATAGTTTGCTTAACAGTAATAGAATATTCTTATATGCTATAAGTGACCAGACGTCCCAGATCAAAACTGGGAATATAATCCCAGAGAAGGGGGGAAAAAAACGGTCAGCTATATTTAAGTTGAAGAAACAGTATGATTAGGTTATATATACGCATGCGTATATCCTACATAAAAAATGTATGAATACATTAGATATCTATATATCTTAGGGACCTATAGACTGTATATCTGTTGCTGCAGCAGCAGAGAGTTTATTCTGTCTTGACACTTTGTATTGATATTTTGTATTACATTCTTCCCTTAAATGATAATGTGTACAGTGATTGTTTTATATGTATTTTTTATGTGTGTCGCTTTGGATAAAAGCGTCTGCCAAATACTTAAACATAAACATATATAAACACCTGAAAGTCTTTATATCAGTTAAAACCACCAATCTGTTTCACTGGATTCAGAATAAAACCAAATTCTGTCTTACTAACAATTATGTTAGTATTTGAATATTGTTACTTGAAGACTTACTCCTGGTTACAATTATACTGTTAAGAAAGTATTGTCTTATATTTTGCCTAAAATGAGAATGCATCATAATCAGTGGCGGCTGGTGAATTTTGTTTTAGGTGGGGCTGAAAGTTTGTAAACCAAACCCCTGTAGGGGCGTCATCCTCCCCCAGAAGATTTCTTTGTGATTTTCACATACAAATATTGAAGATCTTTGCTCCTTCTCAACTCTGTGGTAATATTATTTTCACAAAATACAACCAATAGTACGTTAATGTTAAATCTTAGTTGTGAAAAGTAATCCCCCGATTAATATTTTCAACAGTCCGCTCATTTGAGCAGGAAAACGCAGAACACCAGCCCGTCATCTTTGTTTTCTGCCTGTCAACTGTCAGTTTAGGCTGCTCGCCGGCTCCTCATCACCACTTCAAGATGGCGGCCAAATTGCTCGGGTCACAGCAGCCAATGCTGCTTCTACTTATAAGATGTCTATGGTTATAACGTCATTGCAAACACGGCAATCTGTTGCATCCACTGCAGTTCGCTACCTTATTCATACTTTTTGTCAAGTGATTTTTTTTAAGCAGAATTGCATGAGTTACCTACACTTAACGTTACATTAGTCCATGTATCACACACTGTAACGTAACGTTAGACGGCGGTCAGCAGCACCGCATATTTTAGCCACCTACAAAAAGACAAACATAGTCAAATAAAGGTCAGTTAAAATGTATACTATATTAAGAATATGTGTACATATTGCATAGGGCCTTGACATCTAAAAAGTACAACTCTGTTCATTGTTATGTTCATGTATTTGTTATGTTTTTCATGTGTACGCACACATCAACACACATACAGTATGAGATGAGATCAATGAGATAAGGTAAGAACAGGATAGAAACTGCTGTGGAACTAGTTACAATGCAATATGCCATGGAAATACAATGTTAACACTTTTGTGCAAATAAGTACAGTTGCACTTGTTATTTCAAATGTGTTTATTCTGTAAAGGAATGAGTTAAATGTTTAAAATGACTGGTTAATAGTACTATTATGAAGTGCAATGTCAGCACTATTTTTTCCCCTGCAATTTCAAATGCACTTGTTTTAATAAATAAATACAGCGTTTAAAAAACATACACAATCTGTGTAAATATATTAGTCTGTGGTTAAAAGGACTTGAAAGGACTCGAAACTCAAAAAACTTGAGACTTTGCAGTCTTGACTTTGGACTTGACTCGGGACTTGCCTGTCTTGACTCGGGACTTGAGGGCAAAGACTTGAGACTTACTTGTCACTTGCAAAACAATGACTTGGTCCCACCTCTGCCATGTAGTGTGTATGTCTTCATGAATATGTAAAATATATGCTTATTATCAGAACACCCACAACAGTGGCAGAAGATGCAAACACAAATATTCAGCACGCCCAAAGTCATTTATCAAGACTAAAATTGGTACTGTTGAGTAACGGTATGGATTCCCTGGTACCAGTATCGTTCACACTGGAAAGGTACCCATCTCTACATGAGCACACCTCCTTGTGGTTAGAGTGTCCGCCCTGAGATCGGTAGGTCGTGAGTTCAAACCCCGGCCGAGTCATACCAAAGACTATAAAAATGGGACCCATTACCTCCCTTCTTGGCACTTAGCATCAAGGGTTAGAATTGGGGGTTAAATCACCAAAATGATCCCTGAGCGCAGCCACCGCTGCTGCTCACTGCTCCCCTCCCCTCCCAGGGGGTGGAACAAGGGGATGGGTCAAATGCAGAGGTTGATTTCACCACACCTAGTGTGTGTGTGACTATCAGTGGTACCTTAACTTTAACTTTAACTTAACACGCTACTATGTTATTTTCACTATGGACAAATAACCAAAACGGGTGAATTGTGAGTCAATATGATACAGTGGACTGCTAGTTGAGTTGTGGGTAGGGAAGCCAAAGATAAAATTATGGAGATACAGTATGTCATCACTTTATGTATATCATACTATGGAGCGGATGTTATAAAATAAGCCAACGACATAATGAATGTGAATTAAGTGGTGGTAAAGTACATTTCAATGTCAGCTAATCATAGTGGCAGTAACACTTGTACAGTAATACATCACCCCTAGAATCCACCAGAACATTTACTTTGAGAACGGCCCAAGTGTGTTGTTTGTGTTCTGCGCCACCACAAAAATCAATTTAGCTGCAGGAGGAGCTCCGAGAGCCCACCGAGGGATTTAGGTAACGTTCCAATCAATCTCTCCCTGCCTCTCATGCTTGCCACTCACTCTCTTCCCTCCTTGTGGCTCTGCAGGAGATCACCAGAGACTGCAGAATCGCAGCTGCAACTTAATGTCTTCTCAAGTTGGCTTTATCTTTGCATCCATGAGCGCACATCCAAGACCAATCGACTGTTTTTTTTCTCCTTTGTAATGGGAAAAGTCAAATGCGTATTTTAAGAGGGTCCTTTGCTCACCTGATTGGCTCTTGGTCCTCCTTGTTCTCTTTACTGTGGATGATCTTTATTCCGCTTTTCCTGGCACGCGGACAACCTGAGAGACTGCACATCAATTGTTACAGGTGTTACAAAGATCAAGAAGTAGGCCACATTTGGATCTACTGTATATTTCGATAAAAGTGGACCAAGTAGTTGATATATATTTTGTGATGCAAACTGTACCTTCTGTGAGAGGCGTAGTTGCCAGTGATATGTCCCGAACCATCGCACCCTGGTGTCGGGCACCTGGGGCAGAAAACACAACAAGGGCTCAGGGTCTAGTATCTTCATGAGAATAGACCCAAAAGGTAAAAACAACAAGGCATTCGGATTGTGATTGTACATATATATTCAAAATATTTCTTTATTTCTTATATATTAAATGTGATTACAGTTTCATAAATCAGAGTACAAAGTAATATGTGAATATTTTGTTTACAGTTTAAAATATGTACTACCAAAGTAATTGATAACATTTCTGTGTTCACTAGTATTTTATAGTAATTAATTATTTTCAACACAAGAATTTTGTCTTAATATACAGTATATATATATATATTTTTTTAAAGTCTTCTTACAAAAAAATAATAATCTAAATGGTTTTAGTATTCTTATATTTTTGGTATGCAGACACCCCTAATAGCAGTAGTAATTATCTAATATAATGGTCAAATATTACTACAGCATATTAAAAAAGGTAAAAATTAATCTGAAGCAAAAAAAAAAATCAGTAAAACATACAAACACAAGTCATCTTCAAGCCTTACTTGAGCTCTTGCGCGTTGTTGGCCAGCATACTCCGAATACTTTTATCAGCTAATGGACAACCTGAGAGGCTGAAAAATATACCCCAACATTAGCAAAAAAACAATAACAATTATACAGTAAGAATCTCCAACAATTGTAGCATAAGTCACACAAACTGAAAAAAATTTGAAAATGCAAAAAGGGACAAGCGGTAGAAAATGGATGGATGGATGGATTTGCAAGGGAAGCTGACTCCAAACTAAATCTAGCTTGTGTTACTGTATCGTACTTGTACTCATGTGAATGCACCCAATTCATATCTAAAATACTGTAGTAAGTTGACATATGGTATACAGTAGATGCCTACTATTCGCAATAGCGCAAATAACAACGTTAAGGGTACCCCCTTTTTGATACTCAAACCCTTATGACTCTCACATTTATCAAACACATTTTAAATTCAGCAACCATTTGTGCGTAACTGTGCCAGTTTGCACTTACATTCCAAATGTGCTAAATATAGACACAAAACAGTGGTGCAAAACAGTTTCGGGCTTGATAAATCACATTGAGAGTGCTACATGATTATACATGCATGTCCCCCAAGTATTGTGGGCGTCCTAATAATAAGCATATAGTCTGCATATACATACATGAAGACTCTAATCTGCTCATCTAAGAGAGACAATCGCATGCGCACAAGCTTGGTCGATCAGCTTTTTGTGCGCTATCAGGTTTAGCAGATCAGGCCTATACAGTATCGTATTTACAAATCATGCAGTTACACGACAGTATGTCTTGTCAAAGCATATAACAGCTAGAAAATGTTGAGTGAATTGACTTCATAGAAAATGCATGGATGGATATCTGTTTTCCCCCAGCAGTGTAGCGCCATCAAAATAATTTCTATTCACGATAGCGCCATCAAAATAATTTCTATTCAAGATACCATAAAAAACCTGACTTCATTACAATTAAAAGCAGAGAAAATCGGGGTCTCCATAGCTGAACAGGCAGGGATCTACTATGGTATGTTAGTGGTGGGAATGTTCAGGCGCCTTACATTTTGATTACAATTCAGAGGCTACGATTCAATTATATATCTGTTTATTGCTGCATTTTTAATTCTTATATTGTATAATAATATCATTATATATTCACCGTAAGCACCCAACTCAAAGAAGTGTGTAAAATCTACCCAATCATATCTATTGCTCACATTGCTGTCATATTATTTTCTCTAGTCAAATACACTTATCCTATTGTCGTTTCACTACGTCACATTCAAGCCATCTTAGCGGTTAGCGTGGGTTCTCATCTCCTCCTCCTGCTGTGTTTTTCTTTGTGTGTGTCAGTGGTAGTTCCACGTTTCAGAACCGTCTAAATTACTTGATTTAACATATTTAAATAATCTAAATTTGGATGTTTGTCCGTCGATTCTAAATAATCTATGTCCCAATCGTGATGCATCTGGAAATGAATAATTTCTCTCACCTCCGTCACCGTGGTATGTTATGACTACTTTATTAAAAAAAATATGGCTGACAAGATGAAAGATCAAGAGTACTTTCCAGAATGCAAAACAGCCAATCTGCTTAAATCTTCTTCTTCTACGTGATAAATAGCTATTGCGAGCTGCAACTAGCCCTTTAATCTTTAATTGCTACACCTTCTAAATAGTTGGGCTATTATTATTGTTAATTGTTATCATATTACCATATATTATAGCATTATTAAAATAAGAGCGAGACTAACGTTTGACAGCATAGTCAAGGTAAACTGAAAACAATTATTAGAAGTCGACTTGTAGGATCCACCAGGGAAAAACAAAGTCACACCTTCGATGTGAGGCGAAATTGCTTGTTAAGTGGCAAAAGGAGAAATACACAGATTTATGAGCCCAAAAGGAAGGAGAAAGAACATGTAAATATCACAGAAAGAGGGGTTGATTGAGGCCATGTCTACACTAAGTTGTTTAACCGCTTATACGAATAATTATTTAGCCTAAGACCCGTTTTAGCTACATTAAACCAGGTCTTCGGACAAATTTTTACACGGGTAAGTGCGCCGTGTATTTCTTGAATCTCCGGCACTTAGCTTTGTATGGACTCGTTGATCGTTTACAAAGTGAGTTCGGAGAGGAAGTGACGCCAGAAAGACCGCGGCCACACCTGGAAGTGACGTCAGAAAGAACGCGCCACATCCAGCTTCATAATAAAGCGGTTTCGTAACTCGGAGGTAAACACTGGAAATATGGAGGCGAGTCATCCAGACATGTCATGGTTCTCATTCTTCTACGTGTACTTGTGGAAATCACACATGAATACCTTTTTGGGATACTACACTTCTCAGACGGCAAGAGAACTTTCGAATGTCAGCTGTGATTCTACTTAGCGAAAAACTTCGTCCATTTGTCGAAGGAGAGACAACGAGAATGCGAGCTCCCGTGGATGTGATACAAAAGGTAGCGTGTGCTTTGTATTACCTGGCCGTCGAGGAAAACGGTGAATTAATTTGGACTGGCAAAGCAGACTGTATCAGTTATTGTCCACCATGTATGTCGCGGACTCGACATCTAGGTCCAGAGTATATAAAGTCACCAAAAAGGAATGGACAATGAAGGTGAAGGCAAAAGAGTGAGGAGTGTCCTGACCAGATATCTACATCCCTAGTTTGATTGATGTAAAATGTTCTTTATCACATTGTTCACGTGTCTAATAAAGATTGGATACATTTTTGATGTCTCAGGTGTGATTCACTACAATAGGGCCCCACAGCACACTGGATTCCAGTTAATTGAAATACCACAACACTGGATATTGTTCAGATAAGTTAAATTTAAGAACTTGCACACAAAGCAACACTGGAGATGACTATGACGTGCGCATTTTCCACGCATGCGTACTAGGTCGTGTTGCGCTGGCGGACGGAGAGGGGCGGGGGTCTTAAACGGTGGCATTGTTGTGTGTGGACACTAATAAGGTTAGGTGTCATTTACCCTGGATGATCTTATCCGGTTTAGTGTAAACGGGGTCTGAGATGTTGTTTGATTTTCATTGTTTCCAGTTTAGCTTCACTGTCTGCGATTCATTTTGTGGTTGGGACGCTGGTTCCTGAGCTCATTTATAATTTGGATTCGGATGATGTCCGAATCCACTCATTTGTGGATTGCAGAATATAAAGCTAAATAAAACAGCATGGATGTAGAAGTGAATGGTGCTCTGCAAGTAAGGAAGGTGTGAATGGACCATAGATGAGGGGGGAGCGATGTGAATGGGAGTTTACATGGCAAAGACATGTGGTCGTAGGCGGGCTCTTACGTGATCAGGTCCTTCTTAGTCTCTTTGCACTGAGCAAATTTAGGCTTGGGACTGGGTATGTTAACATCTGTGGTATAGGAGCGGTCTTCTAGCAGGTCTTGGAAGGGGTCCAGGTCATCCTGCCGAAGACAAGTGCAGGGAAGGAATGGGAAGAGCAAGAGAAATTTAGTAATGATAGATATGAGTATTAACTTTAACTACACCCTTAGTCTTTCCTTTTTATATGCAGCATGGTAGCCATTTCTGCTGTGTAATTTACCGTACATTATTCATGTAGAATTGATGGGTGCACCGATGGGCAGAGCCTTTCTGATTGTGAGCCTAAACATTTCTAACACAATTACCTTATACAATCCTGTATAGGCTTTTTATCATACAGTACAATGTAATCAAGAACCTGACTTCAGACCTCTCTGGCAACTCTCAAACTACCAGTTCCTATCTGTATATTCTGGTCTGCAGTGGTAAAACCTGCCACCCTCTCCAGCCTATGGGCCCACAGCCAAGTCCATACATCCATCCATCTTCTTCACTGCTTCTCCTGTTCACAGACTGAACCTGCTGATCCCAACTGGCTTAAGGTGAGAAGCAGTATACACCCTGCACTGATCACCAGTCAATCAAAGCTCTGACACTTATGGACAAACAACTATTTACACTCACACCGATGGGCAATTTAAAGTTTGTGTAATTGTAAAATACATGATTTTGGACTGTGGGGAGAAAACAGAGTATGAGCACTCAAAATGGTTGTCTCTGTCCACAACCACTAGGAGGGGCATATGATCATGACCTTGGCTTTCGTAAAGATTTTAGGATTTCTTTCTTTCATTTAAATCCGTCAGTTATAAATAACGACGTAATAAAAGTTAAATTAAAATCAAAGTCCGATGATGTGGTTGTTTGAATCACATTGGGAATGTGTAACACAACCAACACTCCCTTCCACAAATGCAAAGTGGTAAACAGACGTCATAACGTCTTCAAATCTCACTTTTACACATTCACACACAGCAACATTAGGGAACCAGGATGAGGGAATAGAAGAAAGGTAAGCAAATAATAAATGTATTTGTGGCAGCACCCAACAATGTTATGTTCAGTTTCACTTTTGCATTTCACAGCACATACTGCATTCGAAGACCCTAGATTAAAGTTGAAAACAGAGGCCTCATTTGTTTTTAAAGACAGGGTAGGCTTATCACTCAATAGAAGCACTAATAATGATTTTAAAAATATGTATTAATTCAGCTTCTCCAGCTCCCCCGTGACTCAGAGAGAGAGAAGCGGTAGAAAAAAATGGATGGATGTATGATTATTATTATTATCCATTTATGAAACACAAATTAGCTCATTTCTACCTTACATTAATAAGTAAAGGGCAACTTGACATATTTATAATCATATTTAAATGAATAATGATAGGCTGTATGAATAAAACCCATATTCTGGCAACTTTTCTATTGTCTATCTGCATTTTTGTTGACACTACTTTGTCAAACAAAGCAGAACTTTTGTATGCAAAACACCCAAAAAACACCAAACAATTTAGGGGTTTAAGTATATTTTACATTTACCTCCCCAGTCCCACAAAAAAAGCCTAAAGATGCCACTGGTTCGAACTCTTGACGAACAAATTTATTTTTCTTTTTTGTCCTGTCCAGCTACTTAGACAAATCATATAGTTGATGTACAAACGTAGATGCCCATATCGGCGGTACACATTTTCTTTACAAAAGAGAAGTGTGGGATACTTCTCTTGTTGCCTTATTTGTATTTGACTTTATTAAATGGATTTATATTATTATTTGGTGCAGCCGGGCCGGAGCAGGAGGGGATAGAAAGAGAAAAAAAGGAAGACAGAGGGGGAAATTGCAGAGACAAGAGGGGGATAAGACAGAGAGACAATTACAGTAGCAAACACAACAATAACAACAACAACAACAACAACAACAGAACAACATCAGCAAGTAGAGTGTCCGCCCTGAGATCGGTAGGTCGTAAGTTCAAACCCCGGCTGAGTCATACCAAAGACTATAAACATGGGATCCATTACCTCCCTGCTTGGCACTCAGCATCAAGGGTTGGAATTGGGGGTTAAACCACCAAAAATGATTCCCGGGCGCGGCCACTGCTATTGCTCACTGCTCCCCTCACCTCCCAGGGGGTGATCAAGGGTGATGAGTCAAATGCAGAGAATAATTTCGCCACACCTAGTGTGTGTGTGTGACAATCATGGGTACTTTAACTTTTTAAAAAGGATATGTACAAATATGATGGTAAAAGTGATAGCAAGTGAAATGAATAATAATACAGAAATGAAAATGAACATTATTACACTACAAATGAGCAATACAAATACCAATAGAAATAGCACTATTGATAATGAATAATAACAATAATTAGCTCTATTATCAACAATACAATTGTTCAAACGCAAAAATACATATATGTAATGATAATTTGAAATACACAAAAAAGCAGATAAATGGAGGGGAAGAAAGAGAAGCCAACTATATTAACCTTGTAGATTGTTATAGTAACAAATTAACAATAGGTTAAGCAAACACATTATTGATGAAACCAAGACATAAACATGCAAAGATTGTGAAGTTTCTGACCATGGAGAGCGACACCTACTGTGCTTCCAGGTTATCACACCCGATACGAAGCATGTGTATACATGCAAGGGGGAACTGGTTTACAATCACATAATTTAGGTATGTTAATACCATTTAAAAAATTTGAAACCATATTAAAGTTTTTTTCCATAGAAATTTGGAAAACATTACCAGATGCATGCAAAAACCGTATTGTTTTTACATGTGAGTTGGTGGCTATGGAATACTTATATGTTCATAATTGTCATCCACATCCTCAATGTATTTTATACACGGGCAAACACATGATACATGTGTAATTACTTATTCTGCTCATCAATGCAGATATACAGTATATTGTTGAGGGAGTTGTCTGCCTTGTCATTGTAATGCTCCATTCTACCGCTAGATGGCAATACCGTGTCGTGTCAGCCTGCTTTAAAGTGCATACATGAGACTGTGTTTTGTCTGCAGTGTGTGCAAGCAGGGCAGTTGATGCAATTCCCTCTCCTTTCTCCCATGCCCGCAGTGTAAGTACAGTATTGCTTATGAAGAGACAGGTTCAGAAATGGCCCCAAATTGCTGCCCACCTACTACAAGCTGGGTCATGCAGCTCCTCCAATCAAAAGGAGGGGAAGTACAGAGAATGACACATGCACACATGTAGGCCCGCTAAGCAAAAAAAGTAGGCTAACTTGGGATCTCACACACACACACACACACACGCACACACACACACACACACACACACACACACACACACACACACACACACACACACACACACACACACACACACACACACACACACACACACACACACACACACACACACACACACACACACACTCACACACGCACGCCCGTTCTTGTATTTGTAACCTTCTTGAGACCTCTGAAAAATGCCTACCTCTAGTATTATAATAAAAGTCGTAATCTTACTCAACGCGAGTCAACATTTTACAAGAAAAACTGAACATTCGTGCAATATTATGATAAAAGTTGGAATTTTACTCAATGACAGTCGCAATTTTACAAGAAAAGCTTAAAATGTTGGCAATTTTATGAAAAGAGTCGTAATTTTACTTGACAAGAGGTCACAATTTTATAAGAAAACTTTAAAATGTTGGCAATACTATGATAATAATCGGAATTTTACTTGGCAAAATTATGACAAAAGTAAGAATTTTACTCAAAAAATGTCACTATTTTACAAGAGCAACAAAAACATTGGCAATATTGTGATAAAGGTCAGAATTTGATATGACAAATGTCACCATTTTGCATTAAAAAGTAATAACTTTACATTAAAAAGTAGTAATTTTACGAGAAAATATTGCAATGTTACAAAAACAGAAAGAATATGAGAAATTGGGCCCAATTTTATTTAAAAAAAAGTAGACGCATTGTGAGAAAAAGACTGCTTTTAGTTAATTATTTTATTTATTTTTGTTTGCAATTGGTTTTTAATCTTCATTATTTACTTCAAGTTATTACAGTATGTCTGTATATAATTTTTTTATATATTTATTTTTTTCCAATTTTGGCCAAAGGGGGCGCTTTTCAATTTCTTACACACACTCGTTATTTCATATGTTGACCAGAGGGGGAGCACTTTTAAAAGCGACACACAGTCAATTTGAAAAATCCCTCCTTTTTGGGACCACCCTAATTTTGATAGATTTCACCACCAGGGGTGCAAATGAGACATTCTCATTTGCAATGATTTACCGTATTGGGACCATAATTTCGGTTCCTAACTTGTTCACCGGTCCTCATATGAAGGTACTTTTCCATGTTGATGTCTCAAGAAGGGTAGAAATACAAGAACACACACACACACACACACACACACACACACACACACACACACACACACACACACACACACACACACACACACACACACACACACACACACACACACACACACACACACACACACACACACACACACACACACAGAGTTTCTTGTCCCCTCCACTCACACACACACACATACTACACACTGGGGTGTCTGTGCACATCGACAGATGCACCCAGCAGTCGTGCATTGATTTCCAGCAGCTCTTTGATGAGATGAGCTATTCCGACTCTTTCCCAAGGTGCTACTTTGCATAATTCATCTCAGAGAAGAGCAAAATATAAAAAATATATATATAAAAAAAAAAAAAGCAGCAGTGTGATGTGGGTAACATAACACTAACTGAGCATATACTGTAATGCTGACATCAATTAACTTTCAGATCCATTAGGAGATCTCAGAAAGTCCCAACTATGACTTGTTGAGTGGTTTTCTAATTTAACAGCAAGCCAGACAGCAGGCAAGAAACCCGGAAGACAATCAGACATCGATGCAAATGTTTGAGGAGGAGACACAATGTGCAATGAGAGGGGGATGGAGCTCAAACACAGACAGCCTTGAGTGAAGCATGCCAACTGCACTGTCTGGAAAAACAACAACAACAAAAAAAAACACCTCCATATCATCTAAATCACGCTGGAAAGTCTTTGGAAGAATGTGTCATATAGCTTCTCATTATTGTTGCTATTTGTGTTCATCGCCATCTTGTTAAGGAAATAATAAATACTTGAGCTCTGCTTCTTCTTACTTATTTTTGTGAAGTGTGGTGCAACATGAGCTGTTACCGTTAACATGATCAAATTAAATAGGCGACATTAGTGGAACACCTTGCAATTATAAATCCAGCACTCGCAGCTCCTTGAGAAGAGCGGAACATGCTTTTGTCTAGGAGTCTGCCAAAGTCTCCCCGCAGTCACTTTTTTTGTGTGCAAAAGAGTATGTAGGAGGTTCTGATTACTCGCTAAATTGGCAACACTGAGTGTTCTTATTCTCTGGCAGACCCGGTGAGTTACGCGTTTATGATGAATGGCTGAGGGATGAGAATCTTACAAGAACTCATGATTTCATTCCGAATCTCGAGTTGACGATTTGATTCAGAAACAATTCACGATTCAACACAATCCTCAATATATCATTTGGAATAAAAAATATAAAATTAACTTTTCGCAACGGGTTACAGGTTACAAAAGCTTCTTTTTTTTCTTCCGTAAAATCTGTTTGTTTTGTTTGCACACATACTGCAAATTGAAAAACGGTACAACATATGGTAAATTTCTGGCAAATTTCTGCTGTTGTTATCCATCAAAATCTATTGTAATTTTTACAGGGTACACTTTGACAGATAACTTGCTTTGAAATCATCAGTCAAGCAGCCAAAGGAGACACCGCATTAGTCTCTTCACCAAAGTAAATGCTGTATATCTTTAATACATTACTTCCGAAAAATACCGCAGTTTGTACTGCGTTCTATTGTATTATACTTCAAACAGTACTTCTTATTTAAAAGTCAGTTTTTCTTTTTAAAAGGCTTGTTACGTCTTCCATTGAAATTAATTTAACTTGTGCGTGGTCCTTGAGAACACAACCATTTCAAGAAGTAACATGTCTTTTAAGAAGAAAAAACTAATTTTTAGATTTAATTTTTTTAATAAAAACTATACCATAGAATATACTACATACCACTACAGAAGTTGTATGACATAATTAAATATTAATTAAAAAAGGAAAAAGCAAAACTTAAAATTCTAAATAATTTCAACAAAGATAATAAAGATGTTAGATACAATTATATAGTAAAGGATTTTAATATTTTTTTGTAAAAATCGGCCCTACCTTGGCTAAACGAATACCAACAATTAAAGTTGATAACAAAACTGGAGAAACGAAGTAAATCTGTACAGCAAATATGGGCATCTGCATCAACAATATGATTTGCCTGAGTAGCTGGACAGGACAAAAAGAAAACAAAAAAAACTGGAGATACTATAATAGATAATATAAACAGAATTTTTCTTGATAAAGTAGACAAGATTGAAATATTAAAAACTGTGAAGCAGTGTCCAAATATGACCTCAAACGATTATGTAGACATGAATATGACATTTATAAAGAGCATCATAGTTATCAAACCATTTGTAATTTATCATTCCCAAAAGGGATATTTCCAGATCATATAAAAATTGCTAAAGTAATACCACTTTACAAAGATGGAAACAAACACCAGTACTCGAATTACAGACCAATATCACTGCTGCCACATTTCTCAAAGATCTTAGAGAATTTTTTTTCTCTCTGGTAAAATAAATGTATCAATATATATATATAACATTTTAAGTAATAGTCAATATGGGGTTTGTCCCAATCACTCAACAACAACAGCAATAATTAATTTGGTAGAATGCATTTCATCTGCAATAGATATAAAACAATATTTAGTAAGTATTTTCGTAGATCTTCAAAACGCTCGATCATAAGTTATTATTGGACAAACTGTACAAATATGGAATAAGAGGAGAGGGTCATGAGTGGGTCAAAAGTTACCTGAAGGACAGAAAGCAGTTTGTGGAAGTTAACAGTTGGAAGTCTGCCTTACATAATGTTAGTTGAGTACCACAAAGACCAGTCCTTGAACCAATACCGTTCCTCATGTACGTCAATGATATTACCATGGTTTCCAAACTGTTTAAGTGTATTTTTTTTCCCGGATGACACAACCTTGTTTATTCAGAACCAAATATTACAGATGTGTTAGAGGTGGTTGAAAATGAATTAATCAAGATTAAAAGATGGTTTGATGTAAATAGATTATTATCCTTAAATACTAGTAAATCGAAATGTATGATTTCTTGCAACATGAGGAAAAAGTGTGGATGGCTCATTATATGTCGAAGGAGTTGAGATTTAAAGAACACAAGAGATCAAGTTTTTGGGTCTATGATTGATGGACATTTGTCATAGAAATCACATATAAATGATACTAAGACTAAAGTATTTAAAACTATTGCTATTTTACAGAAAGTGAAGGAATTGCTAAATCAAAAAGCATTGTATATTTTGTATAACTCGCTGATTGATCCATATCTAACATACTGTATTGAAGTGTGGGGTAGGGCCTGTAAAACATATTTAAATCCAATCTTCCTTCTGCAGAAAATAGCTTTAAGAATCATTACTGGAAATGCATACAGGGAACCCACAAAGCCAATGTTCAAACAGTTAAAGGTATTACATTTTCATGAAATGTTGGAGTATAATATCCTAAACATGCAACAAATCTACCAAACAATATTTAAAACAGATTTGTAAAAAGAGAAGTAATTATTAATCTGAAAGGAACTGAGATCTTTAATAAATCTACATTTAGAACATTGATCATGGAAATAAGTATTTCAATCAGAGTTGTTAGTTTATGGAACATCGTGATGGTGGAATAAAACAATTTAAATCTTAAAAAAAAGTAAAAATCACGATAATGGAAAGATTTTTGTAAAATTAAAAAAATATGGCTTAGTAGTCAATTGCTGTATTTGTAAGAAAAGGGGGAAACTAATATACGTTTTTTAATTTATTTTTGCTCATTTTCATTCATAATTTATTTAAATGACGTGTTGATTGTTTTCTTTTTCTTTTTCTTTGTTTGTTTGATTTTTATGAATGAAATAAATAAATACAACCGAAGTGAACTGAATTGAATCATGTACAACATTTGAGAGTGGACTTCTACTGGCCTTCCAGGTGCTTCTCTGGCAAACACCATCAGCAGCTTCTCCATATTTTCATGGATACATGTCTGACGCTTAGGTATCTTTCAACATCCTTGACTGCTGTTGGACTCATTCTGCTTCAGTATGATGCAGACTAGCAGTGATACGCTCCAATTGCTTTGCCAAGTGAGCTAGCGACACGGTTGGTCATGTTTTTAAAGATTATTTTCTTTAATTAGATTAATATCATTAGCTTCTTCTTCTTGGCACTGTCATTTACACTCACCAGTCGTAAGACCAGATGTTTTGGTCGGATCTCAGTGGCCTTGTGGTTAGAGTGTCCGCCCTGAGATCGGTAGGTCGTGAGTTCAAACCCCGGCCGAGTCATACGGAAGACTATAAAAATGGGACCCATTACCTCCCTGCTTGGCACTCAGCATCAAGGGTTAGAATTGGGGGTTAAATCACCAAAATGATTCCCGGGCGTGGCCACCGCTGCTGCTCACTGCTCCCCTCACCTCCCAGGGGGTGATCAAGGTTGATGGGTCAAATGCAGAGGATAATATCACCGCACCTAGTGTGTGTGTGTGACAATCATTGGTACTTTAACTTATCTGTTCGCTGTGGCATTTGCTACACCAACCAATAGCGGGGATGTTTGTAACTCACATTTGTGCTTGTAACTTAAAGCATAACAATTAGTTGAGGGACAGCTCTTATCTGAAAACATTCTTAAGTTGAAGTACCACCCAGCACAATCATTTGCACAGTAATAAATAACTTTTTCTGTATTTTTTTCATTTACCTCTTTGTCGTCATCATCTATGTGTTTGATCTTGGTGTAGTCAACTGGCAGGTCCCAGCAGTCGGCAGCGTCCCCCATGCTGTAGCAGCGGGAGCCCAGCAGAGCCGCTTGCCTCTGGGGGGACATGGGCTCCAGAGGGGTGAGCACAGAGTCCCCCGCGCCGCTGCACAGACGCTTGCTCATACTCAGGTCCAATGTACCGTTCTCGTCAACATCCAGGCCGGGACTCTGGATGCGATGGTGATGGTGAAAGTGAGGTTGAAATGCAATTGTGTGTTGAGTTTAGGGTTTTCAGTGGGAAGATGATCGGAGGTAACACATGTAGGGATGTAAGGAAAGGGAGAAAAGAGAAAGAGAGAGAGAGATACTGGAATTAAATAACAGCCAAACATTTTGTATTCATAGCTGTACTAAATAATGACTGAACTGAAAAAAATATATACCGTATTTTTCGGACTATAAGTCGCAGTTTTTTTCATAGTTTGGCCGGGGGTGCGACTTATACTCAGGAGCGACTTATGTGTGAAATTATTAACACATTACCGTAAAATATCAAATAATATTATTTAGCTCGTTCACGTAAGAGACTAGACGTATAAGATTTCATGGGATTTAGCCATTAGGAGTGACAGATTGTTTGGTAAACGTATAGCATGTTCTATATGTTATAGTTATTTGAATGACTCTTACCATAATATGTTACGTTAACATACCAGGCACGTTCTCAGTTGGTTATTTATGCCTCATATAACGTACACTTATTCAGCCTGTTGTTCACTATTCTTTATTTATTTTAAATTGTCTTTCAAATGTCTATTCTTGGTGTTGGGTTTTATCAAATAAATGTCCCCAAAAAATGCGACTTATACTCCAGTGCGACTTATATATGTTTTCTTTCCTTCTTTATTATGCATTTTCGGCAGGTGCGACTTATACTCCGGTGCGGCTTATACTCCAAAAAATACGGTATATGGAAAAGCAGCTCTACTCAAACATTCTGTCCAGAATAATTGTAATAATAAAGTACTGTAGCTCCTGTACTGTATGTCCAAGTGTTCAAGGACGCGTCTCCTTTCTCACTGTCTCCCTCTTTCTTTGCAGCCTGCTGTCGAGTGTTCAGCAGCATGAATGCGCGACTGTGCATGCATGCTGCATGTCTGTGACTCTAATGTATATGGGCACTGGGGGATGGGGGTTGTGGGTCAGGGGTTGCATTTGAGAGCTGTGATGAGCAGCAATGGCTGGAACTGGACGGGCGCAAACCCCAAAATAGAAACAAAACCACGTTGTGTAGCAACACACAGTGGACCACATTGCTGGAAGTTGTGTTACTAGTCTCACCTTTCCATCTATAGACTGGTATACACAGAAGCAAAGTTATTATTTGTGCAGAAAAAAAAATGTGTGCAGGTAGTTAAAACTACAGTTGTACCTCAACTTAAGAGTGTTTTGACATAAAAGCTGTCTGTCGCTTTAAGTTACAAGCAAAAATGTGAGTTACAAGCATCCCCGCCATTAGATGGCATAGCAAATGTCACAGTGAACCCCGTAAGATACGCCCCAAACTTCAGGGGCCGTACTTATCAAGCTTCTTAGAGTGCCATTTTACACTTAAGTCCTGAGAATTTGCGAAATTTAGTCCTACTCTCAAACTTAAGAATAAAAGCTTTTTATCAACGTTCTTAAGTCTAAGAATCACTCCTACTCTCCACGATATTTAAGAGACCTTCAGAGGTGTCTTAAGTGGTTAGGAGTTGCCAGCAGGGGATGGCACTGAGGCGAGAGAGACGTGCGCGAACGTTCAGGGAACGGAACAATGTTTTGTTTTGTTTTTGATGACGAGCAGCTGATCAAACGGTATCGTTTAGACAGAGCGGATATTATTTTTGTCACAGATTTAATACTTTTCCATTCCTTGTTGATTTCTGCATGTGTCTGCAGTGGGCTAGTATATATAGAGCCACCCACACCAGTTTCAAATTAGTTGCCTAATTAATGAATTGGAAAGAAATTTTATGACAGTAGCGTATGTGTGTGGCCGTGAGGTGAGTGACGTCAGTGAGTGTGTGGGCGATAGAAGAGAGGGAGCGGTAGCGTGAGTGCCGGCGGGGACTAGTTTGTTTCGTATTATTTTGCAGTTTATTGTCAAAATATACACTCCCATTGTCCACTTAAATATTTCCAAGATATTTCTTTATTCTTAGACAACGGATTCCCTTCCGTGATTGGTCATTTCTATGGACACAGAAATGACGTCACCTAAAATTCCGTTTACGGCACATAGTAATGTCGTAATTCAGCTCTGAGTGTGACACTTAAGATTCAGTCCTACACTTCGCTGAAAGTGTGAGTAAGACACTTGATAACTAACTTTTAAGTGCAGCTTTCAGCGAAGAATTTCTATACTCTTAAGTCAACTCTTAGCAGACTTCTTAGGAGTAATTCTAAGAAGCTTGATAAGTACGGCCCCTGGTCTTACCTGCGAGCATTTGCTTGTAGCTAGAGATAGACATAACTTTATTTTTCCAACCAGGGGAAGGAAGAAAGTGAGTGTGAAGGATAGCGCTGGGAAGAAGAAGTGGATGATGGTCATTGGATGTAATGAAATAAATAATCAAAAACGTGACGGCTTTGGAAAGAGTTCGCAGCGTATCACTGCTAGTCTGCACCATACTGAAGCCCAATGAGTCTAACGCGAGCCAACGACGTTGAAAAATACCTAAGCGTCGGACATTTATCCATGAAAATATGGAGAAGCTGCTGATGGTGTTTGCCGGAGAAGCAGCTTGAAGGAGAAACAGTAGAAGTCCACTCTCAAAGGTAAATATTACAATAATCATAAAACTATTTTCTGTTTTGGGACCAAGCACCAATTAAATTGATTTGTAATTTATTTCAATGGTAGATGTTGATTTGAGATTGTGTTTTGAGTTAAGAGCTCTGTCACAGAACCATTTAACTCATAAATTAAGGTACTACAGTAAAAGGATGTCAAAAATAACCGGGAACTTCATTATTAATCTGCAAAATGTTAACCCATTCGCAGTGCAGAATGGCTTGTATTGGATCATATTTTGCAGTTTACGTTGTGGCTGTGAAAGTGTCCATTCAATGCCCTTCATGCACTGTACTGTACATACAAAGATTATGTTTTGGGACATCTGTGTGTCCTTGCTACGATTAATTAAGTTGTGATTTCTATTTCTCTTCTCTTCTTATCCTTCACCTCTTCTTATCCTTCACCTATTCCCCCTTTCACACGTAATAATGCTGATACTAGCTGACAGTGTCCTCTGCATGGGTCGCAAGGCCAAAACCTCTGCGACGCACTATGGCCATCTTTGGATGGATTACAACAGAGGCAGCAAGCCTGTGTGCTCTCACCACACAAATGATCTTTGTAAATATAACTTCAGTGCATACTTGAGCACAACTGGCATGACCAAAACTATCATTATCAACACTTTTGCATGCTCTACCTTTTATTTGACTGTTTGCTTTGAACTCCAGTCTTGTCACTGTGTGCAGCAGCAGACTGACCAATGAGGTTTTTTTTGGATGATAACTTTATGTTGAAGAGGTCAAAAGTTAAATTGCTCGACTTCCTGCAACTTTTTTGACTGCTGAGAGAAATCCACTAACACAATGGTAACAATGACAATTACTGACCTCATTGGAGGAGTAGGACCACATTATCAATTTGTTGCAAATAGAATATCATTGTTTAATATATTGATTCATGTTTCCACTTATCTCATTCATGTTTCCTCCAAAATTCCAACATGTAAGCAGCTTAAATATTTATTTTTTGTGTACTGGTCATGTATCCGTATAATAAAAAATCCAATACCATTTCCTGTTAAATATTAAAGTACAATTCAAATAAAAACATGCTCATGATAAGAACAGTTATAAACATATAAAATCATTTAATGCAGCAGACAGCGTATTTGTTTTGAATATTTAAATGTTGTCATGTGGGCCATTCCATCTAATGGCTGCTATTGGTATTACCAGGAAATAAAATGTATAGTGGCACAATGAAATTAACTGTAAAAAATGTCATTATTAAGTAAAGTGTCTAGCACATTGATCTGATTAGATTGCATAAATAATAAATTAAATTTATTAAACTTAACTAATTCATTTATTAATTACCTAAAACTACCTTGAACACTAGGAAAACAGCATTACCATTACCATTACCTCCCTGCTTGGCACTCAGCATCAAAGGTTGGAATTGGGGGTTAAATCACCAAAAAAAAAAAGATTCCCGGGCGCAGCCACTTCTGCTGCCCACTGCTACCCTCACCTCCCAGGGGGTGAACAAGGGGATGGGTCAAATGCAAAGGACAAATTTCACCACACGTAGTGTGTGTGTGACAATCAGTGGTACTTTAACTTTAACTTTAATTTTAATCCTTTAGAAACGCTATCTATATATTTTTTTAAATATGTGTTTTACTCCTTATACAAACTATACTCTACAATCTAAAAAAATATATAATTAAAGTTAAAATTCCCTGAACTGTCACTCAGCTCTTTTACACTAGCACATTTACAACAATCCACAAGTCACATGGTCCACAGGAAGTTGCGTCATTCAGACCTTCTATGGGTCATATGAAAGCCAAAAGTAAGTTTACAAAAAATTTTTTCTGTTAATCTAAGAAACCTTTAAACTATGACAACACAGTCCTGTTACCCAAATTACTATGTTTTGCATTGTGTTGTATTTTATGCGTGGTGGTCAAGCTAGCTCTGTTCTCAATGGGTACTTGGTGCCGTTTAGCCTTTTTCGAAGAGAAATGCCCTATGCTTGCGTTGTTTTCGAACCGTTTCAACCGCGAAAAGGATAAACGTTTCTTCAGAGTTCCTCGAGAGATGACCAAATAGAGTGGAAGGGTGCAAGATTTTACGAAACGACGAGAAAATCATGCATCTCACACTACAGTCCAATGGGAGCTGAGTCGAAGAATGCATGAGTTTGCAGTGATCACACTGTTAAAGGTTTGTTTGATATACTTTTAATGTTTATTATTTACCAAGTCAGTATTATCTTGATATTATTTGTATTTTTCAAGACACATTTTGGCAACAAATGTTTTGAAACGCACCAACTCAGCAAGTCTAAATAAAAGACATCAAATGTGAGCAAAACCTAAGAGCGTGAAGCTTTTACCAAAGGCAGCAATCATAAACGAAGTGTTCAGGACATACACAATGTTGACATCTATAGTTATATTTTGATAAAGACGGTGAAAAACACGCTACTCGTAAACGGAGCGTGCCACAGCAAGTACAGGCAACAAACATGGCAGTAGGTACGGAATTAAATCAATTAAATTGATGCATATTTATCCGGTAGAGTCTTGATACCAATTTCCTTGACCGAGCCACACACAAATAAATTGTAGACCTCCATGCTTGTCCAAGTTTCCATTTATTTTGTCATGTAGAATGACGTCTGGAGCACATGTAAGCACATTAGTTTTGTCGTGTACAATGACGTCTGGAGCACATGACAGTTCGATATGTTTGGAAACTCCACGGACAAATATATATATTTTTTTATAAAGTAAGGGGTCTATTCCATTGCTTATTTGGATTTTTTGCTCAGATCTGCTTTTTGCAGGAATATATAGGCCCCTTGTGTATTGTTCAACAGCCATCTTAGCCTGGTTGACCACCACTGGTTTTCACTTCGGGGAAGAAATCACTTGTCAGAATACAAGCAATACAGTGGAACCTCGATTTACAAACTTTTCCATTTATGAACCGCAGACCAAATAGACATTACGCTTTGTCTCAGTGTATGACTTGTATCATCCACCCATTGTGTGCCTGTATCTCAGCCATTTTGTGCCCGGCAGCACATCCATTGTAGGCAGGCTGATCAATTTTCTCATCATTTTTGTGCTTTTTCATATTTTTTGTGTGTGCCTTTTTACAGCATTTTTGTAGTTTTGCTGGCTCAATATAAATTCAAAGAAAGCAATGGCCAAGCGACGTGTAATTTGAAACATTCAGGAACTATCCACAGCGTTGTCGACACTGCCTCTCCCTCCTCCTCCTCCTCATATCCGCTGCGCGCAAAGATTAACCAACAAGGAAAAGTGGATTTTGTTTGCATTCCTAAGCTTTGTAGCGAGCCGGCTGTTAAAGTTAAGGAGTTTTGTGATATCAAACTGTGAGTGCACCACTGCGTTAATGACAGTGTGTGTGCGTGTCGGTAGGCAGCTGAAAATGAGGACAATTCAGCTAGATGTTGTTGTTTTGGCTTTGTTATTAAATAGCACGTTGATCCATCACCCTCTTGTAATGTTTGTCACTGTATAGTGCTTCGTATTCTGTATAGATTGTTCGTAAAATATGGACATTTGTCGATGCTACAACCCATTATTCATGTTTATATTGTTTCTTACGGATACATTGGCTTCATTATATAAACTTTTCTATTTACAAAACCTGGTCAAAAACCAATTGAGAGGTTCGTCTGTATTTCATGTAAAGTATTTTTGATGTTTCTCAGCTAAACCCAACTCCTGTTACGGGTTGGCAACTTTTGTACAAAAATAAGCCTAAAAAGGTTCAATAAATAATTAAAATGTATTATCAGACATAAATGTAAGCTTATTTTAGGAATGTTACAGCAAGCAAATGACGCAGATTGGATGGAATGGCCCATGTGATACATCACTGAAATTCAAATACATCTTTTTAAATGAAGGCAATGCATCGCTGCTGTAAATCAGCTGAGCGATAAAGAACAAGGACTAAAACGACAAGGAAGCAAGAATAGATTAGTGTATGTGTGAAAGTGCCTTGATGCTCAGAGAGGAGAATGTTTGCCAGGAGCAGAGGTGCTGAGATGAAAGAGGATGAGGAGTAGAGAGGGGGGTGAAAAAGCCCTGTGAAGTCTCCTGTCTTCCCTTCCTGCCCCGGAAGCATTGTGCCTGTCTCGCCCTAACGTAGGGCAGACAATGAAATGATTTAGGAAGTCCTGACTGCTTCAGGCGTTTGTTCCTGCCAACTTTATTCTGTTCTACTTTTCTTTGGAAGTACGTCACTTCCCTCTTCTCCTTCTTTGCACTGCATCCTGCTCTCACTCCCTCGATTCTGCACTGTGCAGGAACCGCCGACATAAGAAAAAAAAGAAGAAAAACCCCTCCATCGCTCACTTTCTTTGTTATAAATTCCATCACAGACTATGCCATCAACATTAGCATCAAGCCAGCATGAGTCTGCTGCTGTTCGCTCACTCCTCTCCTTTTTTGCGCCTCCATTTTCCCGTTTAGCATCTTGGTGAAGATCAGTGTGCCGTGAGATACAGTCTGGTGTGCCGTGGTAGATTATCTAATTTCACCTATTTGGGTTAAAAATATTTTTTGCAAACAAGTAATTTTAGTCTGCAAATTATGTGTTGTTGTTAAGTGTCTAGAGCTCGGCAGAGTGACCATGTAATACCCTTCCATATCAGTAGGTGGCAGCAGGTAGCTAATTGCTTTGTAAATGTCGGAAACAGCGGGAGGCAGCGTGCAGGTAAGAAGGTGTCTAATGCTTAAACCAAAAAAAAAAAAAAGGCGAGTGCCCCTAAGAAAAGGCATTGAAGCTTAGGGAAGGCTATGCAGAACGAAACTAAAACTGAACTGGCTACAAAGTAAACAAAAACAGAACGCTGGACGACAGCAAAGACTTACGGTGGAGCAAAGACGGCGTCCACAAAGTACATCCGAACATGTCATGACAATCAACAATGTCCGCACAAAGAAAGATAAAAACAACTGAAATATTCTTGATTGTTAAAACAAAGTAGATGCGGGAAATATCGCTCAAAGGAAGACATGAAACTGCAACAGGAAAATACCAAAAAAAGAGAAAAAGCCACCAAAAATAGGAGCGCAAGACAAGAACTAAAACACTACACACAGGAAAACAGAAAAAACTCAAAACAAGTCACGGCGTGATGTGACAGGTGGTGACAGCACACCTACTTTGAGACAATAGTATATATCTGTATCATGAATCAATTTAAGTGGACCCCGATTTAAACAAGTTGAAAAACGTATTCGGGTGTTACCATTTAGTGGTCAATTGTACGGAATATGTACTTCACTGTGCAACCGACTAATAAAAGTCTCAATCAGTCAATCAATCAATCAATCAATCAATCAATCAATCAATCAATCAATCAATCAATCAATCAGCTATATTGATGCATGGTTGGTTATGGTTTAAATTCATATCCAACAATTGCGACAACGACTTTTTACTGTCAACTGAGTTTCGTTTTTTAATGATTTATGCTGGTGGTGTGCCTCCGGATTTTTTCCAGCGCAAAAAATGTGCTTTGGCTCAAAAAAAGGTTGAAAAACACTGGTGTAGATAATACAGGAACAGCGTCACCTTATCTCCTCAGAAATGACACACTGGGCTCATGCCGTGTCAAGCGATGCTCGGTCCTGCTCCTATCTGATTCCTGCAGACTAGAAAAAAAACTGCCCTGCTGAGCCCCGAGTGTAAGACACAGCATTGGATCTTTGATGGAAAGTGTGTGTGTGTGTGTGTGTGTGTGTGTCTATCTGGACTGTATAAGTAAAGTCTCCCTATCTTTGTCAGGTTTCTCAGCCAGTACTTGTCTAATGACAGAAACATAGAGATTATCTATTGCTGGACACGACTGTGATTACTACATGAAGCTGGAGCAAATCCTCATATCAGGAGACATTTTTGACGTCCCTTCAGAATCTCATCTGATTTCTTGTATTAGTCCACAGTAGTATGACAACATGCAGGTGGTAATGACTCAACCCAGGGAGTGTAGTTTAGAGCAGTGTTTTTGAACCACTGTGCCGCGGCACACTAGTGTGCCGTGAGATACAGTCTGGTGTGCTGTGGGAGATTATGTAATTTCACCTAATTGAGTTAAAACTATTTTTTGCAAACCAGTAATAATAGTCTGCAAATGTGCCGTTGTTGAGTGTCTGTGCCGTGTAGAGCTCGGCAGAGTAACCATGTAATACTCTTCCATATCAGTAGGTGGCAGCAGGTAGCTAATTGCTTTGTAGATGTCGGGAACCTGGTTTGTCGTGGTCACAATATGCGGGAGGCAGCGTGCAGGTAAAAAGGTATCTAACACTTAAACCAAAAATAAACAAAAGGCGAGTGCCCCTAAGAAAATGCATTGAAGCTTAGGGAAGGCTATGCAAAACGAAACTAAAACTGAACTGGCTGCAAAGTAAACAAAAATAGAATGCTGGACGACAGCAAAGAGTTACAGGGTGTGGAGCAGACGGCGTCCACAAAGTACATCCGTACATGACATGACGATCAACAATGTTCCCATAAAGAAGGATAGCGTCCGCACAATTTAAATAGTCTTAATTTGCGAAAACAAAGCCGGTGCGGGGAACAGCGCTTAAGGAAGACATGAAACTGCTACAGAAAAAATACCAACAAAAGAGGAAAAGCTACCAAAATAGAAGCGCAAGACAAGAACTAAAACACTACACACAGGAAAACACCAAATAAACCTAAATAAGTCACGGTGTGATGTGACAGGTGGTGACAGTACACCTACTTTGAGACAAGAGCTATATTGATGCATGCTTGGTTATGGTTTGAATTCATATCAAACACTTGCGAGAACAACTTTTTATCGTCAATATTGGCTACCGAGTTTCATTTTTTTATGTGTTCTGCTGGTGGTGTGCCTCAGAATTTTTCCAATTAAAAAAAATGTGCCTTGGCTCAGAAAAGGTTGAAAAACACTGGATTAGAGCACGTGACCAATCAATCAATCAATCAATGTTTATTTACATAGCCCTAAATCACAAGTGTCTCAAAGGGCTGCACAAGCCACAACGACACCCTCGGTACAGAGCCCACACACGGGCAAGGAAAACTCACCCCAGTGGGACGTCAATGTGAATGACTATGAGAAACCTTGGAGAGGACCGCATATGTGGGTATGACAACAGGAGTCGGAAGTCCGCCTACATCATACACTTTTTAATTGTTTTACCGGAACTACATCTACGTTATATCCGGTAGCCATCTTTGTAGTGACGTCAAACTTCGCATGACCCCCTCAAGGGAGGGCAGTTGCACCGATGGATGGCGCCGTCTTGCCAATATTAATGCATACGGTGCTTACGGAACGTATTCACAGAGCTTTACTTTTTCCACATTTTGTTAAGTTACAACCTCGTTTCAAAATGTGATAAATTAGTTGTTGTCCTCAAAATTCTACAGCCCATAATAACAATGTGAAAATGTTTTTTTTTTTTTTTTTTTAATTTTGAAAAATAAAACATTTTAAAAATCACATGTAAGTATTCATATCCTTTGCTCTATACATTGTTGATGCACCTTTGCCAGCAATTACAGCCTCAAGACTTTTTGAATACAATGCCACAAACTTGGCACACCTATCTTAGGGCAGTTTCGCCCATTCCTCTTTGCAGCACCTCTCAAGCTCCAAGTGTTGGTTTTCATTCAAGACGTCTCTGTACATTGCTGCATTCATATTTCCCTCTATCCTGACTAGTCTCTCGGTTCCTGCTGCTGAAAAACATCCCCACAGCATGATGATGCCACCACCATGCTTCACTGTAGGGATGGTATTGGCTTGGTAATGAACGGTGCCCTCCAAACATGACGCTTGGCATTCACGCCAAATAGTTCGATCTTTGTCTCATTGATTGATTGATTGAGACTTTTATTAGTAGGTTGCACAGTGAAGTACATATTCCGTACAATTGACCACTAAATGGTAACACCCGAATAAGTTTTTCAACTTGTTTAAGTCGGGGTCCAGACCAAAGAATTGGGTTTCTCATGGTCTGAGAGTCTTACAGGTGCATTTTGGCAAACTTTTTACTGAGAAATGGTTTCTGTCTGGTAACTCTACCTACAGGCCTGATTGGTGGATTGCTGCAGAGATGGTTGTCCTTCTGGAAGGTTCTCCTCTCTCCACAGAGGAATGATGTAGCTCTGACAGAGTGACCATTGGCTTCTTGGTCATCTCCCTGACTAGACTAAGATGAATGCAGCAATGTACCGAGACATCCTGGATGACAACCAACACTTCCCACCCAACCTGATGCAAAACGGCTCTAAGATAGGTCTGGTGGCGTGGCTCTCTCTTAGAGATAGGGTAAGAAGCTCTGTCAATTGGGAGGAGCTCATAGTAAAGCCGCTGCTCCTCCACATCGAGGGGGGCCAGATGAGGTAGTTCCGTGGTCAGAACCACGCTTCTTTGGAGAAGTGTTCAGGGGAAGACCCAGGACCCGTTGTCTCCCAACTGGCCTGTTAATGCCTCCAGGTCCCCCGGGAAGAGCAGGACAAAGTGGCTGATGAAAGGGAAGTCTGGGTTTCTCTGCTTAGGCTGCTGCAACCGCGACCCAACTTCAGATAAGTGGAAGAAGATGGATGGATGGATGGATGGATGAATGGACCAAAAAATCATGATATGACCTTTTTATCCTACATTTTTAGTTTAGGGGACAATTATACTGTAAGTAGTTTGTGCCCCGTCATGGAACATTCTCATATTGTTTTGCCTCCTACCTGCGAGCACAGATCCTGGGGCTTGCCTCCCATTCCGTGGGGCATCTCTCGACAGCGCGTGGACAAGTTGAGGATGGCTGTGGCGGCCATGTGTGCGGCTTCCATGTCGTGACTGTAGTCAAAGCTGCTCTTGCTGCAGGTGCTACTGGCACTGCTGCCTCCACCTCCTCCCATACCCCCTCCCCCAACTCCACAACTCAGGCTGCTGCTGCTACTGCTGGGAGCGTAGGTGCTGGTGGTGCTGCTGGCCGAGCTGGAGTTCTTGCAGTAACGCTTGGCTGCAGGACACATTGCACGAAAAACATCAATTAATTATATTTCACATATACCATTGTAAAAGGATTGAGAAATATGTCGCTTGAATACAAAAAGTTGGTACCTGGAATTATTTGTCTTATTTTAGCTGTACAAGTGTACAATACAATATACAGAATGTGCTTATGGAGGTTAATTTGTGTCTTAATGAAATGTAACTGACTTTTTTGCATTTAATTTTTGTGAACTGAATTATTTTTACATCAAATTATGCTGATAATTGTAATTTGTGAGCAAAAAGCATCTGTTTGAAAATTCAGTTTGTTAAAATCTACTATGAATTAATGATAAAACATTTAGAGAATGTGTACGTCACTTGTTTACTTCTCAGCAAAAATACAACGAAACAAAAAAAAAGTCCCATAAAATGTTGCTTTTCAGCAGAACTTTGTTGGAAAAAGCTTGCTCCCGCATCTCTCTCCGTCACATACATTCTGCCTGCTCTATAATCAGACCCCGCCCACCAAATATTGTCTCCTTGGATCAGCTTGGACACAGTTCCTATAATTACATCACTAAAAAGCACTGACTTTCTCACTTCAGAAATCGATAAAAAACGATAAGACTCACTCTGTTGTATTTTAAAAAAAGATTTGAGAAACTTTCTGCCGGGTGTTTTGTGTGCAAATTATATATATAGTTTTTGCCAATCAATTTTTATTTTATTTTATTCAAATTGTTATTAACAATTATTATTGGTATTATTATTATTATCATTGATACCATTGTTTTTATAATTTGTTGTTTTTATTATTTTTGGTATTGTATTTGTATGTCTTCTCAATTGCTTTCTAAATTTATATTAATAGTATTGTAATGCCGGGATTGTGTTGGAATTGGGGTTGTTCTATTTCCATTTATTACAAAACCCAAAACCAGTGAAGTTGGGTAAATTGTAACTAAAAACAGAATACAATGATTTGCAAATCCTTTTCAACCTATATTAAATTGAATAGACTGCAAAGAAAAGATAGTTAACGTTTGAACTGGAAAACTTTGTTATATTTTGCAAATATCAGCTCATTTGGAATTTGATGCCTGCAACATGTTTCAAAAAAGCTGGCACACCTGGCAAAAAAGACTGAGAAAGTTGAGGAATGCTCATAAAACACTTATTTGGAACATCCCACAGGTGAACAGGCTAATTGGGAACAGGTGGGTGCCATGATTGGGTATAAAAGCAGTTTCCATGAAATGCTCAGTCATTCACAAACAAGGATGGGGCGAGGGTCACCACTTTGTGAACAAATGCGTGAGCAAATTGTCCAACAGTTTAAGAAAAACATTTCTCAACGAGCTATTGCAAGGAATTTAGGGATTTCACCATCTATGGTCCGTAGTATCATCAAAAGGTTCAGAGAATCTGGAGAAATTACTGCACGTAAGCGATGATATTACAGACCTACAATCCCTGAGGCGGTACTGCATCAAAAAGCGACATTAGTGTGTAAAGGATATCACCACATGGGCTCAGGAACACTTCAGAAACCCACTGTCAGTAACTACAGTTTGTCGCTACATCTGTAAGTGCAAGTTAAAACTCTACTATGCAAAGCCATTTATCAACAACACCCAGAAATGCCGCCGGCTTTGCTGGGCCCCAGCTCTTCTAAGATGGACTGATGCAAAGTGTAAAAATATTCTGTGGTCTGACGAGTCCACATTTCAAATAGTTTTTGGAAACTGTGGACGTTGTGTCGAGACGCCGAGATGAGCGGTCGCACCCTCTTTCGCTCCCGATCGGGAATCCAAACAACTGCTCGGATTATCCCACACTTCCTCCTTTTTCTACTGTGGATTACGGATTTATATTTTAAACCTCCTCGGATACTCTACCCTCTTGAAAATGAGAGTCGAGAACGCGAAATGGACATACACAGTGACTTTTATCTCCACGACAATATATCGGCGAAGCACCTTGGCTTCGGAGCTAACGTGTTAGCATCGTGCTTGTCTGCACATCGAGGCAGAAGAAACATGCCCCTGACTGGAAGGATAGACAGAAAGTCAATAATACTACTATTACTTCTACTATCAGGAGACACTGAACTCAACCCTGGACCTGCAACAACACGGTTAATGTTGTCCCGACTGGCGAAGACTAGCAATGCTACTGCTAGCGTCGCCATCGAAGCTAACTCGGCTACCGGCTCGTCTCAGCTCAAGCTCACCTGTGCTCCTGCGGTCGGCGGCTCGGCGGAGGACTTCGCCCCGTTCATCGACACGGTCGGAGGCTCGGCGGCGGCGGTGGAGGACGACCCAGTCATCAGAGAAGGCAGCGACTCAGCGGCGGTGAACGACGCGGCGGCTGCGGTGGACGGCGACCCAGACATCGGTGATTGCGGGGAACTGCACGAGATGGCGGGGGTCCACGCGACCTCTCCCCGGTCCCGGACGGCCGAGGACGCGCCATACACAGGATTTAGAGGCGCCTTTACACAAACATTTTCGTTATTCTCTTTCTCTTTGTCTTCAAAAAAGCCCGCCAAAAGGAAACCCAACCCATCCCCCAGCAACCCTACCTGGCCTCCTCCTCCCTCTCCCTCCCCTCCCCCTTTCTCTCCCTCCCCCTTCACCTGGAGGACGATCAATATGCTTCTCTCTCCTCTCTCTCCTTGCTCTTCAACTGCAACAGCAATAATAACCAACAATTTTTCTGGTCAGTACCACAACACAGCGGACTCTGATGCTCTTTTTGGTTCCAGTGGACTACACATCATCCACCTTAATGTGAACAGCCTCTCTGGAGCCAAACTCGACCAAATCAGAGAAATGTTCCTCAACACGAAGGTAAAAATCTTGTGTTTCTCTGAAACCAAATTTGATCAAAGTATTTCTGATTCAGAGATAGAAATACAAAATTTTTCGGTTATCAGAAAGGATAGGAATAAACACGGTGGGGGCGTTTGTATGTATATTCACCAAGATATTAAATACATAACTCGCACTGATCTTAACCACAATAACCTGGAATCTGTGTGGGCGGAAATCAAATTTAAAAATGCTAAGCCGGTACTAATAGGGACTGTTTATAGACCCCCTAATCAGAGTGATTTCTATGGGGCTTTGGAAGAATGCTTGGCGGGGACAGACAACATGGAGAAAATTATAACTGGGGATCTGAACACAGATATTCAACGCAAAGATGCGCCTGTCTTCAGATCCTTCAGCAAGTTTTGTAATCTCCACGGTCTTTCCCAGCTAATAGCGCTACCCACAAGGGTGTGTGATTCCACCCAATCAACCATAGATCTCATTCTCACTTCAGACCGGCCTAAAATAAAAAATAGTGGGGTCATGATCTGTGGTCTTAGCGACCACTATCTAACCTTCTGCACCCGTAAAATAGCTAAACCTAAAGCCAATGGCCACATAACAGCCCAATCCAGATCACTCAAAAAATACTCCAATGACAATTTCAATTTAAAATTAGATGAGTGGGACTGGTCCCCTGTGCTCGCGAGCAACCTGGTCGATGTCGCTTGGGATCGCTTCAAAACGGCGTTCCTAAAGATACTAAATGACATGGCTCCCGTGAAAACAGTCAGGATCAAAGCCCGCTCGGAACCATGGATGAATCCGGACCTATTAGCTGCCATAAAAGACAGAGACAGGAAATACTCTGAATACCAAAAATGTAAAACAGAAGTAGATAAACAACCCAATAATATCAACCTCAAATTACTCCTTTCAACTCTCAAAAAGCAATGCAATAAATTAAGAAATAAGTCAACCAACCTGACTAAATCCTTAAAAAAAAATTACATTAACGACAAAATAGAGGAAAACACGAATAAGCCACGTGAGCTCTGGAAAATTCTCAACAACCAGCTTCCTGGTTGCAGCCAGAAACTTAAAACAAGACTCACCAACATCAGCATCAAGGAGGGTGACTCCCTCATTACAGACAAAATGGAGGTAGCTAGCAGACTTAACGCCTTTTTCACCAGCATAGCTGCAACTCTTGTCAACAAGCTGTCCCACCACTCTGGTCGCTTTGGTGTAGAACACATTAAAGCCTTCTACAGAAAGCTAGGAGTATCCAACAATGATTTCAAATTAGAAATGGTCACAGCTGATGAGGTGTTTAAAAAATTGAGTGCGCTCCACCCTAACAAGGCCACCGGTCTTGATAATATTCCCTCCAGATTCCTCAGGGACTCTGCCTCCATCATTGCCCCGATCATCACGCACATAATAAACCTATCAATTACACAAGGCCAAGTACCAAAAGATTTTAAGATAGCAAGAGTAACTCCCCTCTTTAAAAAAGGAAGCAAATTGGAACCTGGCAACTACCGACCTGTTTCTATTCTCAGCTCCATTTCGAAAGTAATGGAGAAAATAGTTTATGAACAGGTCGATAGTTACCTTGCCACTAATAAACTCATGTACAAATTCCAATCCGGCTTCAGAACTAACCACTCCACTGACACATGCCTTCTCTATCTGACCGACCACATCAAACATGAGGTGGACGCGGGCAAATACTGCGGCATGGTCATGCTGGACCTTCAGAAGGCCTTTGACACCGTTAACCACGCTATACTGTTGGATAAGCTCAGAGCAATCGGATTTAACAAAACCTCTTGGAGCTGGATGCAGTCTTACTTGGAGGGGAGGGAGCAGGTGGTAGAGGTGAACGGCACCGTGTCCCCCCCCCTCTCGGTGAACTGTGGAGTCCCCCAAGGCAGTATATTGGGACCTTTACTGTTCCTAATATACATAAACGACATGTCATCGGCATGTGACTGTGAATTGTTTTTGTTTGCGGATGACTCTGCCCTGCTGGTATCCGGCAAGGACAAGTCACAGGTGGAGAAAATCCTCAGTGCTGAGCTCTGTAGAATTTGCACCTGGCTCGCTGACAACAAGCTATCCATCCACTTGGGTAAAACAGAATCCATCCTGTTTGGGTCCCACATCAAACTTAAGAGAGTCAATCACTTCACCATAAAAGTAGGTGACAGTGTCATCACCAGGAAAGATGAGGTCACCTACCTAGGTTCCATTCTAGAGGCTAACCTTTCCTGTGATAAAATGGCAACCAAGGTAATCAAAAAGGTTAACCAACGAACGAGATTTCTCTACAGAATTTCCTCTCTGGTCAACAAAAGCACCTTGAGGATTCTGGCGGGAACTCTCGTTCAACCCTTTTTCGATTACGCATGCACCTCCTGGTACCCTAGCACCTCCAAAACCCTCAAATCTAAACTCCAAACATCTCAGAACAAGCTAGTCAGGTTACTTCTAGACCTCCACCCCAGATCCCACCTCACTCCTACCCACTTCTCTAAAGTGGGCTGGCTCAAGGTGGAGGACAGAGTTAAACAACTTGCACTGAGCCTAGTCTATAAAATCCGCTACACCTCCCTGATACCGAAGTACATGTCAAACTACTTCCTTAACGTAAATGACCGCCATAACCACAACACCAGGGGGTGCTCCACTAACCACGTTAAACCCAGATTCCGAACTAACAAAGGTCTTAACTCATTCTCTTTCTATGCCACATCAATGTGGAATGCGCTCCCAACAGGTATAAAAGAAAGGGCATCTATATCCTCCTTCAAAACCGCTATAAAAGTTCACCTCCAGGCAGCTACAACCCTAAACTAACACCCTCCCCGGATTGCTAATAATCAAATGTAAACAATCAAATGCAGATTCTTTTTCTTATGCCTTCTGCTCTCTCTCTCTCTCTCTCTCTCTCTCTCTCTCTCTCTCTCTCTCTCTCTCTCTCTCTCTCTCTCTCTCTCTCTCTCTCTCTCTCTCTCTCTCTCTATGTCCACTACTTGATGTCCATACCCCACCCCCCCCACCCCACCCCCCCTCCACACTCCTGATTGTAAATAATGTAAATAATTCAATGTGATTATCTTGTGTGATGACTGTATTATGATGATAGTATATATGATAGTATATATCTGTATCATGAATCAATTTAAGTGGACCCCGACTTAAACAAGTTGAAAAACTTATTCGGGTGTTACCATTTAGTGGTCAATTGTACGGAATATGTACTTCACTGTGCAACCTACTAATAAAAGTCTCAATCAATCAATCAATCAATCCTCCGGCACAAAAAGGAAAAAAAAAACATTCAGATTGTTAGAGGCGCAAAGTTGAAAAGCCAGCATCTGTGATGGTATGGGGGTGTATTAGTGCCCAAGACATAGGTAACTCACACATCTGTGAGGGCACCATTAATGCTGAAAGGTACATACAGGTTTTGGAGCAACATATGTTACCATCCAAGCAACGTTACCATGGACGCCCCTGCTTATTTCAGCGAGACAATGCCAAGCCACTTGTTACAACAGCGTGGCTTCATAGTAAAAGAGTGCGGGTACTAGACTGGCCTGCCTGTAGTCCAGACCTGTCTCCCATTGAAAATATGAAGCGTAAAATACGACAACGTAGACCCCGGACTATTGAACAACTTAAGCTATACTTCAGGCAAGAATGGGAAATAATTCCACTTGAAAAGCTTAAAAAATGTGTCTTCTCAGTTCCCAAACGTTTACTGAGTTTTGTTAAAAGGAAAGGCCATGTAACACAGTGGTAAAAATGCCCCTGTGCCAACTGTTTTGCAATAATTTGCTGCCATTAAATTGTAAGTTAATGATTATTTGCAAAAAAAAAACAAAACCTTGTTTGTCAGTTTGAACATTAAATATCTTGTCTTCAATTGAATATAAGTTGAAAAGGATTTGTAAATCATTGTATTCTGTTTTTATTTATGATTTACACAACGTGCCAACTTCACTGTTTTGTAGATTGATTAACATTCTGTGATTTTTGTAAACGCAATTAAAAAAATGAATTTCCCTGTAATGAGTTGGCCACTTGTCCAGGGTGTACCCCGCCCGCCGCAGCTGAGATAGGCTCCAACACCCCCGAAAAGGACAAGTGGTAGAAAATGGATGGATGGATGGATTTCCAAAAGACAGCAGCACGGTGCTCCTCTCTGAGCTGCCACCTTACCGTGGTAGAGGAGTTTGCGTGTCCCAATGATCCTAGGAGCTATGTTGTCCGGAGGCTTTATGCCCCCTGGTAGGGTCTCCCAAGACAAACTGGTCCTAGGTGAGGGATCAGACAAAGAGCAGCTCGAAGACCTCAATGAAAAATAAAACCTATGGACCCAGATTTCCCTCGCCCGGACGCGGGTCACCGGGGCCCCCCTCTGGAGCCAGGCCCGGAGGTGGGGCACGGTGGTGAGCGCCTGGTGGCCGGGCCTGTCCCCATGGGGCCCGGCCGGGCACAGCCCGAAGAGGCAATGTGGGTTCCCCCTCCAATGGGCTCACCACCCATAACAGGGGTCATAGAGGTCGGGTGCGATGTGAGCTGGGCGGCAGCCGAAGGCAGGGCACTTGGCGGTCCGATCCTCGGCTACAGAAGCTAGCTCTTGGGACGTGGAACGTCACCTCGCTGGGGGGGAAGGAGCCTGAGCTAGTGCGCGAGGTGGAGAAGTTCCGAATAGACATAGTCGGACTCACTTCGACGCACAGCAAGGGCTCTGGAACCAGTTCTCTCGAGAGGGGCTGGATTCTCTTCTACTCTGGCGTTGCCGGCAGTGAGAGGCGACGGGCTGGGGTGGCAATTCTTGTTGCCCCCCGGCTCAGAGCCTGCATGTTGGAGTTCAACCCGGTGGACGAGAGGGTAGCTTCCCTCCGCCTTCGGGTGGGGGACGGGTCCTGACTGTGGTTTGCGCTTACGCGCCAAACCGCAGCTCAGAGTACCCACCCTTTTTGGATTCACTCGAGGGAGTACTTGAGAGTGCTCCCCCGGGTGATTCCCTCGTTCTACTGGGGGACTTCAATGCTCATGTTGGCAGCGACAGTGAAACCTGGAGAGGCGTGATTCGGAAGAATGGTTGCCCGGATCTGAACCCGAGCGGTGTTTTGTTATTGGACTTTTGTGCCCGTCACAGATTGTCCATAACGAACACCATGTTCAAACATAAGGGTGTCCATATGTGCACTTGGCACCAGGACACCCTAGGCCGCAGTTCCATGATCGACTTTGTAGTTGTGTCGTCGGATTTGTGGCCTCATGTTTTGGACACGCGGATGAAGAGAGGGGCGGAGCTTTCTACCGATCACCACCTGGTGGTGAGTTGGCTGCGATGGTGGGGGAGGATGCCGGACAGACCTGGCAGGCCCAAACGCTTTGTGAGGGTTTGCTGGGAACGTCTGGCAGAGTCTCCTGTCAGAGAGAGTTTCAATTCCCACCTCCGGAAGAACTTTGAACATGTCACGAGGGAGGTGCTGGACATTGAGTCCGAATAGACCATGTTCCGCACCTCTATTGTCGAGGCGGCTGATTGGAGCTGTGGCCGCGAGGTAGTTGGTGCCTGTCGTGGCGGTAATCCCAGAACCCGTTGGTGGACACCGCCGGTGAGGGATGCCGTCAAGCTGAAGAAGGAGTCCTATCGGGTTCTTTTGGCTCATAGGACTCCTGAGGCAGCGGACAGGTACCGACAGGCCAAGCGGTGTGCGGCTTCGGCGGTCGCGGAGGCAAAAACTCGGACATGGGAGGAGTTCGGGGAAGCCATGGAAAACGACTTCCGGACGGCTTCGAAGCGATTCTGGATCACCATCCGCCGCCTCAGGAAGGGGAAGCAGTGCGCTATCAACACTGTGTATGGTGAGGATGGTGTTCTGCTGACCTCGACTGCGGATGTTGTGGATCGGTGGAGGGAATACTTCGAAGACCTCCTCAATCCCACCAACACGTCTTCCTATGAGGAAGTAGTGCCTGGGGAATCTGTGGTGGGCTCTCCTATTTCTGGGGCTGAGGTTGCTGAGGTAGTTAAAAAGCTCCTCGGTGGCAAGGCCCCGGGGGTGGATGAGATCTGCCCAGAGTTCCTTAAGGCTCTGGATGCTGTGGGGCTGTCTTGGTTGACAAGACTCTGCAGCATCGCGTGGACATCTGGGGCGGTACCTCTGGATTGGCAGACCGGGGTGGTGGTTCCTCTCTTTAAGAAGGGGAACCGGAGGGTGTGTTCTAACTATCGTGGGATCACACTCCTCAGCCTTCCCGGTAAGGTCTATTCAGGTGTGCTGGAGAGGAGGCTACGCCGGATAGTCGAACCTCGGATTCAGGAGGAACAGTGTGGTTTTCGTCCTGGTCGTGGAACTGTGGACCAGCTCTATACTCTCGGCAGGGTCCTTGAGGGTGCATGGCAGTTTGCCCAACCAGTCTACATGTGTTTTGTGGACTTGGAGAAGGCATTCGACCGTGTCCCTCGGGAAGTCCTGTGGGGAGGGCTCAGAGAGTATGGGGTATCGGACTGTCTGATTGTGGCGGTCCGCTCCCTGTATGATCAGTGCCAGAGTTTGGTCCGCATTGCCGGCAGTAAGTCGGACACGTTTCCAGTGAGAGTTGGACTCCGCCAAGGCTGCCCTTTGTCACCGATTCTGTTCATAACTTTTATGGACATAATTTCTAGGCGCAGTCAAGGCGTTGAGGGGATCTGGTTTGGTGGCTGCAGGATTAGGTCTCTGCTTTTTGCAGATGATGTGGTCCTGATGGCTTCATCTGGCCAGGATCTTCAGCTCTCGCTGGATCGGTTCGCAGCTGAGTGTGAAGCGACTGGGATGAGAATCAGCACCTCCAAGTCCGAATCCATGGTTCTCGCCCGGAAAAGGGTGGAGTGCCATCTCCGGGTTGCGGAGGAGACCCTGCCCCAAGTGGAGGAGTTCAAGTACCTCGGAGTCTTGTTCACGAGTGAGGGAAGAGTGGATCGTGAGATCAACAGGCGGATCGGTGCGGCGTCTTCAGTAATGCGGACGCTGTATCGATCCGTTGTGGTGAAGAAGGAGCTGAGCCGGAAGGCAAAGCTCTCAATTTACCGGTCGATCTACGTTCCCATCCTCACCTATGGTCATGAGCTTTGGGTTATGACCGAAAGGACAAGATCACGGGTACAAGCGGCCGAAATGAGTTTCCCCCGCCGGGTGGCTGGGCTCTCCCTTAGAGATAGGGTGAGAAGCTCTGCCATCCGGGGGGAGCTCAAAGTAAAGCCGCTGCTCCTCCACATCGAGAGGAGCCAGATGAGGTGGTTCGGGCATCTGGTCAGGATGCCACCCGAACGCCTCCCTAGGGAGGTGTTTAGGGCACGTCCGACCGGTAGGAGGCCACGAGGAAGACCCAGGACACGTTGGGAAGACTATGTCTCCCGGCTGGCCTGGGAACGCCTCGGGATCCCCCGGGAGGAGCTGGACGAAGTGGCTGGGGAGAGGGAAGTCTGGGCTTCCCTGCTTAAGCTGCTGCCCCCGCGACCCGACCTCGGATAAGCGGAAGAAGATGGATGGATGGATGGATGGATGGCAGCACGGTGGTACAGGGGTTAGTGTGTGTGCCTCACAATACGAAGGTCCTGGGTTCGCTCTGTGTCTTTCTGAGTGGAGTTTGCATGTTCTCCCTGTGACTGCATGGGTTCCCTCCGTGTACTCCGGCTTCCTCCCACCTCCAAAGACATGCACCTGGGGATAGGTTGATTGGCAACACTAAATTGGCACTAGTGTGTGAATGTGAGTGTGAATGTTGTCTGTCTATCTGTGTTGGCGCTGCGATGAGGTGGCGACTTGTCCAGGGTGTACCCCGCCTTCTGCCCAAATGCAGCTGGGATAGGCTCCAGCACCCCCGCACCCCCGCAACCCCAAAAGGGACAAGCGGTAGAAAATGGATGGATGGATTTCCAAAAGACATATTTTTTGCCAGCACTGTGCGTTTAAGTTGTAGCCAATATGTATTCGGTTTTAAAAAAAGTTTTATTATAATTTATATCTCAAATGTTTTACGAGACCCTTGTTCTGTCAAGAATTTATTCTGAATCGAATTGTCAACCCAAGAATCAAAATCCAATCGTGAGGTGTCAAAAGATTCCCACTTTTAATAATTATGTATATTTTATAAAAAAATGATAATTATTAAGGGAAATTGCACTTTTTTTTGGAATTGTGCCTTATCAATCCTTATGTGGGACAAGCACACATATGTTTTTCTTTTTTATGCATTCTGACTAGTAAATAAATGGTAGCAAAAGTCAGTCACAGTAGAGGTAATGGGATTTGCTCTATTCCGCTTATAAAGCACTCTAAAAACCCCAAAAAATCTCTATCACCGTTTTATAAACACACTTTAAGTTTATACTGTATGCAATGTAGTAAGTGGCACATTCATAATAGCATGCATTATTTGTGTATTTTAGTCATTTTAAGCATTTTAAAAATGTTCGCTATTTCCTACAACAACAACAACAACAACAACTACTAATAATCGAGGCAGACTTTGTTATGAGGGGCCGTTAGGGACATTATTCAGAATTACCTCTTACATACACTACTGAAATGCTCTCACGTAAACAACTAACATCTTTTTCTTTTATACACACTACTGAAACACTCTAATAAACACTACTGAAATGCTCTTACATACACTACTGAAACACTCTTATAAACACTACTGAAACACTCTTATATACACTACTGAAATGCTCTTACATACACTACTGAAATGCTCTTATAAACACTACTGAAACACTCTTATAAACACTACTGAAACACATTTATAAACACTACTGAAACACTCTTATAAACACTACTGAAATGCTCTTACATATACTACTGAAATGCTCTCATAAACACTACTGAAACACTCTTATAAACACTACTGAAACACTCTTATAAACACTACTGAAACACTCTTATAAACACTACTGAAACATTCTTATAAACACTACTGAAACACTCTTATAAACACTACTGAAACACTCTTATAAACACTACTGAAACATTCTTACATACACTACTGAAACACTCTTATAAACACTACTGAAATGTTTTTCTCTCACGCACGCACACACACCTGGAATTATTTTTCACTAGTATGTATAAACGGGTTTCACCGATGTGTGTGTGCTTTTTACACGTGCGTGTGAGGGACAACAATTGCAGTAGTATGTGTGCAAAGATTTCAGTTATGTGTATGAGCGCATCTTACCAGTGTGTATACGAGCATTTGACCACTATGTGTAAGAGCATCTTACTAGTGTGTGTGAGCGATGTTGCATTCCGGTTCCGGTATAATCCCCGCCCCTTTTCAGACAAGTTTTTTTTTTTTTTTTTTTAAAGCCAAGTTGTGGACAAAATGTCTGCCGACAAGTAGCTTAACCGAGGCGGGAGCTCCACTTCATAATTTGAGGGCTTCAGCGGAGAATATAAGAACACTTTCAATGCAACAAGGGTCGGGCTGCCGCCGTGGGTCTCCCCTGCAGGACGCGACACCTGAGCGGCCACACAGCGGTGCCTTTCTCCTCCCGACAGCCAAGCAGTCTGGAGCACTCGTTCCATTGCGAGTTTGCACCGCACACATGCAACGTTTCAGTTCATGGACAAAAGGAGGAAAAGGTAATTAGACATTATTTATTTCTAAATGATTGTTGAATCACACGAAATGTAAGACAACATGGCATTGTAGTCAGCTACAATGGTAACATGTCGAAATGTGAGTCACGTCGTGTTACGTCAGTAGCTAATCCTATACTAATGATAATGCATTGCATTTATTTAGCGCTTATCATCGACTAGATAAGGGGTCCCCAAACTACGGCCCGCGAGCCGGTTACGGCCCGCCAAAGTCCAACATCCGGCCCGCTGAAAACAATTTTTTTTTGTATTATTATTTTCAATCTGTCTTTTTTAATTCATTTTTTGGTGTCCCCTAGCCGCTCAGGCAAATCATATTGTCTACAAATGCATTTCCCTGTATGACTTATATTGTCTTAACTGTTTTCATGTGATCTGATTGTTACATTCTTATTTCAGAGTCACCACACAGCTGCATGACCATTTCAACAAAGACGGAATAAACAACCTCTGGATTCATGGAACTTCTCTGCAAACAAATATATTAATTGGAATATTCAATAAATTTCACAAACATATTAAATATCCTTTTTTTTTTTTTGCTCAAAAAAGGTTCCCTATGCCTTATTATTTATATACTTTTCAATGCTTCTTGTAGTCAGACAATAGATATTGTTTGTCTAAAATTATAGTTTAAGTTAATGTGTTAATATTTACACCTAGCCCCTAACCTAAATACAATAATCATAAGACAAAAAAATTGTGTATCACAAGCGTTTGGGACAAGTTTGGGGAGATTTTGACAGTGTGTGTGGTGGTGGGGGCTGGATGACATTACTAGTCAGAACATAAAATAACTTAAAAACCTCAACCGTAGAAACATAAATGTTCACAGCACCAACGTATTGCAGTGTTATTTTGATATTTGCAATAATAAAGTGGGCAACTTCATACAGGTCTGTATAACAGGTTCCTTATTTATTTATTTTTTACAAAATGTTTAAACAAAATGTTAATTCGCAGAATACACTGCACAGGTGAAGAAAACATTTTAACAAACCTTATAATTCCCATGTTGTCCACTGAATAAAGTGCAGAATAGAAGTGAAAATGTCTATTCCATAGTTGCTATCATTTTCAAGTGGGTTCACTTGTTGAAAAATGTTCATTGTAGTCTCATTAATGTTTACATCTATGTCTGGAATTACACACCGACAAGTATTGAAAGTATATGAATAATGAGACATAAGGAACCATTCTGAGCCAAAAAAGGTTGTTTTCAACACACTGTTGAAAATAAAATTCACAATGTTTCTATGTGAAATTTATTGAATATTCCAATTAATATATTTGTGTGCAAGAAGCATTGGAAAGTATATAAATAATAAGGCATAGGGAACCTTTTTTGAGAAAAAAAAAATATATTTAATATGTTTATGTGAAATTTATTGAATATTCCAATTAATATATTTGTGTGCAGAGAAGTTCCATGAATCCAGAGGTTGTTTATTCCGTCTTTGTTGAAATGGTCATGCAGCTGTGTGGTGACTCTGAAATAAGAATGTAACAATCAGATCACATGAAAACAGTTAAGACAATATAAGTCATACAGGGAAATGCATTTGTAGACAATATGATTTGCCTGAGCGGCTGGGGGACACCAAAAAATGAATTAAAAAAGACAGATTGAAAATAATAATCAGAAAAAAAAGTTTTTCCAGCGGGCCGGATGTTGGGGACCCCTTATCTAGTCGATAGAAAAGCGCTAAATAAATGCAATCCATTATCATTAGTATATGATTAGCTACTGACGTAACACGACTTGACTCACATTTCGACATGTTACCATTGTAGCTCACTACAATGCCATGTTGTCTTACATTTCGTGTGATTCAACAATCATTTAGAAATAAATAATGTCTAATTACCTTATCCTCCTTTTGCCCCGATGTCCATGAACTGAAACGTTGCATGTGTGCGGTGCAAACTCGCAATGGAACGAGTGCTCCAGACTGCTTGGCTGTCGGGAGGAGAAAGGCACCGCTGTGTGGCCGCTCAGGTGCCGCGTCCTGCAGGGGAGACCCACGGCGGCAGTCCGACCCTTGTTGCATTGAAAGTGTTCTTATATTCTCCGCTGAAGCCCTCAAATTATGAAGTGGAGCTCCCGCCTCGGTTAAGCTACTTGTCGGCAGACATTTTGTCCACAACTTGGCTTTAAAAAAAATAAAAATAAACTTGTCTGAAAAGGGGCGGGGATTATACCGGAACCGGAATGCGACATCGCTCACACACACTAGTAAGATGCTCTTACACATAGTGGTCAAATGCTCGTATACACACTGGTAAGATGCGCTCATACACATAACTGAAATCTTTGCACACATACTACTGAAATTGTTGTCCCTCACACGCACGTGTAAAAAGCACACACACACACACAGGTGAAATCCCTTTATACATACTAGTGAAAAATAATTCCAGGTGTGTGTGCGTGCGTGAGAGAAAAACATTTCAGTAGTGTTTATAAGAGTGTTTCAGTAGTGTATGTAAGAATGTTTCAGTAGTGTTTATAAGAGTGTTTCAGTAGTGTTTATAAGAGCGCTTCAGTAGTGTATGTAAGAGTGTTTCAGTAGTGTTTATAAGAGTGTTTCAGTAGTGTTTATAAGAGTGTTTCAGTAGTGTTTATAAGAGTGTTTCAGTAGTGTTTATAAGAGCGTTTCCGTAGTGTTTATAAAAGCGTTTCAGTAGTGTTTATAATAGTGTTTCAGTAGTATTTATAAGAGTGTTTCAGTAGTGTTTATAAGAGTGTTTCAGTAGTGTTTATAAGAGCGTTTCAGTAGTGTATATAAGAGTGTTTCAGTAGTGTTTATAAGAGTGTTTCAGTAGTGTTTATAAGAGCATTTCAGTAGTGTATGTAAGAGCATTTCAGTAGTGTTTATAAGAGTGTTTCAGTAGTGTTTATAAGAGTGTTTCAGTAGTGTTTATAAGAGCGTTTCAGTAGTGTTTATAAGAGCATTTCAGTAGTGTATGTAAGAGCATTTCAGTAGTTTATGTAAGAGTGTTTCAGTAGTGTTTATAAGAGTGTTTCAGTTGTGTTTATAAGAGTGTTTCAGTAGTGTTTATAAGAGTGTTTCAGTAGTGTTTATAAGAGCGTTTCTGTAGTGTTTATAAAAGCGTTTCAGTAGTGTTTATAAGAGTGTTTCAGTAGTGTTTATAAGAGTGTTTCAGTAGTGTATATAAGAGTGTTTCAGTAGTGTTTATAAGAGTGTTTCAGTAGTGTTTATAAGAGCTTTTCAGTAGTGTATGTAAGAGCATTTCAGTAGTGTTTATAAGAGTGTTTCAGTAGTGTTTATAAGAGCGTTTCAGTAGTGTTTATAAGAGCATTTCAGTAGTGTATGTAAGAGCATTTCAGTAGTGTATGTAAGAGTGTTTCAGTAGTGTTTATAAGAGTGTTTCAGTAGCGTATGTAAGAGCATTTCAGTAGTGTATGTAAGAGCGTTTCAGTAGTTTTTATAAGAGTGTTTCAGTAGTGTTTATAAGAGTGTTTCAGTAGTGTTTATAAGAGTGTTTCAGTAGTGTTTATAAGAGCGTTTCAGTAGTGTTTATAAGAGCATTTCAGTAGTGTATGTAAGAGCATTTCAGTAGTGTTTATAAGAGTGTTTCAGTAGTGTTTATAAGAGTGTTTCAGTAGTGTATGTAAGAGCATTTCAGTAGTGTATGTAAGAGCATTTCAGTAGTGTTTATAAGAGTGTTTTAGTAGTGTTTATAAAAGTGTTTCAGTAGCGTATGTAAGAGCATTTCAGTAGTGTTTATAAGAGTGTTTCAGTAGTGTGTATAAAATAAAAAGATTTCAGTTGTTTACGTGAGAGCATTTCAGTAGTGTATGTAAGAGGTAATTCTCAATAATGTCCCTAACGGCCCCTCATACTTTGTGAGAGCCAACGACTACTACTTCGAGACAAATGATGATCCAGAAGCAAACATTTTTGAGCCTGAATATACGGAGAATGAGCTACACATTTTAGAAGCTGAGTGATAAGCAGATTCAGCAAGTATCACTATTGCTAAGTGCTAAGCAAGAAATACAAACTACGTACATAGTAAAACAATCACTTACTGTACAATGACTGCGCTCATTGGGATACCGACTGATAGGATGTTTATATTTTTCCGTTTAGATGAAGAATGAATCAAAATCCTCACACAGGCAAAAACAAAAGGTGAGTACAAACTAGTTCCTTTCATGTATTTTGCACGATATTCAGGTCTAAGTTGACTGTCAAAGCTGACCAACTTCTTAGTTTATGGCCACAATCTTCTACTATACAAGCGAGAGGCATGATTTAAAATCTAGAATTAACGTTTACTAACTCAGCAGCTCAGTATGTCAATAGCTGCATAAGCTAGTTACCTTTCTTATCACGGCGCCGCTAAAAGTAGTTCCTCCGGGTTAGCGCTTACAATAATGATATCGCAAATACTTGGTTAATATGCAGGTGATGACATGTAAATGGAGTATTGTTGGTGATGTTGGGATATTTTCTTAGAGGGTTTTATGCAATAGATTACTTCCATTAGCCACCTGGAACTTATCATTATTTACAAATTAGAATGCAATAAAAAATACATATATGTTGGCTACATAGAGATTGTGAATGATAGGCACAATTTTAAAAAACTGCAGTTCCCCTTTAACAATATAACATGTTTGATGCATGGCAATCAGATGAGATGCCTTTTTTTATTATTAATGTGCATTATGGTATTAAATTCAAGTGTAATCATGATTTATTTCCCTGACAGATCATTTTAAATGATTCAGAATGAAAGTACATAAATCAAAAGTCTGCAATAACTTTGCGATGCTAACATTAATGTGGATACTTGAGTGAAAAAAAAATGTTATTTAAAAGCATACATTAACGCTTAATGCACAAATTCAGCTCGACATAAGTAGAAAATGCACTGCTTTGAGTTGTTAAAAATGTATTTCATATAAAACAAGAATGCCAACCTCCCTCAAGCTTGTTTGGATTGTCTTTCTAAATATTGTGCTTAAGAGGAAACGTGTATTAGCGACTGTTGGATCAAGAATAAAACAGCCTGATTACCAGGTTGTCATCCAAATGGAGCAGACACAAGTGATATCTGAGCACAGACAAGAGGACAGTAACGTGGTAACTGTACAGCAGCTTGTTAGTGTCCTTTGAAGAAAACAACCTTGCCACATTATGGTTGTCTCTTAGCTTTCCATCTTTTGATCAAAAAACTTTCATTTCTGTTCTCTGGTGAAGTCGCACCAATTTCAACAATTCAAGATTTTATTTTGCATGGAAAACTCTACTTTTGACCAATGTGTTAGCAAGCAGGCTGGGGATGGGTACCTTTCATATTTGAATGGTTGGGGTACCAACTCTCAGTAACTGGGATTTGATACCGATACTCAATGGTACCAATTTTCGGTACTTTTATGTGTGTTCATGTGCCATCTATCCATCCATCTTCTTCTGCTTATCTGGGGTCGGGTCGTGGGGGCAGCAGTCTAAGCAGAGAAGCCCAGACTTCCCTCTCCTCAGCCACTTTGTACAGCTCCTCCTGGGGGATCCAGAGGCCTTCCCAGGCCAGCTGGGAGACGTCATTACCCCTTTTTTGTCCTGGGTCTTCCGCGTAGCCTCCTACCGGTCGGACATGCCTTAAACACCTGTTTAGGGGCATCCTGACCAGATGCCCGAACCACCATATCTGGCTCCTCTCGATGTGGATGAGCAGCAACTTTATTCTGAGCTCCTCCTGAATGACAGAGCTTCTCACCATATCTTTAAGGGAGAGCCCCACCACCCGGCAGAGGAAACTAATTTCGACCGCTTGTACCCCTGATCTGATAGAGGAGTTTGAGTGTCCCAATGATCCTAGGAGCTATGTCGTCCCGGGGCTTATATGCCCCCTGGTAGGGTCTCCCAACGTAAACTAGGCCTAGGTGGGGGACTAGACACATAGAAGTTTGAAGATCTTTATGAAAAAACTAAATCTAGGACTAAGATTTCCCTCACCCAGACGGGGGTCAGCGGGGACCCCCTCTAGAGCCAGGCCTGGAGGTGGGTCACGATTTGCGGGCCTGTCCCTATGGGGGACAGGCCCGCAGCTAGAAGAGAAAACGTGGGTCCCCCCCTCCAATGGACCCACCTCTCATAGTAGGGGGCATAGAAGTTAGGTGATATGTGGGCTGGGCGGCAGCCGAAGACAGGGCCCTTGGCGATCCTCTTGGGACGTGGAATGTCATCTCGCTGGGGGTGAAGGAGCCTGAGCTGGTGCGTGAAGTGGAGAAGTACCGACTGGATCTTGTTGGACTCACTTTGACGCAAAGCAAGGGCTCTGGAACCAGTCCTCTTGAGAGGGGCTGAACTCTCTTCCACTCTGGCGTTGCACGCAGTGACAGCCGATGGGCAGGGTTAGCAATACTTGTTGCCCCGTGCCTCAGAGCCTGTATGTTGGAGTTTAACCCGGTGGACGAGGGGGTAGCTTCCCTCCGCCTCCGGGTGGTGGGACAGGTGCTGACTGTTGTTTGTGCTTATGCATCAAACAGCATTTGTTCATGGGTCAATTAATTTCCATTGGTTTAATAATAACATCTATTTTTGTATTTTAACATTTAATAGTGAGCTTACTATGATATCTGGGCTGTGTAGTTGTAGTTTTCTTACATTTCTGAATCTCACTGCAAGTTGTAGACGTTGCGTGCAGTCGCAGTTCCAAGACATTAGATGACAGTAGTAGAAAGGTAACAATGTGTTGCCTAGTCAGGAAATAGTCTTTGCCATGAAGCTAAATATGACAGTCTAGTCTAATTTTGATACCTAAAAAGTGTTTAAACTGTAAGTATTGTACTTATTACACACCAGTTGTTGAATTTTAACGCGCATCTTACCGTATTTTCTGGACTATAAGCTTTTTCCCAAGCTTTGAACCTTGCAGTGTATGCAAAGGTGCGGCTAATCAATTGATTTTTCTTCGCTTACGGCTAAATTATGGATTGGATTAAGCAAATAAATCAAACAATCGACTTTAATAAACTGTTCAAAAACTCAAAGTGTTTACAAAGTACAAGGAAGAAGAATCCTGATAGACATCTTGAACCTTATTAAAATCGGGGAAAATCGTATTCATCTCATACAGGATGAATAAAGACATTGATTTATTTTCTGTTTTGTTAGCCGTTTAATTGCTGTGTTACAGGCACCGCTTGGAAACAATTAAGGTATGTAAATTAACATTTACAAAATCTTTCTATGTAAACATCCCATTTCACAACCTACTGGTATATATCTGCGGTTTATAATCAAGTGCAGCTAATATATAAAATAAACATTTTTTCTTTTTATATGTAGTTGGCAGTCCAATTTATAGTCTGGAAAATACAATAGTTGCAGTTTTCACTACCAAATTTGGAGGTGTTGAAATCGCCATGTAAAATTGCTAATGCCAATCAGTCGGACTGTGAATTTCTGGACACCACATGATTCGATTCGATTCGATTCGATTCTTGGGGGTAAATATTTGATTCAGAATCGATTCTCTGTTTAAAACGATTCTCGATTCAAAATCTATACTTTTTTTAATAACATTGGATGCCAGTCCAATGATTAACTACATTCCTCCATAAAATAGATAGCTCGGAAAAAGTTTTATATTACTTAAAAGAAAACTGGTTTTGTTTAATAAAATGCTTCCTAAACATTTAATAAAGTCAAATACAAATAAGGCAACAAGAGAAGTATCCAACATGTCTCTTTTGTTAAGTAAATCTGTTATGATATATATATTTTTTTGAATCAATTAAGAATCGTTACAAATAAGAATCGCGATTAATCTCAAAATCTATTTTTTGACATCGATCTAGCGCATTTAGGAAAAGTGGACCCTCACTTATGTTCCAGTGTTTTCTATTTGTTGGCAAATAGAAAACTGAGAGCTGCTTGAAGGATTGTTTCTCCCGTCAAGCGTATGAGCCGATGCCTTCTTAGTCTGCAACCGGACGTGACAACGTCACCACAACAAAAGGTATTGAACTATAGTACCATTTAATTTTTACGCATCGAATTTGGTACCCCAGCAGGCATTAAGCTATAGAGATGTGAACGTACCGTACACACTTGGTTATAGGTTTCAAGTTCCATACGCAAGGCTCACATGTTATTTGTTTTTATTTGCGCCCATTTCAATTGAATTCACCCTGGCACTGTTGCGATCAGTAAACCCTGTTCGTGTTCCATTGCAGGTTGAGTGGGCGGGATGGCGATAGCTGCATCAGCTACAGAAATATGGTGATGCGATAGCAAGCAACATAGTGTACACTCGTCAATTAATTGAATTTGCTGACAATATCAATAAATCTGGAAACAAAGTAAAAGCTAATAATTAAAGTGTTTACACAATACTGACCGACTGGGACACACTTTGAGTTTGGTTTGGTCGTTGCTATTCTGCTTAAGTCCTGTTGTGCCAAAATAATCTGTTGCCAAAACAAGAATAATTTTTTGCTGTGTGTGATCTTGTTATACGTATGTTCATAAGAACCCTTTTCAAAAAAACAACATTCATGTGTTAATATTAGAGGTTAGCAATGTGCTAATAAAAAGTATGAAAGAAAAAGTACAGGTAAAAAATACGTAATTTTTTAATACGCTGTTTATTCACTTTTTAAAAGCTTAAAAGGAAAAGGGTTTTGGGATATTTAGTGACTCTGCTTCAACTGTCTGGCGGCATAGTCTTTAAACCGGTTTAACTTGTACAGTACAAAAAACACAATGGAGTGGGTTTAAAGGCCTACTGAAACCCACTACTACCGACCACGCAGTCTGATAGTTTATATATCAATGATGAAATCTTAACATTATAACACATGCCAATACGGCCGGGTTAACTTATAAAGTGACATTTTAAATTTGCCGCTAAACTTCCGGTTCGAAACGCCTCTGAGGATGACGTATGCGCGTGACGTAACCCGGGGAACACGGGTATGCCTTCCACATTGAAGCCAATACGAAAAAGCTCTGTTTTCATTTCATAATTCCACAGTATTCTGGACATCTGTGTTCGTGAATCTGTTGCAATCATGTTTATTGCATTATGGAGAAAGAAGCTGAGCAAGCAAAGAAGAAAGTTGTCGGTGCGAAATGGACGTATTTTTCGAACGTAGTCAGCAACAACAGTACACAGCCGGCGCTTCTTTGTTTACATTCCCGAAAGATGCAGTCAAGATGGAAGAACTCGGATAACAGAGACTCTAACCAGGAGGACTTTTGACTTCGATACACAGACGCCTGTAGAGAACTGGGACAACACAGACTCTTACCAGGATTACTTTGATTGGATGACAAAGACGCAGACGTGCTACTGTGAGTATGCAGCTTTGGCTTCTAAACATTTGATCGCTTGACCGTATGTGCGCAACTTTTTTTTGCGTATGTACGTAACTTTTTTAAAATATATAAGCTTTAGGAACCTTGGGTTAGGTGAACGGTCTTTTTGGGCTGAGTGATTGTGTGTGTTGATCAGGTGTTTGAATTGTATTGACGTGTTCTATGGAGCTAGGAGCTAGCATAGGAGCTAGGAGTTAGCATAACAAAGACGTAGGTGTTTTTATGCAGGATTAATTTGTGTCATATTAAATATAAGCCTGGTTGTGTTGTGGCTAATAGAGTAAATATATGTCTTGTGTTTATTTACTGTTTTAGTCATCCCCAGCTGAATACCAGGTACCGTGAGTATGCAGCCTTGGCTGCTAAACATTTGATAGCTTGACCGTACATGCGCGTCACGTACGTAACTTTTTAAAAATATATGAGCTTTATGAACCTTGGGTTAGGTGAACGGTCTTTTGGGCTGAGTGATTGTGTGTGTTGATCAGGTGTTTGAATTGTATTGGCGTGTTCTATGGAGCTAGGAGCTAGCATAGGAGCTAGGAGCTAGCATAACAAACACGCAGGTGTTTTTATGCAGGATTAATTTGTGGCATATTAAATATAAGCCTGGTTGTGTTGTGGCTAATAGAGTATATATATGTCTTGTGTTTATTTACTGTTGTAGTCATTCCCAGCTGAATATCAGGTACCGTGAGTATGCAGCCTTGGCTGCTAAACATTTGATAGCTTGACCGTATGTGCGCGTCACGTACGTAACTTTTTAAAAATATATAAGCTTTATGAACCTTAGGTTAGGTGAACGGTCTTTTGGGCTGAGTGATTGTGTGTGTTGATCAGGTGTTTGAATTGTATTGGCGTGTTCTATGGAGCTAGGAGCTAGCAGAGGAGCTAGGAGCTAGCATAACAAACACGTAGGTGTTTTTATGCAGGATTAATTTGTGGCATATTAAATATAAGCCTGGTTGTGTTGTGGCTAATAGAGTATATATATGTCTTGTGTTTATTTACTGTTGTAGTCATTCCCAGCTGAATATCAGGTCACCCCCGGCTTTCACAGCATCTTCCCTATCTGAATAGCTTCAACTCTCCACTAGTCCTTCACTTGCACGTTACTCATCCACAAATCTTTCATCCTCGCTCAAATTAATGGGGAAATTGTCGCTTTCTCGGTCCGAATCTCTCTCACTTCATGCGGCCATCATTGTAAACAATAGGGAACTTTGCGTATATGTTCAACTGACTACGTCACGCTACTTCCGGTAGGGGCAAGCCTTTTTTTTTATCAGATACCAAAAGTTGCAATCTTTATCGTCGTTGTTCTATACTAAATCCTTTCAGCAAAAATATGGCAATATCGCGAAATGATCAAGTATGACACATAGAATAGATCTGCTATCCCCGTTTAAATAAAAAAAATTCATTTCAGTAGGCCTTTAAGTAAACTTGACAAAACTCTTGTCACAATGGAAGGACGCTGAAGGGAGGGATCGCTTGAATCACATAATTTGGAAAAACACCAAAATTGGACCCTGATTTAAATTGTAGTACCAGGTGGAAATTACACAATAAGGAGATTGTTTACAGAAACATGATATTACTATTTTTGGAATTTTGACCACTAGCCACAATCTTTATGTGCATTTTTCCCTTTTCCGTGCGTTGTAAATAGTGAGAAACTCCCAGTAAGAAGTGGCTAACATCACGGGTAATTGAGATTCATCTATTCCGCCTATAAAGCTCTCAAAAACACAGAAAAAAACGCTACATTTACATGTTGTGACCTTCATATGAACCAAGCTATCGCTTGAATTCTGACACGTGACTTCTTCTCGGAAGTGGAAAAAATTGGTGGTCAACCAAGCTAAGATGGCTGTTGTACAGTAAGCAGCGCACGGACTATCTGAGTACAAAAGAGGCTTAAATCGTCCTGCAAAAAGCAGACATGACCAAAAAATCGCAGCGGAATAGATCCCTATACTTTATCAAAAAAGATTTGTTGAGTGATATCAAGGATTGTACGTCGGTCGCGTTCCCAGACATATCGAACTATTGTGCTCCAGACGTCATTCTACATGACAAAACCGATAGAAAGTTGGAAAAGCATGGAGGTCTACAACTTCTTTGTGTCTGGCTGGGTCAAAGAAATTGGTATCAAGACTCTCCTGGATAAATATTTTTAAAGTTAAAAAGTAGGGATGTCCGATAATGGCTTTTTGCCGATATCCGATATTCTGATATTGTTCAACTCTTTAATTACCGATACCGATATCAACCGATACCGATATATACAGTCGTGTAATTAACACATTATTATGCATAATTTGGACAACCAGGTATGGTGAAGATAAGGTCCTTTTTAAAAAAATTAATAAAATAAAATAAGATAAATAAATTAAAAACATTTTCTTGAATAAAAAAGAAAGTAAAACAATATAAAAACAGTTACATAGAAACTAATAATTAATGAAAATGAGTAAAATTAACTGTTAAAGGTTAGTACTATTAGCGGACCAGCAGCACGCACAATTATGTGTGCTTACGGACTGTATCCCTTGCAGACTGTATTGATATATATTGATATATAATGTAGGAACCAGAATATTAATAACAGAAAGAAACAACCCTTTTGTGTGAATGAGTGTGAATGAGTGTAAATGAGGGAGGGAGGTTTTTTGGGTTGGTGTACTAATTGTAAGTGTATCTTGTGTTTTTTATGTTGATTTAATAAAAAAAAACAAAAAAACGATACCGATAATAAAAAAAAACGATACCGATTATTTCCGAAATTACATTTTAAAGCATTTATCGGACATCTCTATTAAAAAGTTAAAGTACCAATGATTGTCACACACACACTAGGTGTGGCGAAATTATTCTCTGCATTTGACCCATAACCCTTGATCACCCCCGGGTATGTGAGGGGAGCAGTGAGCAGCAGCAGTGGCCGCGCCCGGGAATGTTTTTTTTTTTTTTGCTTGGGTAAGGTTGCAATTAATGATTTAACTTTGCGTTTACTGCTATGTTTGTTGCTGTTGCACGCACCGTTTACGTGTAGCGTCTTTTCCCCCCGTCTTTATCAAAATATAACTACAGATGTCAACATTGTGTATGTGCTGAAAGCTTCATTTATGATTGCTGCCTTTGGTAAAAGCCTAACTCTTTTAGGTTTTACTGACATTTGCTTTTTTTTATTTAGTAATTTTGATAATACAAATAATTATTATTATTACTAATACTTACATGGGGAAAGTGATCACTGCAAACTCATGCATTCTTCAAGTGTGAGCTGCATGCTTTTCTCGTCGTTTCATAAAATCTTGCAGTCTTTCATCCTTTTTGTATACCTCTCGAGGAACTCTGAAGAAACGTTTATTCTTTTTGCGATTTGAACGATTCGTACAGTCGAAAACAAAACAAGCATAGGGCATTTTTTCTTCGAGGAAGGCTAAATGGCGCTGCATACCCATTGAGAACAGAGCTAGATTGACCACCAAGCATATTTAACGGGAGGGACGTGAGCTGGACCTTAAATCAGTAAAATGCAAGCAATAGCAACATTTTAATGTAGCAGCTAATATTAACTATATTTCTGGCGTCTTGACACCTTACTAAAACTGCTTCTCCAACCACTAGCGAGCAGCCAGCTACTAAGTCGCTTGAGCTGCTAGTAACGTTGGTTAAAATAAAGAAGAAGGAGTTCGAGCTGCTTCCCTATTGCTTTTGATACTAGATCTTAATCACGACTCTCACCTGTGTAATAGAAGGTTGTGGCACCAAGACAAGAAGTTGGTCAACTTTGAAAATCTACACGCTACCAACTTGATAATATATGGCTCTCAACAAATTATAGCAGCTCACAGAGCACATAAGTGCTGAAAGATACAACAATCAAATCAGTCGACATGCCAGCGAGAAAGGACATTGTAAATCACTGTTTTATGTTCCTGTTTGAAACTTGTAGCAAAAATGCAACATGATAACGTTCCAAAGCGCTCAAAAAGTCTGACATCAGTGGTAGCAACGTGTTCTGAATGTTGTTCTGTTGATGGAAAGAAGTCACAGTGATAATGTTATCACAAATGTGCCTGTTATTGTTATATTGCTGGGTATTGTGGCCAAACAGCTTAATTTTTGTTTCATCTGACATCACATGGACAAATATAAGACCTTCTGGAGGAAAGTTCTGTGGTTAGATAAAACAAAAATTAAACTGTTTGGCCACAATACCCAGCAATATGTTTGGAAGAGAAAAGGTGAGGCCTTTAATCCCAGGAACACCATCCTACCATCAAGCATGCTGGTGGTGGTGGCCTGTTTCGCTGCCAATGGAACTGGTGCTTTACAGAGAGTAAATGGGACAATGAAAAAGGAGGATTACCTCCAAATTCTTCAGGACAACCTTAAATCATTAGCCCGGAGGTTGGGTCTTGGACGCAGTTGGGTGTTCCAACAGGACAATGACTCCGAACACATGTCAAAAGTGGTAAAGGAATGGCTAAATCAGGCTAGACTTAAGGTTTTAGAATGGCCTTCCCAAAGTCCTGACTTAAACGTGTGGACAATGCTGAAGAAACAAGTCCATGTCAGAAAACCAACACATTTAGCTGAACTGGACCAATTTTGTCAAGAGGAGTGGTCAAAAATTCAACCAGAAGCTTGTGGATGGCTACCAAATGCACCTTATGGCAGTGAAACTTGCCAAAGGACATGTAACCAAATATTAACATTGCTGTATGTATACTTTTGACCCAGCAGATTTGGTCACATTTTCAGTAGACCCATAATGAATTCATAAAAGAACCAAACTTCATGAATGTTTTTTGTGACCAACAAGTATGTGCTCCAATCACTCTGTCACAAAAAAATAAGAGTTGTAGAAATTATTGGAAACTCAAGACAGCCATGACAATATGTTCTTTACAAGTGTATGTAAACTTTTGACCACGACTGTAGTTCCATCACTAGTTTAATAGATACAGAAACATTTGCATATAATGTTACCGTCAAATCCTTTAGGGGAGGAATCCCTTTGCCCGTGAACTTTGGGTGCGATAGCCCGTTTTCCGTACACATGGTGGTTGTTGGTGTTCTCGAAGGCGCTGTAGTCGAAGCTGGTCTTGGAGTACTTCTCCAGCTCCTTGGCCAGGTTGGATCGAGGCGTGCTGGTGGAGACATTGTTCTTGTGACCATACTGAGGATAGTCCAGTTGTTTGACAAAGCACATAGGCCTGGAAAATAAATGACGAGGGGGTGGAAGTTGGACCAAGCCACTGAACATTGCCCGAGGGAGGGGAATGAAATTTGGCTTAAAGCGGGCAGACTTGAAGGAAAGCGCAAACTGTTGGCAATAGTCCAAGGCTGAAATATGGAGGCGGATGCTGGAAAATTGAGTGCCTTTTCGGGGACAGGATATTCTATTTTTCTTATCTCGCTTTAAAACAAAGCCGTGATAATGTTTCATCATTTGATATCCTTATATATGTAGCCTCAAACCATAACAAGGAATAGATGAAGTGTACCTTCTTATCCTGTTTATGTTGAGTCAGATTTAAATATGAAATGTGCGATTAACTGTGACATCGCAGTATTTTCATTATTTACTTCAAACACACACACACAAAAAATCGGTGCCGCAATGTGATAAATGTGACTGTGATTGTGTTACGATGATAAAGACATTTGTCTTCAATAGCAGGAGACAAATGCGGTCTCTTGCAAGTATCCACTAGAGAACATTTACATAAAACATAAAAGACTTCAACAGCTCTAAGAAATGCGATGGAGGGAAAAGAACAAAACATTCAGACATGTAAATTTAACTAACATGAGGCATCCCTCATATTATAGTAGGTCCATCTCAGAACATGCCTCAAACTATTAATCTAATGGCCACTTTTATCCAACGTCTGCCACTGATGTTGACAAAGTTTTAGTGTGCTTGTGTTGTTTGAAGACCACCTGATGAGGAGTGGGTGAAAAGAGAGTCTGCGCTACCTCAAGACCCGGTCAGAAGCCTGGTTGGGTTTAGAGCCGTCACAGCCTTGGTGTTTCTCCTGGGCTTTGGCCAGCTTCTCTGCTGCGGCAATGGGACATCCTGACAGACTGAAATACCATAAAACAAGTGGCGTCAGTGGGAAAGTACAACAACCTGGATTTGAGTGTGACAATTTGAATAAGTGATGTGTTGAGCTGAAACACAATGCTTGTTACAGTAGTGCAGACATCTGGCTGTCATCCAATCAGTCTGCTGTACAAAATCCTGAAATATTATTTAGTGTGCAAGTGTAAAAGATGGTATTCTTCAAGTCTACTTGTTAACCATCACAACTTGACTCTTCAGATTACAGGCTTCATTAGTTCATGCTCAAAGACTAGATAGAGCAGCTACAGTCAGACTACAACTGATCAGAACAGGCTATACCTGTCCTATCTAGTCTTTGAACTTTAGTTTGATCGACTCTGCTCTCATTTGATTTTGTCAGTTAAAGTCAGACTAGAGCTCAAATCCTAGGGGACACCTCTCGTCAGGATAGGGCTGACTAGATCAGACTAGAAGTAGAAGTCCAAGACTAGGTTGGGCAGCGTTGATCTAGTCAGCTCTAGTTCACTAGAACTCAAAGACTAGTTAAGGCAGTTCTAGTTTGAGTTAGTCAGAATAGAGCTCAAAGACTATATCGGACAGCTTTAGCTGACTAGATCAGACTAGAACTCTAAAGTAAATAGGACGGCACTTGAAATGATAGAGCTGACTAGATCACACTGAAGATCCAAGATGGCGGCGCTTCACGGCGGCAGCTTCTTGCGAGCGCTCCTGGAAGTGTAGACCAATTTGGCAAAAATACCCGTCAATTCAGTCAATTTCATGGCTGGCTCACAGCGTGTTCACTCCGTGATCACTTACGACCGACTTACGATTCTGGATGTGGAGAGATCGGGCCATTTTGGGCTGAAAGATGCGTGTACGGTGGACCTACTCGCTAGCTTGGGAATTCTTCGCTAGCTACATCCAGCAGTGGCCTTCGAAGCAGCGGCGTCCACTACCAGCGGAGACTGTCAACGAAAGAGACGTAAGCGGTGCGCTCGGAAGCAGAAGCGGGGGTGTCGGGTGGGGCTAACAACAACGCTAAAGGCGTTGTTGTTAGCGGGGCTAACGAAAAAGCTAAATGCTAATCCACAAAGAAGCGCTAATAAGGAGTCTGTTAAGCTAGAACTAGCCAGCGCCAGGCTGGATAATCCCTGCACACATAGCAATTCTCTTAGAATAATATACAACTCACATAATGTTTTTTCTGCGTCAGAGGTGGACATGCATTTTACTGAGGTGGCAAACAATCTAAAAATTCCTGTCATATCAATTCCTAGATATGGTCGAAATTATTTAAAGTGCACTACGCATAATAAACGTAACATTATTAATATTGCTACTACGGATACTTTCAAGAAAAACTCCTCAAAACAGCCCACTACCTATAATATGGGCTTTTTAAACATAAGGTCATTGTCTTCCAAAACGTTATTAGTTAATGAAGTCATTAGAGACAACAATCTTGATGTCGTTGGTCTAGCCGAGACCTGGCTCAAACCAGACAAATTTTTTGCGCTGGGTGAGGCGTCTCCTCCTGGCTATACGGGAACGCATATTGCCCGTCCCATTAAAAGGGGTGGGGGTGTTGCACTAATATACAACAAAAACTTTAGCCTTACCTCGGACCTAAATAATAAATATAACTCGTTTGAGGTGCTTACTGTGAGGTTTGTCACACCGCTGCCTCTGCACCTGGCTGTCATCTACCGCCCCCCAGGGCCCTATTCGGACTTTATCAATGAATTTTCAGAGTTCGTTGCTGATCTAGTGACGCACGCCGACAATATAATCATAATGGGAGACTTTAACATCCATATGAATACCCCATCGGACCCTCCATGCGTGGCGCTCCAGACTATAATTGATAGCTGTGGTCTTACACAAATAATAAATGAACCCACGCATCGCAACGGTAATACGATAGATCTAGTGCTTGTCAGGGGTGTCACCACCTCCAAAGTTACGATACTTCCGTACACTAAAGTAATGTCCGATCAATACCTTATAAAATTCGAAGTTCTGACTCATTGTCAACAAACTAATAGTAATAATAATAACTACTATAGCAGCCGCAACATTAATGCTGCCACAACGACGACTCTTACTGACCTACTGCCTTCGGTAATGGCACCATTCCCAAATTATGTGGGCTCTATTGATAACCTCACTAACAACTTTAACGACGCCCTGCGCGACACCATTGATAGTGTAGCACCGCTAAAGCTAAAAAGGGCCCCTAAAAGGCGTACCCCATGGTTTACAGAAGAAACTAAAGCCCAGAAATGATCATGTAGAAAGCTGGAACGCAAATGGCGTGCGACTAAACTTGAGGTTTTCCATCAAGCATGGAGTGATAGTTTAATAACTTATAAACGCATGCTTACCTCAGCTAAAGCTAAATATTACTCAAATCTCATCCACCTCAACAAAAAGGATCCTAAATTTTTGTTTAGTACAGTAGCATCGCTAACCCAACAAGGGACTCCTCCCAGTAGCTCCACCCACTCAGCAGATGACTTTATGAATTTCTTTAATAAGAAAATTGAAGTCATTAGAAAAGAGATTAAAGACAATGCATCTCAGCTACAACTGGGTTCTATTAACACGGATACGACTGTGTATACGACGGACACTGCCCTCCAAAATAGTTTCTCCCTCTTTGATGAAATAACATTGGAGGAATTGTTAAAATGTGTAAATGGGACAAAACAAACAACATGTTTACTTGACCCAATTCCTGGGAAACTTATCAGGGAGCTTTTTGTTTTATTAGGTCCATCAGTGTTAAATATTATAAACTTATCACTTTCCTCTGGTACTGTTCCCCTAGCATTCAAAAAAGCGGTTATTCATCCTCTACTCAAAAGACCTAACCTCGATCCTGACCTCATGGTGAACTACCGGCCCCTAGAGGGGGGGAGTTACCCACATATGCGGTCCTCTCCAAGGTTTCTCATAGTCATTCACATTGACGTCCCACTGGGGTGAGTTTTCCTTGCCCGTATGTGGGCTCTGTACCGAGGATGTCGTTGTGGCTTGTACAGCCCTTTGAGACACTTGTGATTTAGGGCTATATAAATAAACATTGATTGATTGATTGATTGAAGGTCAAAGACTAGATAGGGCACCTCTCATCTGACTAGAGCTAACAAGATAAGACCAAAGTTGTCCTATCTAGTATTGAATTCTGGTGTATACTAGTCAGCTTTAGCTTAACTTAAGTTCTCCTATCTAGAGCAAATAAGACAAGACTGAGGTCAATGACTAGATAGGACAACACTAGTATGACTAAAGATGACAAGATCAGACTAGAGCTATCTTATCTTGTCTTTGACCTCAAGTCTGATCTATTCAGCTCTAGCTTCAGATCAGACTACATAAAATCAGACTACATTTAGTCAGCTCTAGCCTAACTAGAGATGTTCTATATTTGAGTTTTAGTCGGATCTAGTCAGCTTCACTGTAATCTAGTCAAACTAGAACTGTCCTATTTTGTCTTTGAACTCTAGTCTGAGCTAATCAGACTATAGGTGTCTAGTGTTTGAGCTCTAGTCTGATCTAGTCAGACTAGAGGTGTTTCAGACAAGAGGACAAAGACTAGATAGGACACCTCTAGTCTGACTAGATCAAACCAGAGCTGAATAGATGAGGCTAGAGGTCAAAGACTAGCTAGGTCAGTAGTCCGAACTGGTCAGCTCTAGTCAGACTAGAGCTGTCCTATCTAAGTTTATAAGCACATGAACCAATGAATTCTGTTCGGATGAGAGGCGAAACGTCTTCTTCATAAAAGCTGAAAAGTTTAGTTGCAATCTATTCAATGCCCTGAGAATATGAATGAAAACATTCACAAGCTTGTTACGCATGTCTCAAATAAACAAAAAAACCCAAACCATACCATAATAATCAGTACAAAATCTCAAGTTCTTGGGTGACAGACTCACAATAATTGCCATCGCATATACTCCCCTATGATGATACATGCATTGTACATGCATTTAGCAACATATTTTCCCCTGCCCATATAATATAGGGACACACATATTAGGACACGTGGCCATCCCACCAAGTCAGTCACAATTTTGCACTTTCATTCACAAAAAAATAGTTTGCAATTTGTCTTGCAAGGATTTTGATCCATTCAGTCAGGTGAACTTTTGTGAGGTCTAAGGTTGCATGCAATCCCTGTTCACGGGTTGAGGTAAGAGCTGTCAAGTTCTTTCCTACTAAGGCCCCGTTTACACTAAGCCGGATAAGGTTATCCAGGGCAAATCTCACCTAACCTTATCCGTGTCCACACACAACAATGCCACCGTTTAAGACCCCCGTCCGCCGGCGCAACGCCACTTATTACGCATGCGCGTAAAATGCACACGTCATAGTCACCTCCAGTGTTGCTTTGTGATCAAGTTCTTAAATTTAACTTATCTGAACAATATCCAGTGTTGTGGTATTTCAATTAACTAGAATCCAGTGTGCTGAGGGGCCCTACTGTAGTGAATCACACCTGAGACATCATAAATTAATCAAATCTTTATTAGACACGTAAACAATGTGATAAAGAACATTTTACATGAATTAAACTAGGGATCTAGATATCTGGTCAGGACACTCCTCACTCTTTTGCCTTCACCTTCATTGTTCATTTCTTTTTGGTGACTTTATATACTCTGGACCTAGACGGCGAGTCCGCGACATACATGGCGGACAATAACTGATACGGTCTGCTTTGATGGTCTAAATGCATTCGCCGTTTTCCGTAGTTAGTTTTCCCTCGACGGCCAGGTAATACAAAGCACACGCTACCTTTTTTATCACATCCACGGGAGCTCGCATTCTCGTTGACTATCCTTCGACAAATGGAAAGTTCTCTTGCCGTCTAAGAAGTGTTGTATCCGAAATATCTGCAATCGCTTTCTTTTAAGGTATTCATGTGTGATTTCCACAAGCGTCTGTACATGTAGAAGAATGAGAAACATGGCATGTCTGGATGACTCGCCTTCATATTTCCAGTGGTTAGCTCCGAGTTATGAAACCGCTTTGTTATGAAGCTGGCTGTGGCGCGTTCTTTCTGACGTCACTTCCTGTGTGGGCGCGGCCTTTCTGGCGTCACTTCCTCTCCGAACTCACTTTGTAAACGATCAATGAGTCCATACAAAGCTAAGTGCTGGAGAGTCAATAATTACACGGCTGACTTACCCGTGTAAAAATTTGTCCGAGGGGGGGGACCTTAAACCATGGTTTAGTGTGGCTGAAACGGGGCTTAGGCTAAATAATTATTCGATTAAGGGGTTAAACGGCTTAGTGTAGACATGGCCTAAGGAACAGTCACATTGAAACAGAAAATGTCCTGTTGGACCCATGATTGAATACTTTAAAAAAGCACACCTCTAAAGTGGACACACACTAAAATAGAGCTGGGATAACATCACCTGACAACTAACTGACCAAACGTGACAAGGGTCCGTGCTGATCCTTAACCTCAATTTTCCTCTGTGCTAGTTTGTCCAACGTGTCAGGCCTCACAAAAATGCTCTTTGACAGTGTCCCGAAGCCAGTGTGTTCACAGGAACCTGTCTTTGCAGCGAACGTGTATCATAAAGTGAAAGTTTACGACACGTGTGCCTATTTTCCGCCCGAGCCGTGTCACCGAGCACAGCGTGGGGGCTCTGTGGTCCTCGCAGGTCTGCACCTTCGCTGTCAACCCGGCTGAGTGGCAGAAAGGTGCTAATAGCTGCTGCTATGCTTAAACTCCCCGAGCATCTGCTGTGGGTGACACTCCTCTTTCACTCTAACCTCGCCCCGTCTGACAGCACGGCTATTTTGGTTTCCCCCTTCAAACTTGCACCTGATAGATATTCCCCCCCCCAACCAGGGGCTGATGAATGATTTACAGTGTAGCATGTGTGAGCTGATGCATTCTAATCCGTCTCATTTAAAATATGGCATCGTAAACTAGCAGAACAACTTGAACAAGAACACTCAGGAAGCAAATACTTTTGCCAAGGCGTAAATATATGTCAGCTGCACAATCAATCGGTGGACATTTGGCTACATTATCTTAAATTTCTTCTGGATCCAAGACCATAGCACAACAAACAAACAAGCTTATCTATTTCTCTGTCGTCAAGAAATGTAATAGTTTTCAAGTGGAATAAGGGATGGGTACCGAATTCTGTAATTTTATAGGCACCGGCCGAATTCCGTCGGTACTACTGGGTATTTATTCACGTTAAATCAAATGGTGCCATATTTCGATGCCTTTGTTGCACATGACGTCATGTGCAGTTGCCGACTCGGCTCAAACACTTGGCGGGCAAACAAGCACTCAGGCAACACTCAGACGGGACTCAGTCGGGCTGTCTCTAGGTCAGGGGTTGGGAACCTTTTTGGCTAAGAGAGCCATTAAAAGCCAAATATTTTAAAATGTATTTCCGTGAGAGCCATATAATATTTTTTAACACTGAATATAACTAAATGCGTGCATTTTTAGGTAAGACCAACATGTTTAGAGTATAATAAGTCTCTTATTCTTTTTAATACCATTGTTATTCTGAAGCTAACCAATAATAAATAAAATACTGCTTACCATTAATGCAACTTCTTGAACAGGTGCGGTCGAAAACGGATGGATGGATTAAAACTAGAGATGTCTGATAAATGCTTTAAAATGTAATATCGGACATTATCGGTATCGTTTTTTTTATCGGTACCGTTTTTTTAATTATCGTATCGGTTTTTTATTTTTTCAAATTTTTATTAAATCAACATAACCAACACAAAATACACTTACAATTAGTGCACCAACCCAAAAAACCTCCCTTCCCCATTTGCACTCATTCACACTCATTCACACAAAAAGGTTGTTTCTTTCTGTTATTAATATTCTGGTTACTACATAATATATCAATATATATCAATACAGTCTGCAAGGGATACAGTCCGTAAGCACACATGATTGTGCGTGCTGCTGGTCCACTAATAGTACTAACCTTTAACAGTTAATTTTACAAATTTTCATTGATTACTAGTTGCTAGGTAACTGTTTTTATATTGTTTTACTTTCTTTTTTATTCAAGAAAATGTTTTAAATGTGTTTATCTTATTTTATTATTTTTTTATAAAAAGGACCTTATCTTTACCATACCTGGTCGTCCAAATTAGGCATAATAATGTGTTAATTCCACAACTGTATATATCGGTATCGGTAATTAATAGTTGGACAATATCAGAATATCGGATATCGGCAAAAAAAGCCATTATCGGACATCCCTAATTAAAATGCATGAAAATGTTTTATATTTTCAACGTTATTTTTAAAACTGTGATTACCAGAGGAATTATTCATTACTTATCGTGTTAAGCGATGTCAGCTGAGATTTATCTGAGAGCCAGATGCAGTCATCAGAAGAGCCACATCTGGCTCGAGAGCCAAAGGTTCCCTACCCCTGCTCTAGGTGATACTGGAATTTTGCCAACAAAGCAAGTATGCCTGATAGAAAACACTCAAACATAAAGTAAGGCGTTACTTTTTAAAAAGGGCTACCTCTATGCTAATATACTTTGTTTTTGCCAGAGACATGCTACTGATTAGCATTAGTGATTTCACATGGTGATTTCAACACCTCCAAATTTTGTAGTGAAAACTACAACTAAGATGCATGAACAAAGAGCTGGCGAGTTGTGTGGCTTTCCTACTAAAAATGTCCGTACGATCAAATCCAGAAAAACGGTGTATGGAAGAAATAAAATCAGATATATTAAATGTTTGTACGCACAAATCCAAGCACATTTTTACCTTTCTATCGCTATCCACTTTAACTCAACCCCAGACGTGTAAATACGCAAGGAATATTGAAAGCCATGTGACTGAGAACGGTACGTGCTGCCCAATTAGGACTCAGTAAAAGGCGCTTCTTTATCCTGCTCCGGAAAACAGCATGCAGGCTAAACAAATAAAATAAATAAATAAATAGTCGGGCATCAGGAACAAAGTGAAGAAGAAGATGGATGTACATCACTAAAACAGATGAGCGTTTGAAAAGATACTCGTTGCAACCGCCGCACCTTCCTCTCCCACACAAACACAGACGACCATCCCCGATATGATACTAAGGATGAGTGAGTCTATAGCTGGGATGTTTCTGACATCATGTCCCGCCCAGTGAATACTGGTGGTGGTCAACCTAGCTCTGTACTCAATGGGTACTAGGCGCCATTTAGCCTTTCACAAAAAAAAAAGCCCTATACTTGTGTTGATTTTGGCTGTACGAATCGGGGAAAGAATAAAAATGTCTGCAGAGTTCCTCGAGAGATAATCAAAAAGGGCGGAAGAGTGCAAGATATTATAAAACGACGACGATAAAAGCGTCTCACACTCCAGTCCAATGGAGCAGAGTCGAAGAATTCGTGAGTTTGCATTGATTACTTCGTTAAAGGTTTGTTTGATATACTTTTAACGTTTATCATTTCCCATTTAAGTATTATCTTGATATTATTCGTATTTCTTAAACACATTTTTGCTATGAAAGTTTCAAAAAGCGCCAACTCGGCGAGTCTAAATAAAAGAAAGCAAATGTGAGTAAAACCTAAAAGAGTTAAGCTTTTACCAAAGGCAACAATCGTAAATGAAGCTTTTAGCACGTAAAACACTGTTGACATATGTAGTTATATTTTGATAAAGACAGATAAAATCCCGCCTACTTGTTATTGCTGTGTACAACAACAGCAACAAACTTGGCTTCTTAAGACGCAAAGTTAAATTATGAAAGGCAACCTTACCCGAGCAAAAACTATGCATATTTATCCGGTAGAGTCTTGATATCCATTTCCTTGACACAGCCACACACAAAGAAGATGTAGACCTCCATGCTTTTCTAAGTCTCCATCTGTTTTGTCGTGTAGAATGGCGTCTGGAGCACAATAGTTCAATTAGTTTGGGAATGCGACCGACGTTTAACCCTTGATATCACTCGACAAATATATTTTTGATAACGTATAGGGATCTATTCCATTGAATAGTTGGGAATATGTGTGTGAATGGGTGAATGTGGAAATACTGTCAAAGCGCTTTGAGTACCTTGAAAGTAGAAAAGCGCTATAAAAGTATAACCCATTTATCATTTTCCACGTCAACGTCAGTTTTTATCTCAATTTTGCTGTGAAAAAGGACGTAGTGCATGTTTTTGTGCGTACACAAGCTTGATACGTGAGAGCATGGGTGTGTCCTAAGTTAAACACTTACAGTATTAACACTTTGTAGGGTGCTACATAAGACTAGATTCAGCCTAAGTGCAAAGACTACTTCATGACTAGGCCACACACCGTAGTCTATACACAACTGCCATCTGACGTCTTGCTATTGCAACTGCTTACAAACGAGACTCAGAAGTGTAACAAAACAAGATATAACAACTGGACAGCATTGTTATCTTTTTTAACTCACTGCTAAATGTTAAATTAAAAAAATGATGTTATTATTAAACAAATTCACATTTATTTACACATGAACACACAAAAGTATCATCTGGTATCGGTAACAATTCCCTGGTGCCACAAATTGGCACAATATATATTCAAATGTGAAAGGTACCCATCCCTAAGTGGAATAATATATTTAGTTGTTACTATTCGGTCTTTGTGAGATCCCCGTTATGTGTTATTGTTACTTCTCGCCTATATATCTCTTGGTAACCTAATTGGGTTTTTTGGAATTTTTTTGTATTTTGTTACCAAAATTTAAATTAATTCAAACTTTTTTAGCTTGGAATCATTGCTGCTTGATTTATTGCTTCCTTCTACGATCTACGAACAACTCTGACTCTTTATCCTGCCTATCTAAAGGAACGTAGTTGGTATACAGTAGTACCGCAACTTAAGAGTGTTTTGAGATAGGAACTGTCTCTTGGCTAATTGTTATGCTTTATGTTGCGGACACAAATTTGTGTTTCAACCTTCCCTGCTATTAGTTGGCATATCAAATGCCACAAAGAACTCCACATGATCCGCCCAAAACACCTGGTCTTACTCGCTGGCATTAGCTATAGTTAGGGATCGACATACATTTGTTTTCTCATGATTGGAACGACGAAAGTGAGCATATGCCAGCCAAGTACATTCAAATAATATTTAACCGGTGGACATTTATCCATGAAAATATGGAAAAGCTGCTGATGGTGGGTTTGAAAGAGAAGCAGCTGGAAGGAGTTACTAAAGATATTAACACTTATTCGGGCAGTTGTTTACTACATGATATCATATTGTTTTTTGTACAATAATTCTGGGTAACACTTTAGTATGGGGAACATACTCACCATTAATTAGTTGCTTATTATCATGCAAATTAGTAACATATTGGCTCTTAATTAGTCATTATTAAGTACTTATTAATGCCTTATTCTGCATGGCCTTATTATACAACCAGTAAGCCATTAACTAAGAGTGTTCCTTCAATAACCTCAGAATTATTGCTTATTAGTAACCCTAACCCCAACCCTAACCTTAACCTAGAACCCTTATATGTTCCCCTAGTGGCCAAATAACTCTAAATTAAGTCTGTGTTACTTTAATAAGCAACTCATTAATGGTGAATATGTTCCCCATACTTAAGTGTTACCTAATTCTGACCTAAAAGTTTGATTTTCTTTTTTAAAAAGCACATTACATGTTACAATTGTACTGTTTTGGGGACCAAGCACCAATGGTGGAATAGATTTTAATGAATTTCAATGAGCGACGTGGATTTGAGATATAGTGTTTTGAGTTCAGAACCAACCAAGCTTGTTAGTTGAGGTACTACTGTGATTGTATTCCATCATCACTGTGTACATTTTGAATACTGACTATGCTGCACACAAAAACAAATATTAAGAGACAAACTGAGACCAATGAAAAACAATGGTCAAGCCATTATAAGAACAGTAATCAACGCACCAAAACAAGGCAAAAAGGAAGGCAAAATGATGAGAAGGGGGACAAAAATGGAGGAGGGCAAAAAATAAAAATATCAAAAATTAATCTTCTATCCATATGAACTGAAAAAGGTCCCACAGTAAAAAAAAAAAAAGACATAGACCAAGCCTGTTTCATGTGTCCAGGCTGTCACTTACCTTCTGTGGGAGTTTCTGTTGCTATTGACATGGCCGCGTCCGGTGCAGCCAGGCGTGGGACACTTAAGAACGTTCTCATACATAGCCACAACTTCATAGCGACAGGAGACAGGAGTGAGAGACACGGAAGGTTAGGAGCCCCTCGCAAACCACGCGTGAGTTCTATTAGTGTGTAAGCTTGGCATTATAAACATCATTAAGAAATGAGCCTGCGTGAACCTAAATGACCTCGTCTTCATTTTAATGAACGCCTGTTTGAAAAGGGCAGGCGAGGTTTCCCGCCATATTGCTTCCACTTATCCGAGCCTTTCGAATTAATATTCATGCAATGGGCACGGTCATGAATTAAAAAGGAGCCATTTAGGTTCAACAGGACACAGAAATGGAAGGGGGTGGGGGGGGGGGGGGTTGGGGCCATGCGGAAAGCAGACAATCATGCAAAACACACATGCTGAAATCAACAGAAGATGCTGACACTCCTTGATAGAGTGCGCTTTCTTATCACATTGACACCGTAGTCTTCGATACCATTTACCATTAAAACACATAACTATCTCACATCCCTGTGGCAAGCAGACAATTAGATTAATGATCTATAGATGTCTGAGAGGCGCTGGGACGCAGGCGAGGGTCGTCTCGACACCGCGGCACGTAGGGCCAAACCCCATCGGCATCAGCTTCATCATTATCACCCCCTTAAACTTTCACCTCTCATCATCCTCTTTTCTTTACATACTAATTGGTGTTCGGTGCAGGTAATTGGAAAAAAGCCTGCCACCTCAACCTGCCACTAGCCAATACATTATGCATATCCAAGTTTAGCCCTGCCCTCTACAGCGAGGCAGGAAATTGAAGCAAAAAAAAAAAGAACATATCACAAAGGATGCACACTGAGGAAAGAAATACATGGTGTGTTGTACACTACACCAGAAAACATTACCGTTTACAGTGACAAAAAGAAAAAAAAAGGCTGCAATGAGCAAACAGCGGCGGGAATGAATGCGTTCGAGACATAAATTAATTGTCATTTTTCACATTTCCCAAGGAGCTGTCTGGCTGCACGGTGTGATTTCCCAATTAAATGAAACCACTGCATTAATAAAACATAATCTATCCGGCGCTGCAACGGCGCCAACAGTGAGAGAGTTGAATATGTCCTGCAGGCGATCACTCTTTACCTTTAAACTAGTCAAAACAAGGAGTCTGTCGGTATGAGGCTATTGGACATGTATTGACAGGACTTCAGGGATTGGCTGACGAGGCAAAGACTCCCTAATGATTCCTGTCAGGTCACCTTTTAAATGTCTCCAGACTGAAGTGAGTGTGTCAGATTACTCACTGGCCAATGGGAGTTGTATTGGTGCTTGAGAATTTACACAGACACCTTTAATGTGGATTATATATGAATACAAACGGTATGTAACAATATTTAAATGGAAATTGGCAAAATTGCAAGTTTCTATAACAGGGGACAGCTCTGTGTAAAACCTTTTAAACACATTTCGGCCAACTAGAAATCAATAATTATAAATACAATATTTTATCCAGTTTACAGCATAAAACACCTGCTTATGACCTATTTCCAACATTATGAGAGCCCTCCGGACATTAAATAACATCCTTTACACTCGTTTAATCCAATACAGTAATGCCGCCTGAGGCCGAGCCAATCAGTGGCCAAGATATTAAACAGTGTCCTCTGATTGGGTCGCTCTCCTATAGTAGCCAATTCCACTGTAATATTGATATTTTTAGTATATTTAGCATTTTTTATGCTTGAAAACGCTTAATTTAGGCCAAACATTTTGTAAAAAAAACCTCAAATAATATCCAGGATGTGGTGAAACCACAATATTTGAAAGCGATTGTATAAAATATTCAAGTACTACACATAATTTCCAAACATATATAACATACTGTATAACCATAGGAAATACATGTGTTGTTTATGGCAAACAATATCTAATTAATTCCAATGGACATTTCCAAAATAACCAATGCTTAAATCATAGTGAGAAATTTAAAGCACCTAATGAAGCCCATAGGCAATAACCGCTGATTCTAATGTGTATTTGTCTTTTGTGTTCCCAATGTATTGGTAGACCTGGGCAATATGGCTGAAAACTGTATCACAATATGCGTTTTTTATATTGATCGATATTGATAATTATTCATATTTTTTAGGACTTATTTAAGCCTGCGAATAAATACAGTAATACAATTTCCAACTTACCAAGGGTGCTATTTATCAGTGGAGAATGTGTCTGGTAGCCGGGTGGTGAAATACTGTCAGTACATTTGAAGGTAGTTGCACTTTCGAGACACTAGATGGCATTAGTGTAAAGCTATTGAACGCGACACAGAGTAGTTTGGGAAGCTACTCATTAAAGTGACACATTGGAAGTGTCAGAATGTTGCCGCACTGTCTGCATTAAAACCAACAAACAAAACTAAAGACTATTTTCTGTTATTGAGTTGATATTTCAAGATATCAATTTCTCTTCTCACTCCATGCAAAGAATCCACAGCTAAACAGGAAGACGGCGCAACCAAACATGGTAGCTGATACTATTACTTGATTAGCTGTTAGCATGTCACACCCATTGCTCAGTGACACTTCCCGTTTCCTGTTGAGACTGGGTTCCCAGAGCGCGAGTGACTTCATGCAACAAATCTTGATACATCAATTCTTGTTTCTTCCAACCAAAAATTATAAATATATATTGAATGTTTTATCAAACACATTTTATATTGATATTGATTATGGGTCTATTGTAATATATATTGATATAGTTTTATTGCCCCAGCCTAATTTTTGGTATGTGTATTTTGCTTTAGCCTCCTCAAATAAATGGGCTATTTATTTGTCCAGAGTGTGTAACTGACAAAGGAACTAACGTCATTTCAGACAATGAGCTGCTATTTCCCCCCCATACTTTGAACCCTGCACTTTACACAATGCTGCGGAAAATTTATGGAATTTTCCAGGTTCATGAGATTCACATGTCGCCGATAAAATTAGCCTAGTTACATCAGACAAATTAAATTGCCGTGTCACACGAGACCAGGGCTGTTATGGCGGCCAAATCTGGCCTGTAAATGACACCATACCGGCCTCCGAGTTCAGTTCAAAACATGGGTGACTAACATTTGTGCAGAACATTCCTAGAAACATTAGTGTTCCTGTTGTATAGATCCTTGCATTAGCATTTTATCCTTGCTAGTAAACATAGAATACTGGGGTCCAAACTTGTGATTTACAGAATTGAGGCGTTCCTCAAGACACTCCTTTAGGTCCTCTTCTTTTTGGCAGTTACATTTTTTTGTAATGTGCTTCATGTAACTAAGGTGCTGCTGTAGCTTGCTTTCTTCAGATGTAGTCAGTAGTCGTTTGTTCAACTTCTTTAGTTATGCTAGTAGTGATCCTTAAGGTTGCATTTTAGGTTCCCTCTTTTTCATTATTTGGGCTATTCAACTGGTGGCCCGCGAGTTCAGTTCCAAAAACTAGTGATTGACTTACATTTTGCAGCAGATTCTTAAAAACACTGGAGTGCTGTCATAGAAATGATCTTTGACTAGCTTTTTTGGAGAAGGTCCTTAAAAACAGAAAACGCGCTCCTGTAACTCTGACGAAATAAATAAACAACAATCAAAGGTCAACTGTAGAGGACACTGGTTTTCCGGAATATACAACATAGGACTAATAGTTCAAGGGAGAGGTTTGGCCCCCGGATCCTTAGCTTTTAGGAAATGTGGCCCCCGAAACAACTTAGTTGAATATCTTTGCGGGAGACCAATGGAATTGTTCACATTAAATCCAACACACTCACACAATCATTCACTCAGCCATTTAGTACATTATGCACTCGCCCTCATCATTGACAAGTAACAACGAAAATCACACGAAACAGTCCCAAAGCTGAAGAAGATTGACCCGGTCATAGAAAAAGAAAACGGAGGAGAAATCCACCACCAAAAATAGGACCTGAAAGATGTGCAGGAGGAGGAGAAGAAAAAAGACAGCGCTCAATGGCTACTCCGGTAGGCTTTTGTATGTTGTGTTACAGGCAATGTCTTTTGTTAAGTCTGTGAACAAACACAAGCGTCTATGTAAAGTTTTAATGTTTCAATGTTTACACCGGGCAACATGGTGAACAGGGGTTATTACGTGTGCCTCACAATACGAAGGTCCTAGGTTCAATCCTGTGCTCGGGTAGGAATTGGGGGTTGAATCACCAAAATGATTCCTGGGCACGGCCACCGCTGCTGCTCACTGCTCCCCTCACCTCTCAGGGGGTGAACAAGGGGATGAGTCAAATGCAGAGGTTAATTTCACCACACTTAGTGTGTGTGTGACTATCATTGGTACTTTAACTTTTTAACTTTAACTTTCTGTGTGGAGTTTGCATGTTCTCCCCGTGACTGCGTGGGTTCCTCCGGGTACTCCGGCTTCCTCCCACCTCCAAAGACATGCACCTGGGGATAGGCTGATTGGCAACACTAAATTGGCCCTGGTGTGTGAATGTGAGTGTGAATGTTGTCTGTCAATCTGTGTTGGCCCTGTGATGAGGTGGCAACTTGTCCAGGGTATACCCCAACTTCCGCCCGTGTGCAGGTTGGGATAGGCTCCGGCACCCCCTGCCACCCCATAAGGGACAAGCGGTAGAAAATGGATGGATGGATGGATGTTTACACCTGCAGCTTGCAGACTTGTGCTGCCAATATATGTACAAATAACATGTGTACAGGTGGGTGCAGCTTATATTTAGGTGTATTCTATAGTCCGAAAATGTTGTTAAATCAGGAACAAATGTCCACTGCAGAGAACGCTGGTTCTCAGGAGGACATAAAAGCAAACTATAATTAGCTCTTATTGGAACGAACACATCTTTGATGGTGTTCAATAAAGCCAAAGACCATGATCAATTATTTTATACAAATTCTTGCATTGGATCTCATTAGAAGTGTACTTAATGATGTGGCCAGAAAGCTATTAGGTGTTATCAAAAAAAAACAACAAGGAAACACTTTCAGTGACAATCGCCTTATTCATTCCAAATACTACTGGTGCCTCATCATCACACCAAAGCTCAAGTGTTCTAAATTGTGTGTTTTGTGAGTACTTTTGTGTGAGTTAAAGCGCCGCCCCGCAGAACAAGTGTCATCTGTAACGCCGCCGGTCTTTACAAGCCTTTCTGTGACGGTAACTAATTTCTTTGCCATTATTAAAGCCCTCCTTTATTTTGATTGCACTCGCTGCCACGACAGCTCATATCTTGATTTTCATGGGGGATATTAATACAAATGCATTAACGGGTTTTTATTGAGAAGTTTGAGCAAGGTGAGTGAGGCTAAATAGCCTGGGTGAACTCCCACTATTCATTCAAGGCTAATGTTTATGGCCACTTCACTTGATCTGCAATTGTGAGATATGATACAAGGCTTTCCAGTCACTGGAACCTAATTGAGCAGGCGACACAAATAAAAGAACGGCGCCGTGGCATGAGTGACTGCAGGCGAAGGGGCTCGGTGTTATCAAGGTCTGTACTCAAGAATGAAATGTTGTGACTTTATTGATGTAAACCAAGAAATAAACAATAGCAATCAAATAAATGCAGACCTCTGCTATAAATCCTGATAGTCGTAGATTCCTTTGTGTGTTCCTAGCTGATGTACTTTAAACCAAGACCAGAAAAATTTAATATTCTTAATTGATTGTGGGTTTTTATGATCCAAACCATCACCAAGTGTTAACAATAGGGGTGTAACGGTACACAAAAATTTCAGTTCGGTACGTACCTCGGTTTAGAGGTCACGGTTCGGTTCATTTTCGGTACAGTAAGAAAACAACAAAATATACATTTTTGGGTTATTTATTTACCAAATTTGCAAAATCTTCCACCAAAAATATTTTTGTTAGTGGAATATTTGATGTGAAGTAATCTGAACCTTGGATAGGTCAATAATTCATAATAACACTGATTTTGATTCAATATTATGTTTTGAGCAATGACAGTTAGAAAGAGAAAAAAAACAGCTTTGTTCTATTGGTCAACATTGCAACTTTTTCTAAATTACATTTAACCTTTAAACTTTTTTATTTCACTTTTGTTATGTTTTTGCTTATTTTAATAGTATTTTTAGAATGTGCCGTGGGCCTTTAAAACATTAGCTGTGGGCCGCAAATGGCCTCCGGGGCACACTTTTGACACCCCTGCTATAGATAATAAAAAAGTAAATCTGATAAACCGGTGAAAAGAGGACGTATGGTCAGTCTATCGTAGCCCGTTAGCTGCTAGCATGCCGTGTGTTGTGCCTTGGTGTGCATTGTTTACACAACGTGCGTTACGCTACTTAATATGTCCGTGTGGAAACTCGTTCGGTACACCTCCGAACCGAACCGGAACCCCCGTACCAAAACAGTTCAATACAAATACACGTACCGTTACACCCCTAGTTAACAATAGACTAAAATAAGGTTTTCAGACACATTTTTTTTAACCAAAAATATATCTTTCTTTTAGCAAGATCAAACATACTCTGTTTTTTTTTTTTATTGAGTATGGTTGCAAACAAACCCACCATACAGCCAAATCACGTATCGCGTACAGTAATAGTCCAATCAAAGTCAACCAGAGCCTTAGAGTCAGTGTTTGCAGAGTGTCATTGAACTCACCACACTGCTATGTAAGTCTATCCAAAAAAAAATAAAAAGTTATTTTGCGCTTATTGGTTGAAAGCAAAGCTGTTTAGCACATGGGTTTGGTTGCATCAGTTACCCACAGCCGTTGCCCACGTGTTCTTGGATATGACACGGGTGCCAGCACTTTAATGGATAAGGTGGGAAATACATGAATTCGAGAAATAAATTACGGCAAAGTACGTAGGTGGCGTTTGTAGGGCTCCTCCCTATCTTAACCCTCCCTCGCCGCTTCATTGTCAGCAGTCTTAAATAAAGGTCAAATAAAAGTGAAGTATATCCATTTCATTCTTCATTTATACGCATTTTGCAATGTTTTATGTGTGTTTTAAACTGAAAATATTGTCTATAAGAATATATTTTTGTGTATCTGGAACAGATGGCTAACATACATTGTTTCCTATGGGAATTTCTTTTTGGTTTTAATACAATTTTGTCTTTACACTGTGGAATTTATTGACGCATTACTGGAGAAAACCGAGGTACCACTTAAGGCTGCAGCTATCGATTATTTTAATAAAATGGTAAATACTTGTACAGCGCTTTTCTACCTTCAAAGTATTCAAAGCACCTTGACAGTATTTCCCCATTTACCCATTCACACACTGATAGCAGGAGCTGCCATGCAAGGCCTTAACCACGACCCATCAGGAGCAGGGTTGAGTGTCTTGCTCAAGGACACAACGGCGGAAGCTGGGGGAATTGAACCAGGAACCCTCAAGTTGCTGGCACGGCCACTCGACCGACCAAGCCACGCCATCCCCTAATATTTGAGTAACTTATTGATCAACTTGTTAGATTCATGGGGTAATGGAATAAACCACACTTTATAGCCTCAATGCGTCATCACTGTAGCATCTCTATAAATTACAAAAAACATAAGAAAAGGAAAACAATACTAAACTGTGTAGCCAAAAACCAGGTAATGTGTAATAAATAAATAACCAAACTAACCAAAAAGACTGCCTGATAAAGTATGATAAATTGAGTGACAATGTATTCAACAATTTAACACACACACATTTGAAAAGGTGTACATTGTACAAACGTTTGTAATATTGGTGTTTGATTTTTGGACAAACAACTTTTAGCATTAACATACAAACTGTAGCTGCTATCATGTCCTCACATGCCTACCTGTGTTTGAATAAAACATTCGTCAAACGCATGAGATGAAGTTTCTGCTTGTTTGCTGCTCTTAAATATGCAGGATGCTTTATGCTAATGTGCCGCAATATAGATGTAATGTTATTGCAAAATGGCAACTGCGTTTTAGAGCGCAAACATTTCATCATGATGTCTGTCTTTTCCACTTTTAAATGAAGGTGAAGTTTTTGACAGCTTATCTTGTCTTCTTTGGGCTGTTTGCTCTCTTTCTTCCTCTTCTTTAGCCAACTCTCGGCACTCCGCTGTGGCCCCCACACACGGGCCACATCACCCGAGGTGTGAGCTACATTATCGTAAGTGCACCGCTCTCATGTGCGCCGTATTGGAGAAGTCTTGCGGAAAACATTGAATTTATAAATGTTTATTTAATAAAATCAATAAACAAAACCACAAAGCAAGAAAATACGAATCAAAGTTTTCAAACCGTCCTACCACTGTACTACAGTATAGATCAAATACATCCAGAAAGTGTGACAATACAAAATGTGGGAATTGAAACTTGCTAAAAGCTGACCGTGCTTCTCTTGTCATTTCTAGTCGTGTATGTGGCAGTAATATGGACTATAACGTGGTGGCAATTACCCCAGACGGTAATAACTCCATCTGCAGGATCCAGGCATGTGATTTGAACTTAATGAACAAGACTGAAAACAAGCCGGGGGTTTGGGGGCCGCAGGTCCACAACGGTGCCCTGGTGGGGGAGCAAGGGGGGGAAACCACCCTCGAAGCTCCTGTTTTTTCAGCAATTCAACATGCAAAAATGAGCAAAAAAAGCTCCATTTAAAGATGTTTTAGTGTTTATATAATTGAAAAATGATCAACAGAGTTGACATAAATACATACCCCATTCATCCAAATGAATCACTATGTCTGTTTCAGTCACTATGATATTTAGTCACAACAGTAATTACAACTTGTGTTCACATCCACAGGAACCACATGGGTTAGCCTACTCTATACAGTATTTACAACCTTACTAGTGTTCACTTCACAGCCACAGATGGTTCATCTAGTTATTTACATTATTTACACATTACTTTGGTTCATTCACACATTAGTTTGGCATTTTTGCTTTGATGTTTTTTTTGACATGAGCCTTCCTGGCAAATTTCTCAGCAGCTTGCGTTTTCCTTTTTGTTTCTGCTTTAGTGAATTCTGCCTTGGATTGTAGAGCCAATTTCCATCTCTTTGACTCCTTCTCCACTTCTAACTGCTCCAAATGCAAAAATCATGCAAAAATTATAAAATGTACAAACAATGTTTATTCTATTAGCTAACTTACTTTATCTGAATAGCCATGTGTGATTTATAGCATGAAATAACAAATATATTGCAGTCATGTTGTTCAAAATGATTAAACTATTCAATGTCAAAATATAAAGAGTGGAAATAATGAACAAGCTACTGTCTTGTTCTAAAACATCCATGCAAATGAAATGTAGCATTTAGACGGGCTATACTGTAGCAAAAGTCATCACATGTCTGCCACAATCATGTGTGTTCTTCCATGTCGAGAGCAGTTCTGATTGGGCTTACATGGTAAACAACTAAAATGAATGTTTTGGGCATTGTTTTATCCAGACGCATACATTTGTCCAAATGTGGCCAAGTAGACGCATTGTGGGTTTCCTGGACGTCGTCTACATCGGTCAAAGAAAAATCTAGGGAAGAGAATCCCCCTGCCATCTTCCACCAATTTATTTTTAATATATAAATCGCCCGCTAGAAGATTCCCTCTTCTCTTCTACAACTCCTTTGTCGTCATTTGGGATGTCTGTTGTGATTTCCCTTCCTGGTTCCATGACCCGCCCTATCTTGCATCTGATTGGCCTGTCTGTAAAGTTTTGCCCTAATATTAACAAATCGTGACTCATCATAGTAAACCAACCAACCAATCATGGATGTTCTTATATGTAAACCATCCATCCATCCACTTTCTACTGCTTGTCCCTTTTGGGGTCGCAGGGGGTGCTGGAGCCTATCCCAGCTGCATTCGGGCGGAAGGCGGGGTACACCCTGGACAAGTCGCCACCTCGTCACAGGGCCAACACAGATAGACAGACAACATTCACATTCACATTCACACACTTGGGTCAATTTTTTTAGTGTACCAACCAATCATTATTGATTTTTCCCGTATATGTTGTCCCCTGCCCCTGGGGTGGTACTAGTCCATTCCTCTCTTTCTCTTCTCCCTCTCTCTTCTTTTGTAGCATGTAGCTTAGCTAACCGCTACATGGGTCTAAAAATAGCTAAGCTACGAAAATCACTACTTGTTTAAAAAGTAGCGAAGCTACTGCCAAGCTGCTGGGAAATGTAGTTAAGCTACGTAGCTTCGATTTTTAAGTTAGGTCAGGGGTGTCCAAACTTTTTCCACTGAGGGCCGCACACTGAAAAATCAAAGCAAGCGGGGGCCATTTTTATATTTTTTTATTTTAAAAACCAATACAATATATGTATAAAAAATATACATTCAGGCCTCCACTCAGGCTTGATCCCAGGGATCCCAAAGGGTTTTGGTAAAAAAAATATTAAAAATGTGTCATTATTCAGTATTGTTATTTTTATTATTATTCAAGTTTTAAATCCCTAGATCAACATTAGGTCTATCTGTCAATATAATGTTTTTAAAGATTTAAGTTGTATGCTCTTTTTGTCAAAGAAAACTCTGTTTTTTTTATGTAAAAAACACAAAATATGCATTGTTTTCACCCAATAAAATTTTAAGTGGAATATTTCAGATTATATAATAATTGGAGCCTTAAAAAGGTCAATAACTCATAACACCATTGATTTTAATTAGGGTCCGCACAGGACCTTTTCAAAAGGAATCCCAAAGGGAGTCCTTTTGCAATGGGACGAAAGGACCCTATTGAAATTGTAAGGTTTTATTATTATTATTATTCTTTATTATTATTATTCTTCCGCTCCGTTGCGCACTACTTTCACCCCCTTACCATGCTTCAAAACTCACCAAATTTTTTACACACATCCAATCTCGGGTACAGCACACTTTAATACAAAAACCTAACCCCAAAAAACAAAATTAAGCTCTAGCGCCCCCTAGGAAAACAAAAAAACAAACTGCCTGTAACTCCCACTAGGAAGGTCGTAGAGACATGAAACAAAAACGTGTATGTAGGTCTCCTTTAGACCTACAACTCATAATGACACATTCTCGGGCGAAAATCAACAGGGAGTTGGCAATTTCCCATTTTATACAAAAATGTACTAAAAACACTGCTTTTTACGTCTTTGACCTCTAATTTGACCCCCTTAAAATACTTCAAAACTCACCAAACTTCTCACACACATCGGGACTGGTGGAAACTGCGATCTAAAAAAAAAACCAAACCCCACAACTCAAAATTGTGCTCTACATAATTTTTGGAAAAAACTGACAAAAAACTGCTCCTCAGAGGAAAACTCTGACAAAACTGCTTATAACTTCCGGTAGGAACGTCGTAGAGACATGAAAAAAATACCTCTATGTAGGTCTCATTTAGACCTACATTTCATACATTGACACCCTTCAGCAAAAATCAACAGGAAGTTTGTTATCTCCATTTCAAAACAACATTTTTGTACCAAACGGTCACCAAACATCAAACATTATCTCCTCTGAGCGCGTTTGTCGTTTCGGCTTCAAACTGCTACAGGAGAGAGATTGAACCCTTCTGATTAAAAGTTCACGACGGCGTTTTATTTAGTGCTACCGTTTTGATTTTACGAGCCTTCAAAGACCCGCAGCACTGATGCTGCTACGGTGCCAAAAATGACAACGAAACTGCGATTAGACCTTCTTTGGCCTCAATACACACAATAGCCTATAATGACAATGTGAACTCAGACACAACTTCCTCTAACTCCCAGTACCAATATCGTAGAGACACGAAACAAAAACCTCTATGTAGGTCTCACTCAGGACTACCACTGGACAAAAGTATTGGACACCTAGGACTAGCACCTGCCAGAAGGCGGACCCGACCAATGCTGCTTGCAGCTTTAATTAGGGTCCGCACAGGACCTTTTCAAAAGGAATCCCAAAGGGAGTCCTTTTGCAATGGGACGAAAGGACCCTATTGAATTTGTAAGGTTTTATTATTATTATTCTTTATTAGGGTCCGCACAGGACCTTTTCAAAAGGAATCCCAAAGGGAGTCCTTTTGCAATGGGACGAAAGGACCCTATTGAATTTGTAAGGTTTTATTATTATTATTCTTTATTATTATTATTATTATTCCGCAGCTTTGCGCACTACTTCGCCCCCCTTAACATGCTTCAAAACTCACCAAATTTTTTACACACATCCAAAAAGTGTGCCAGCAGACTTTAATATAAAAACCTAACCCCAAAACACAAAATTGAGCTCTAGCGCCCCCTAGGAAAAAAAAAAAACAGACTGCCTGTAACTCCCACTAGGAAGGTCGTAGAGACATGAAACAAAAACCTGTATGTAGGTCTGCTCTAGACCTACAACTCATAATGACACATTCTCGGGCGAAAATCAACAGGAAATTGGCAATTTACCATTTTTGACAAAAATGTCCTAAAAACACTGTTTTTTACATCTTTGACCTCTAATTTGACCCCCTTAAAATACTTCAAAACTCACCAAACTTCTCACACACATCGGGACTGGTAGAAATTGCGCTCTCAAAAAATAACCGAACCCGAAACTCAAAATTGTGCTCTACAGCAATTTTTTTATAAAACTGACAAAAAACTGCTCCTCAGAGGAAAACTCTGACAAAACTGCTTGTAACTTCCGGTAGGAACGTTGTAGAGACATGAAAAAAATACCTCTACGTAGGTCTCATTTAGACCTACATTTCATACATTGACACCCTTCAGCAAAAATCAACAGGAAGTTTGTTATCTCCATTTCAAAACAACATTTTTGTACCAAACGGTCACCAAACATCAAACGTTATCTCCTCTGAGCGCGTTTGTCGTTTCCGCTTCAAACTGCTACAGGAGAGAGATTGAACCCTTCTGATTACAAGATGCGTACGGATTTTTATTTAGTGTTACCGTTTTGATTTTACGAGCCTTCAAAGACCCGCAGCACTGATGCTGCTACGGTGCCAAAAATGACAACGAAACTGCGATTAGACCTTCTTTGGCCTCAATACACACAATAGCCTATAATGACAATGTGAACTCAGACACAACTTCCTCTAACTCCCAGTACCAATATGGTAGAGACACGAAACAAAAACCTCTATGTAGGTCTCACTCAGGACTACCACTGGACAAAAGTATTGGACACCTAGGACTAGCACCTGCCAGAAGGCGGACCCGACCAATGCTGCTTGCAGCTTTAATTAGGGTCCGCACAGGACCTTTTCAAAAGGAATCCCAAAGGGAGTCCTTTTGCAATGGGACGAAAGGACCCTATTGAAATTGTAAGGTTTTATTATTAGGGTCCGCCCTGTACCCTGTACAAAGGACTCCCTCAGGGAGTCCTTTGTACTGGTTACAAAGGAACCTATTGTTTTTGTAAGGTTTTATTATTATTATTCTTTCTTCCGCACCGTCGCGCACTACTTAGCCCCCCTTAACATGCTTCAAAACTCACCAAATTTGACATACACATTAAACCCCGGGTACAGCACACTTTAGTGGTAAAAAAAATACCAAAAATCAACATTGCTCTCTAGCGCCCCCTAGGAAGAAAAATGCCTCTAACTCCCACTAGGAAGGTCGTAGAGACATGAAACAAAAACCTGTATGTAGGTCTCAGTTAGACCTACAATTCATAATTTCACTTCTTCGGGCGAAAACCAACAGGAAGTTGGCAATTTCCACTTCAAGACAAAAAATGACTAAAAACACTCATTTTTGATTTTTGCCCTCTAATTTGACCCCCTTAAAATACTTCAAAACTCACCAAACTTCTCACACACATTGGGACTGGTGGAAACTGTGATCTAAAAAAAAAACCGAATCCCAAAACTCAAAATTGTGCTCTACATAATTTTTTGAAAAAAAAGAGAAAAAACTGCTCCTCAGAGGAAAACTCTGACAAAACTGCTTGTAACTTCCGGTAGGAACGTCGTAGAGACATGAAAAAAATACCTCTACGTAGGTCTCATTTAGACCTACATTTCATACATTGACACCCTTCAGCAAAAATCAACAGGAAGTTTGTTATCTCCATTTCAAAACTACATTTTTGTACCAAACGGTCACCAAACATCAAACATTATCTCCTCTGAGCCCGTTTGTCGTTTCGGCTTCAAACTGCTACAGGAGAGAGATTGAACCCTTCTGATTAAAAGATGCGTACGGATTTTTATTTAGTGCTACCGTTTTGATTTTACGAGCCTTCAAAGACCCGCAGCACTGATGCTGCTACGGTGCCAAAAATGACAACGAAACTGCGATTAGACCTTCTTTGGCCTCAATACACACAATAGCCTATAATGACAATGTGAACTCAGACACAACTTCCTCTAACTCCCAGTACCAATATCGTAGAGACACGAAACAAAAACCTCTATGTAGGTCTCACTCAGGACTACCACTGGACAAAAGTATTGGACACCTAGGACTAGCACCTGCCAGAAGGCGGACCCGACCAATGCTGCTTGCAGCTTTAATTATTATTATTCTTTATTATTATTCCGCAGCTTTGCGCACTACTACGCCCCCCTTAACATGCTTCAAAACTCACCAAATTTGACATACACATTAAACCCCGGGTACAGCACACTTTAGTGGTAAAAAAAAATACCAAAAATCAACATTGCTCTCTAGCGCCCCCTAGGAAGAAAAATGCCTCTAACTCCCACTAGGAAGGTCGTAGAGACATGAAACAAAAACCTGTATGTAGGTCTCAGTTAGACCTACAATTCATAATTTCACTTCTTCGGGCGAAAACCAACAGGAAGTTGGCAATTTCCCCTTCAAGACAAAAAATGACTAAAAACACTCATTTTTGATTTTTGACCTCTAATTTGACCCCCTTAAAATACTTCAAAACTCACCAAAATTCGCACACACATCGGGACTGGTGGAAACTGTGATCTAAAAAAAAACCAAATCCCAAAACTCAAAATTGTGCTCTACATAATTTTTGGAAAAAAAAGAGAAAAAACTGCTCCTCAGAGGAAAAATCGGACAAAACTGCTTGTAACTTCCGGTAGGAACGTCGTAGAGACATGAAAAAAATACCTCTACGTAGGTCTCATTTAGACCTACATTTCATACATTGACACCCTTCAGCAAAAATCAACAGGAAGTTTGTTATCTCCATTTCAAAACAACATTTTTGTACCAAACGGTCACCAAACATCAAACGTTATCTCCTCTGAGCGCGTTTGTCGTTTCCGCTTCAAACTGCTACAGGAGAGAGATTGAACCCTTCTGATTACAAGATGCGTACGGATTTTTATTTAGTGCTACCGTTTTGATTTTACGAGCCTTCAAAGACCCGCAGCACTGATGCTGCTACGGTGCCAAAAATGACAACGAAACTGCGATTAGACCTTCTTTGGCCTCAATACACACAATAGCCTATACTGACAATGTGAACTCAGACACAACTTCCTCTAACTCCCAGTACCAATATCGTAGAGACACGAAACAAAAACCTCTATGTAGGTCTCACTCAGGACTACCTCTGGACAAAAGTATTGGACACCTAGGACTAGCACCTGCCAGAAGGCGGACCCGACCAATGCTGCTTGCAGCTTTAATTAGGGTCCGCACAGGACCTTTTCAAAAGGAATCCCAAAGGGAGTCCTTTTGCAATGGGACGAAAGGACCCTATTGAATTTGTAAGGTTTTATTAGGGTCCGCACAGGACCTTTTCAAAAGGAATCCCAAAGGGAGTCCTTTTGCAATGGGACGAAAGGACCCTATTGAAATTGTAAGGTTTTATTATTAGGGTCCGCACAGGACCTTTTCAAAAGGAATCCCAAAGGGAGTCCTTTTGCAATGGGACGAAAGGACCCTATTGAATTTGTAATGTTTTATTATTCTTTATTATTAGGGTCCGCACAGGACCTTTTCAAAAGGAATCCCAAAGGGAGTCCTTTTGCAATGGGACGAAAGGACCCTATTGAAATTGTAAGGTTTTATTATTATTATTCTTTATTATTATTCCGCAGCTTTGCGCACTACTAAGCCCCCCTTAACATGCTTCAAAACTCACCAAATTTGACATACACATTAAACCCCGGGTACAGCACACTTTAGTGGTAAAAAAAAATACCAAAAATCAACATTGCTCTCTAGCGCCCCCTAAGAAGAAAAATGCCTCTAACTCCCACTAGGAAGGTCGTAGAGACATGAAACAAAAACCTGTATGTAGGTCTCAGTTAGACCTACAATTCATAATTTCACTTCTTCGGGCGAAAACCAACAGGAAGTTGGCAATTTCCCCTTCAAGACAAAAAATGACTAAAAACACTCATTTTTGATTTTTGACCTCTAATTTGACCCCCTTAAAATACTTCAAAACTCACCAAACTTCTCACACACATCGGGCCTGGTGGAAACTGTGATCTAAAAAAAAAACCGAATCCCAAAACTCAAAATTGTGCTCTACATAATTTTTTGAAAAAAAGAGAAAAAACTGCTCCTCAGAGGAAAAATTGGACAAAACTGCTTGTAACTTCCGGTAGGAACGTCGTAGAGACATGAAAAAAATACCTCTACGTAGGTCTCATTTAGACCTACATTTCATACATTGACACCCTTCAGCAAAAATCAACAGGAAGTTTGTTATCTCCATTTCAAAACAACATTTTTGTACCAAACGGTCACCAAACATCAAACATTATCTCCTCTGAGCCCGTTTGTCGTTTCGGCTTCAAACTGCTACAGGAGAGAGATTGAACCCTTCTGATTAAAAGATGCGTACGGATTTTTATTTAGTGCTACCGTTTTGATTTTACGAGCCTTCAAAGACCCGCAGCACTGATGCTGCTACGGTGCCAAAAATGACAACGAAACTGCGATTAGACCTTCTTTGGCCTCAATACACACAATAGCCTATAATGACAATGTGAAATCAGACACAACTTCCTCTAACTCCCAGTACCAATATCGTAGAGACACGAAACAAAAACCTCTATGTAGGTCTCACTCAGGACTACCACTGGACAAAAGTATTGGACACCTAGGACTAGCACCTGCCAGAAGGCGGACCCGACCAATGCTGCTTGCAGCTTTAATTAGGGTCCGCCCTGTACCCTGTACAAAGGACTCCCTCAGGGAGTCCTTTGTACTGGTTACAAAGGAACCTATTGTATTTGTAATGTTTTATTATTAGGGTCCGCACAGGACCTTTTCAAAAGGAATCCCAAAGGGAGTCCTTTTGCAATGGGACGAAAGGACCCTATTGAAATTGTAAGGTTTTATTATTAGGGTCCGCACAGGACCTTTTCAAAAGGAATCCCAAAGGGAGTCCTTTTGCAATGGGACGAAAGGACCCTATTGAAATTGTAAGGTTTTATTAGGGTCCGCACAGGACCTTTTCAAAAGGAATCCCAAAGGGAGTCCTTTTGCAATGGGACGAAAGGACCCTATTGAAATTGTAATGTTTATTATTATTATTATTATACCGGCCGCCTCTTCGAACAGCAATTTGACCCACTTAACATGCTCCAAAACTCACCAAATTTGACACACAAGTCAGAACCTGCGAAAATTGCTTGTTAATAACAAAACCAAACCCCAAAAATAAAAATTGCGCTCTAGCGCCCCCTAGGAAAAAAAAAAAACAAACTGCCTGTAACTCCCACTAGGAAGGTCGTAGAGACATGAAACAAAAACCTGTATGTAGGTCTGCTAAAGACCTACAACTCATAATTTTACATTGTCGGGCGAAAACCAACAGGAAGTTGGCAATTTCCCCTTCAAGACAAAAATGTACTAAAAACACTGTTTTTTACGTCTTTGACCTCTAATTTGACCCCCTTAAAATACTTCAAAACTCACCAAACTTCTCACACACATCGGGACTGGTAGAAATTGCGATCTCAAAAAATAACCGAACCCCGAAAATCAAAATTGTGCCCTTGAGCAATTTTTACATAAAACTGAGAAAAAAATGCTTTTTAGAGGAAAACTCAGACAAAACTGCTTATAACTTCCGGTAGGAACGTCGTAGAGACATGAAACAAATACCTCTATGTAGGTCTTGTCTAGACCTACATTTCATAGATTGACATCCTTCAGCGAAAATCAACAGGAAGTTTGTAATCTCCATTTCAAAACAACATTTTTGTACCAAACGGTCACCAAACATCAAACATTATCTCCTCTGAGCGCGTTTGTCGTTTCGGCTTCAAACTGCTACAGGAGAGAGATTGAACCCTTCTGATGAAAAGTTGACCAAAGAGTGGTGATTAGTGCTACCGTTTAGATTTTACGCGCCTTCAAAGACCCGCAGCACTGATGCTGCTACGGTGTCAAAAATGACAACGAAACTGCGATTAGACCTTCTTTGGCCTCAATACACACAATAGCCTATAATGACAATGTGAACTCAGACACAACTTCCTCTAACTCCCAGTACCAATATCGTAGAGACACGAAACAAAAACCTCTATGTAGGTCTCACTCAGGACTACCACTGGACAAAAGTATTGGACACCTAGGACTAGCACCTGCCAGAAGGCGGACCCGACCAATGCTGCTTGCAGCTTTAATTAGGGTCCGCACAGGACCTTTTCAAAAGGAATCCCAAAGGGAGTCCTTTTGCAATGGGACGAAAGGACCCTATTGAAATTGTAATGTTTTATTATTCTTTATTATTATTATTATTATTATTATACCGCAGCTTTGCGCACTACTTCGCCCCCCTTAACATGCTTCAAAACTCACCAAATTTTTTACACACATCCAAAAAGTGTGCCAGCAGACTTTAATATAAAAACCTAACCCCAAAACACAAAATTGAGCTCTAGCGCCCCCTAGGAAAAAAAAAAACAAACTGCCTGTAACTCCCACTAGGAAGGTCGTAGAGACATGAAACAAAAACCTGTATGTAGGTCTGCTCTAGACCTACAACTCATAATGACACATTCTCGGGCGAAAATCAACAGGAAATTGGCAATTTACCATTTTTGACAAAAATGTCCCTAAAAACACTGTTTTTTACATCTTTGACCTCTAATTTGACCCCCTTAAAATACTTCAAAACTCACCAAACTTCTCACACACATCGGGACTGGTAGAAATTGCGCTCTCAAAAAATAACCGAACCCCGAAACTCAAAATTGTGCTCTACAGCAATTTTTTTATAAAACTGACAAAAAACTGCTCCTCAGAGGAAAACTCTGACAAAACTGCTTGTAACTTCCGGTAGGAACATCGTAGAGACATGAAAAAAATACCTCTACGTAGGTCTCATTTAGACCTACATTTCATACATTGACACCCTTCAGCAAAAATCAACAGGAAGTTTGTTATCTCCATTTCAAAACAACATTTTTGTACCAAACGGTCACCAAACATCAAACATTATCTCCTCTGAGCGCGTTTGTCGTTTCGGCTTCAAACTGCTACAGGAGAGAGATTGAACCCTTCTGATTAAAAGTTGACGACGGCGTTTTATTTAGTGCTACCGTTTTGATTTTACGAGCCTTCAAAGACCCGCAGCACTGATGCTGCTACGGTGCCAAAAATGACAACGAAACTGCGATTAGACCTTCTTTGGCCTCAATACACACAATAGCCTATAATGACAATGTGAACTCAGACACAACTTCCTCTAACTCCCAGTACCAATATCGTAGAGACACGCAACAAAAACCTCTATGTAGGTCTCACTCAGGACTACCACTGGACAAAAGTATTGGACACCTAGGACTAGCACCTGCCAGAAGGCGGACCCGACCAATGCTGCTTGCAGCTTTAATTATTATTATTCTTTGTTTCTTCTTCCGCAGCTTTGCGCACTACTACGCCCCCCTTAACATGCCTCAAAACTCACCAAATTTTTTACACACATCCAAAAAGTGTGCCAGCAGACTTTAGTCAAAAAACCAAACCCAAAAAAATACACTTGCTCTCTAGCGCCCCCTAGGTAGAAAACTGCCTATAACTCCCACTAGGAAGGTCGTAGAGACATGAAACCAAAACCTGTATGTAGGTCTCAGTTAGACCTACAATTCATAATTTCACTTCTTCGGGCGAAAACCAACAGGAAGTTGGCAATTTCCCCTTCAAGACAAAAAATGACTAAAAACACTCATTTTTGATTTTTGACCTCTAATTTGACCCCCTTAAAATACTTCAAAACTCACCAAACTTCTCACACACATTGGGACTGGTGGAAACTGCGATCTAAAAAAAAAACCGAATCCCAAAACTCAAAATTGTGCTCTACATAATTTTTGAAAAAAAAAGAGAAAAAACTGCTCCTCAGAGGAAAACTCTGACAAAACTGCTTGTAACTTCCGGTAGGAACGTCGTAGAGACATGAAACAAATACCTCTATGTAGGTCTTGTCTAGACCTACATTTCATACATTGACACCCTTCAGCAAAAATCTACAGGAAGTTTGTTATCTCCATTTCAAAACAACATTTTTGTACCAAACAGTCACCAAACATCAAACATTATCTCCTCTGAGCGCGTTTGTCGTTTCGGCTTCAAACTGCTACAGGAGAGAGATTGAACCCTTCTGATTACAAGTTCACGAAAGAGTGGTGATTAGTGCTACCGTTTTGATTTTACGAGCCTTCAAAGACCCGCAGCACTGATGCTGCTACGGTGCCAAAAATGACAACGAAACTGCAATTAGACCTTCTTTGGCCTCAATACACACAATAGCCTATAATGACAATGTGAACTCAGACACAACTTCCTCTAACTCCCAGTACCAATATCTTAGAGACACGAAACAAAAACCTCTATGTAGGTCTCACTCAGGACTACCACTGCACAAAAGTATTGGACACCTAGGACTAGCACCTGCCAAAATGCGGACCCGACCAATGCTGCTTGCAGCTTTAATTAGGGTCCGCACAGGACCTTTTCAAAAGGAATCCCAAAGGGAGTCCTTTTGCAATGGGACGAAAGGACCCTATTGAAATTGTAAGGTTTTATTAGGGTCCGCACAGGACCTTTTCAAAAGGAATCCCAAAGGGAGTCCTTTTGCAATGGGACGAAAGGACCCTATTGAAATTGTAATGTTTTATTATTCTTTATTATTATTATTATTATTCTTCCGCAGCTTTGCGCACTACTTCGCCCCCCTTAACATACTTCAAAACTCACCAAATTTTTTACACACATCCAAAAAGTGTGCCAGCAGACTTTAATATAAAAACCTAACCCCAAAACACAAAATTGAGCTCTAGCGCCCCCTAGGAAAAAAAAAAAACAGACTGCCTGTAACTCCCACTAGGAACGTCGTAGAGACATGAAACAAAAACCTGTATGTAGGTCTGCTAAAGACCTACAACTCATAATGACACATTCTCGGGCGAAAATCAACAGGAAATTGGCAATTTACCTTTTTTGACAAAAATGTACTAAAAACACTGTTTTTTACATCTTTGACCTCTAATTTGACCCCCTTAAAATACTTCAAAACTCACCAAACTTCGCACACACATTGGGACTGGTAGAAATTACGATCTCAAAAAAAAACCGAACCCCGAAACTCAAAATTGTGCTCTAGAGCAATTTTTTTATAAAACTGACAAAAAACTGCTCCTCAGAGGAAAACTCTGACAAAACTGCTTGTAACTTCCGGTAGGAACGTCGTAGAGACATGAAAAAAATACCTCTACGTAGGTCTCATTTAGACCTACATTTCATACATTGACACCCTTCAGCAAAAATCAACAGGAAGTTTGTTATCTCCATTTCAAAACAACATTTTTGTACCAAACGGTCACCAAACATCAAACATTATCTCCTCTGAGCGCGTTTGTCGTTTCGGCTTCAAACTGCTACAGGAGAGAGATTGAACCCTTCTGATTAAAAGTTGACGACGGCGTTTTATTTAGTGCTACCGTTTTGATTTTACGAGCCTTCAAAGACCCGCAGCACTGATGCTGCTACGGTGCCAAAAATGACAACGAAACTGCGATTAGACCTTCTTTGGCCTCAATACACACAATAGCCTATAATGACAATGTGAACTCAGACACAACTTCCTCTAACTCCCAGTACCAATATCGTAGAGACACGAAACCAATACCTCTATGTAGGTCTCACTCAGGACTACCACTGGACAAAAGTATTGGACACCTAGGACTAGCACCTGCCAGAAGGCGGACCCGACCAATGCTGCTTGCAGCTTTAATTATTATTATTATTCTTTTTTCTTCCGCAGCTTTGCGCACTACTACGCCCCCCTTAACATGCTTCAAAACTCACCAAATTTTTTACACACATCCAAAAAGTGTGCCAGCAGACTTTAGTCAAAAAACCAAACCCAAAAAAATACACTTGCTCTCTAGCGCCCCCTAGGAAGAAAACTGCCTCTAACTCCCACTAGGAAGGTCGTACAGACATGAAACCAAAACCTGTATGTAGGTCTCAGTTAGACCTACAATTCATAATTTCACTTCTTCGGGCGAAAACCAACAGGAAGTTGGCAATTTCCCCTTCAAGACAAAAAATGACTAAAAACACTCATTTTTGATTTTTGACCTCTAATTTGACCCCCTTAAAATACTTCAAAACTCACCAAACTTCTCACACACATTGGGACTGGTGGAAACTGTGATCTAAAAAAAAAACCGAATCCCAAAACTCTAAATTGTGCTCTACATAATTTTTGGAAAAAAAAGAGATACAACTGCTCCTCAGAGGAAAAATCTGACAAAACTGCTTGTAACTTCCGGTAGGAACGTCGTAGAGACATGAAAAAAATACCTCTATGTAGGTGTTGCCTAGACCTACATTTCATAGATTGACATCCTTCAGCAAAAATCAACAGGAAGTTTGCTATTCCTCCTTCAAAACAACATTTTTGTACAAAACGGTCACCAAACATCAAACATTATCTCCTCTGAGCGCGTTTGTCGTTTCGGCTTCAAACTGCTACAGGAGAGACATTGAACCCTTCTGATTAAAAGTTGACGAACGAGTGGTGATTAGTGCTACCGTTTTGATTTTACGAGCCTTCAAAGACCCGCAGCACTAAAGTTGCTACGGTGCCAAAAATGACAACGAAAATGCAATTAGACCTTCTTTGGCCTCAATACACACAATACCCTATAATGACAATGTGAACTCAGACACAACTTCCTCTAACTCCCAGTACGAATATCGTAGAGACACGAAACAAAAACCTCTATGTAGGTCTCACTCAGGACTACCACTGGACTAAAGTATTGGACACCTAGGACTAGCACCTGCCAGAAGGCGGACCCGACCAATGCTGCTTGCAGCTTTAATTATTATTATTATTATTATTCCGCAGCTTTGCGCACTACTACGCCCCCCTTAACATGCTTCAAAACTCACCAAATTTTTTCCACACATTGGAAAAAGAGTCCAGACCACATAATCAAAAAACCTAACCCAAAAAAATCACAATTGCGCTCTAGCGCCCCCTAGGAAGACAACCTACGATAACTCCCACTAGGAAGGTCGTAGAGACATGAAACAAAAACCAGTATGTAGGTCTCACTTAGACCTACAAGTCATAATTTCACATCTTCGGGCAAAAACCAACAGGAAATTGGCAATTTCCCATTTTAGACCAAAATTTACTAAAAACACTCCTTTTTACGTCTTTGACCTCTAATTTGACCCACTTAAAATACTTCAAAACTCACCAAACTTCTCACACACATTGGGACAGTTGGGATTTAAGATCTAAAAAAATAACCGAACCCCAAAACTCAAAATTGTGCTCTACATAATTTTTGGAAAAAACAGACAAAAAACTGCTCCTCAGAGGAAAACTCTGACAAAACTGCTTGTAACTTCCGGTAGGAACGTCGTAGAGACATGAAAAAAATACCTCTATGTAGGTCTTGCCTAGACCTACATTTCATAGATTGACATTCTTCAGCAAAAATCAACAGGAAGTTTGTTATTCCTCCTTCAAAACAACATTTTTGTACAAAACGGTCACCAAACATCAAACATTATCTCCTCTGAGCGCGTTTGTCGTTTCGGCTTCAAACTGCTACAGGAGAGACATTGAACCCTTCTGATTAAAAGTTGACGAAAGAGTGGTGATTAGTGCTACCGTTTTGATTTTACGAGCCTTCAAAGACCCGCAGCACTAAAGTTGCTACGGTGCCAAAAATGACAACGAAACTGCGATTAGACCTTCTTTGGCCTCAATACACACAATACCCTATAATGACAATGTGAACTCAGACACAACTTCCTCTAACTCCCAGTACCAATATCGTAGAGACACGAAACAAAAACCTCTATGTAGGTCTCACTCAGGACTACCACTGGACAAAAGTATTGGACACCTAGGACTAGCACCTGCCAAAAAGCGGACCCGACCAATGCTGCTTGCAGCTTTAATTAGGGTCCGCATGTACCCTGTAAAAAGGACTCCCCCAGGGAGTCCTTTGTACTGGTTACAAAGGAACCTATTGTTATTGTAATGTTTATTATTATTAGGGTCCGCCCTGTACCCTGTACAAAGGACTCCCCCAGGGAGTCCTTTGTACTGGTTACAAAGGAACCTATTGTATTTGTAATGTTTTATTATTCTTTATTATTATTATTCCGCAGCTTTGCGCACTACTTCGCCCCCCTTAACATGCTTCAAAACTCACCAAATTTTTTACACACATCCAAAAAGTGTGCCAGCAGACTTTAGTCAAAAAACCAAACCCCAAAAAATACACTTGCTCTCTAGCGCCCCCTAAGTAGAAAACTGCCTATAACTCCCACTAGGAAGGTCGTAGAGACATGAAACCAAAACCTGTATGTAGGTCTCAGTTAGACCTACAATTCATAATTTCACTTCTTCGGGCGAAAACCAACAGGAAGTTGGCAATTTCCCCTTCAAGACAAAAAATGACTAAAAACACTCATTTTTGATTTTTGACCTCTAATTTGACCCCCTTAAAATACTTCAAAACTCACCAAACTTCTCACACACATTGGGACTGGTGGAAACTGTGATCTAAAAAAAAAACCGAATCCCAAAACTCAAAATTGTGCTCTACATAATTTTTGGAAAAAAAAGAGAAAAAACTGCTCCTCAGAGGAAAACTCTGACAAAACTGCTTGTAACTTCCGGTAGGAACGTCGTAGAGACATGAAAAAAATACCTCTATGTAGGTCTTGTCTAGACCTACATTTCATAGATTGACATCCTTCAGCGAAAATCAACAGGAAGTTTGTAATCTCCATTTCAAAACAACATTTTTGTACCAAACGGTCACCAAACATCAAACATTATCTCCTCTGAGCGCGTTTGTCGTTTCGGCTTCAAACTGCTACAGGAGAGAGATTGAACCCTTCTGATTAAAAGTTGACGAAAGTGTGGTGATTAGTGCTACCGTTTTGATTTTACGCGCCTTCAAAGACCCGCAGCACTGATGCTGCTACGGTGCCAAAAATGACAACGAAACTGCAATTAGACCTTCTTTGGCCTCAATACACACAATAGCCTATAATGACAATGTGAACTCAGACACAACTTCCTCTAACTCCCAGTAACAATATCGTAGAGACACGAAACAAAAACCTCTATGTAGGTCTCACTCAGGACTACCACTGGACTAAAGTATTGGACACCTAGGACTAGCACCTGCCAGAAGGCGGACCCGACCAATGCTGCTTGCAGCTTTAATTATTATTATTATTATTATTCCGCAGCTTTGCGCACTACTTAGACCCCCTTAACATACTTCAAAACTCACCAAATTTTTTACACACATCCAAAAAGTGTGCCAGCAGACTTTAATATAAAAACCTAACCCCAAAACACAAAATTGAGCTCTAGCGCCCCCTAGGAAAAAAAAAAAACAGACTGCCTCTAACTCCCACTAGGAAGGTCGTAGAGACATGAAACAAAAACCTGTATGTAGGTCTGCTCTAGACCTACAACTCATAATGACACATTCTCGGGCGAAAATCAACAGGAAATTGGCAATTTACCTTTTTTGACAAAAATGTACTAAAAACACTGTTTTTTACATCTTTGACCTCTAATTTGACCCCCTTAAAATACTTCAAAACTCACCAAACTTCGCACACACATTGGGACTGGTAGAAATTGCGATCTCAAAAAAAAACCGAACCCCGAAACTCAAAATTGTGCTCTACAGCAATTTTTTAATAAAACAGAGAAAAAAATGCTTTTTAGAGGAAAACTCAGACAAAACTGCTTATAACTTCCGGTAGGAACGTCGTAGAGACATGAAACAAATACCTCTACGTAGGTCTCATTTAGACCTACATTTCATACATTGACACCCTTCAGCAAAAATCAACAGGAAGTTTGTTATCTCCATTTCAAAACAACATTTTTGTACCAAACGGTCACCAAACATCAAACGTTATCTCCTCTGAGCGCGTTTGTCGTTTCCGCTTCAAACTGCTACAGGAGAGAGATTGAACCCTTCTGATTAAAAGTTGACGACGGATAATGATTAAGTGCTACCGTTTTGATTTTACGAGCCTTCAAAGACCCGCAGCACTGATGCTGCTACGGTGCCAAAAATGACAACGAAACTGCGATTAGACCTTCTTTGGCCTCAATACACACAATAGCCTATAATGACAATGTGAACTCAGACACAACTTCCTCTAACTCCCAGTACCAATATCGTAGAGACACGAAACAAAAACCTCTATGTAGGTCTCACTCAGGACTACCACTGGACAAAAGTATTGGACACCTAGGACTAGCACCTGCCAGAAGGCGGACCCGACCAATGCTGCTTGCAGCTTTAATTATTATTATTATTCTTCCGCAGCTTTGCGCACTACTTTGCCCCCCTTAACATACTTCAAAACTCACCAAATTTTTTACACACATCCAAAAAGTGTGCCAGCAGACTTTAGTCAAAAAACCAAACCCAAAAAAATACACTTGCTCTCTAGCGCCCCCTAGGTAGAAAACTGCCTATAACTCCCACTAGGAAGGTCGTAGAGACATGAAACCAAAACCTGTATGTAGGTCTCAGTTAGACCTACAATTCATAATTTCACTTCTTCGGGCGAAAACCAACAGGAAGTTGGCAATTTCCCCTTCAAGACAAAAAATGACTAAAAACACTCATTTTTGATTTTAGACCTCTAATTTGACCCCCTTAAAATACTTCAAAACTCACCAAACTTCTCACACACATTGGGACTGGTGGAAACTGTGATCTATAAAAAAAACCGAATCCCAAAACTCAAAATTGTGCTCTACATAATTTTTGAAAAAAAAAGACAAAAAACTTCTCCTCAGAGGAAAACTCTGACAAAACTGCTTGTAACTTCCGGTAGGAACGTCGTAGAGACATGAAACAAATACCTCTATGTAGGTCTTGTCTAGACCTACATTTCATAGATTGACATCCTTCAGCGAAAATCAACAGGAAGTTTGTTATCTCCATTTCAAAACAACATTTTTGTACCAAACGGTCACCAAACATCAAACATTATCTCCTCTGAGCGCGTTTGTCGTTTCGGCTTCAAACTGCTACAGGAGAGAGATTGAACCCTTCTGATTAAAAGTTCATGAAAGAGTGGTGATTAGTGCTACCGTTTTGATTTTACGCGCCTTCAAAGACCCGCAGCACTGATGCTGCTACGGTGCCAAAAATGACAACGAAACTGCGATTAGACCTTCTTTGGCCTCAATACACACAATAGCCTATAATGACAATGTGAACTCAGACACAACTTCCTCTAACTCCCAGTACCAATATCGTAGAGACACGAAACAAAAACCTCTATGTAGGTCTCACTCAGGACTACCACTGGACAAAAGTATTGGACACCTAGGACTAGCACCTGCCAGAAGGCGGACCCGACCAATGCTGCTTGCAGCTTTAATTAGGGTCCGCACAGGACCTTTTCAAAAGGAATCCCAAAGGGAGTCCTTTTGCAATGGGACGAAAGGACCCTATTGAAATTGTAAGGTTTTATTATTATTATTATTATTATTTTTCCGCAGCTTTGCGCACTACTACGCCCCCCTTAACATGCTTCAAAACTCACCAAATTTTTTCCACACATACAAAAAGTGGGCCAAAACAACTTAGTCTAAAAACCAAAGCCCAAAAATCAACATTGCTCTCTAGCGCCCCCTAGGAAGAAAACCGCCTCTAACTCCCACTAGGAAGGTCGTAGAGACATGAAACAAAAACCTGTATGTAGGTCTCAGTTAGGCCTACAATTCATAATTTCACTTCTTCGGGCGAAAACCAACAGGAAGTTGGCAATTTCCCCTTCAAGACAAAAAATGACGAAAATCACTCATTTTTGATTTTTGACCTCTAATTTGACCCCCTTAAAATACTTCAAAACTCACCAAACTTCTCACACACATCGGGACTGGTGGAAACTGTGATCTAAAAAAAAAACCAAATCCCAAAACTCAAAATTGTGCTCTACATAATTTTTGGAAAAAAAAGAGAAAAAACTGCTCCTCAGAGGACACATCGGACAAAACTGCTTGTAACTTCCGGTAGGAACGTCGTAGAGACATGAAAAAAATACCTCTATGTAGGTCTCATTTAGACCTACATTTCATACATTGACACCCTTCAGCAAAAATCAACAGGAAGTTTGTTATCTCCATTTCAAAACAACATTTTTGTACCAAACGGTCACCAAACATCAAACATTATCTCCTCTGAGCGCGTTTGTCGTTTCGGCTTCAAACTGCTACAGGAGAGAGATTGAACCCTTCTGATTAAAAGTTCACGACGGCGTTTTAATAAGTGCTACCGTTTTGATTTTACGCGCCTTCAAAGACCCGCAGCACTGATGCTGCTACGGTGCCAAAAATGACAACGAAACTGCGATTAGACCTTCTTTGGCCTCAATACACACAATACCCTATAATGATGACAATGTGAACTCAGACACAACTTCCTCTAACTCCCAGTACGAATGTCGTACAAACATGCAACTAAAACCTCTATGTAGGTCTCACTCAGGACTACCACTGGACAAAAGTATTGGACACCTAGGACTAGCACCTGCCAGAAGGCGGACCCGACCAATGCTGCTTGCAGCTTTAATTATTATTATTATTCTTCCGCAGCTTTGCGCACTACTACGCCCCCCTTAACATGCTTCAAAACTCACCAAATTTTTTACACACATCCAAAAAGTGTGCCAGCAGACTTTAGTCAAAAAACCAAACCCAAAAAAATACACTTGCTCTCTAGCGCCCCCTAGGTAGAAAACTGCCTATAACTCCCACTAGGAAGGTCGTAGAGACATGAAACCAAAACCTGTATGTAGGTCTCAGTTAGACCTACAATTCATAATTTCACTTCTTCGGGCGAAAACCAACAGGAAGTTGGCAATTTCCCCTTCAAGACAAAAAATGACTAAAAACACTCTTTTTTGATTTTTGACCTCTAATTTGACCCCCTTAAAATACTTCAAAACTCACCAAAATTCGCACACACATCGGGACTGGTGGAAACTGTGATCTAAAAAAAAAACCAAATCCCAAAACTCAAAATTGTGCTCTACATAATTTTTGGAAAAAAAAGAGAAAAAACTGCTCCTCAGAGGAAAAATCTGACAAAACTGCTTGTAACTTCCGGTAGGAACGTCGTAGAGACATGAAAATAATACCTCTACGTAGGTCTCATTTAGACCTACATTTCATACATTGACACCCTTCAGCAAAAATCAACAGGAAGTTTGTTATCTCCATTTCAAAACAACATTTTTGTACCAAACGGTCACCAAACATCAAACATTATCTCCTCTGAGCGCGTTTGTCGTTTCGGCTTCAAAATGCTACAGGAGAGAGATTGAACCCTTCTGATTACAAGATGCGTACGGATTTTTATTTAGTGTTACCGTTTTGATTTTACGAGCCTTCAAAGACCCGCAGCACTGATGCTGCTACGGTGCCAAAAATGACAACGAAACTGCGATTAGACCTTCTTTGGCCTCAATACACACAATAGCCTATAATGACAATGTGAACTCAGACACAACTTCCTCTAACTCCCAGTACCAATATGGTAGAGACACGAAACAAAAACCTCTATGTAGGTCTCACTCAGGACTACCACTGGACAAAAGTATTGGACACCTAGGACTAGCACCTGCCAGAAGGCGGACCCGACCAATGCTGCTTGCAGCTTTAATTAGGGTCCGCACAGGACCTTTTCAAAAGGAATCCCAAAGGGAGTCCTTTTGCAATGGGACGAAAGGACCCTATTGAAATTGTAATGTTTATTATTATTATTATTAGGGTCCGCACAGGACCTTTTCAAAAGGAATCCCAAAGGGAGTCCTTTTGCAATGGGACGAAAGGACCCTATTGAAATTGTAAGGTTTTATTATTAGGGTCCGCACAGGACCTTTTCAAAAGGAATCCCAAAGGGAGTCCTTTTGCAATGGGACGAAAGGACCCTATTGAAATTGTAAGGTTTTATTATTATTATTATTCTTTATTATTATTATTCTTCCGCTCCGTTGCGCACTACTTTCACCCCCTTACCATGCTTCAAAACTCACCAAATTTTTTACACACATCCAATCTCGGGTACAGCACACTTTAATACAAAAACCTAACCCCAAAAAACAAAATTAAGCTCTAGCGCCCCCTAGGAAAACAAAAAAACAAACTGCCTGTAACTCCCACTAGGAAGGTCGTAGAGACATGAAACAAAAACGTGTATGTAGGTCTCCTTTAGACCTACAACTCATAATGACACATTCTCGGGCGAAAATCAACAGGGAGTTGGCAATTTCCCATTTTATACAAAAATGTACTAAAAACACTGCTTTTTACGTCTTTGACCTCTAATTTGACCCCCTTAAAATACTTCAAAACTCACCAAACTTCTCACACACATCGGGACTGGTGGAAACTGCGATCTAAAAAAAAAACCAAACCCCACAACTCAAAATTGTGCTCTACATAATTTTTGGAAAAAACTGACAAAAAACTGCTCCTCAGAGGAAAACTCTGACAAAACTGCTTATAACTTCCGGTAGGAACGTCGTAGAGACATGAAAAAAATACCTCTATGTAGGTCTCATTTAGACCTACATTTCATACATTGACACCCTTCAGCAAAAATCAACAGGAAGTTTGTTATCTCCATTTCAAAACAACATTTTTGTACCAAACGGTCACCAAACATCAAACATTATCTCCTCTGAGCGCGTTTGTCGTTTCGGCTTCAAACTGCTACAGGAGAGAGATTGAACCCTTCTGATTAAAAGTTCACGACGGCGTTTTATTTAGTGCTACCGTTTTGATTTTACGAGCCTTCAAAGACCCGCAGCACTGATGCTGCTACGGTGCCAAAAATGACAACGAAACTGCGATTAGACCTTCTTTGGCCTCAATACACACAATAGCCTATAATGACAATGTGAACTCAGACACAACTTCCTCTAACTCCCAGTACCAATATCGTAGAGACACGAAACAAAAACCTCTATGTAGGTCTCACTCAGGACTACCACTGGACAAAAGTATTGGACACCTAGGACTAGCACCTGCCAGAAGGCGGACCCGACCAATGCTGCTTGCAGCTTTAATTAGGGTCCGCACAGGACCTTTTCAAAAGGAATCCCAAAGGGAGTCCTTTTGCAATGGGACGAAAGGACCCTATTGAATTTGTAAGGTTTTATTATTATTATTCTTTATTAGGGTCCGCACAGGACCTTTTCAAAAGGAATCCCAAAGGGAGTCCTTTTGCAATGGGACGAAAGGACCCTATTGAATTTGTAAGGTTTTATTATTATTATTCTTTATTATTATTATTATTATTCCGCAGCTTTGCGCACTACTTCGCCCCCCTTAACATGCTTCAAAACTCACCAAATTTTTTACACACATCCAAAAAGTGTGCCAGCAGACTTTAATATAAAAACCTAACCCCAAAACACAAAATTGAGCTCTAGCGCCCCCTAGGAAAAAAAAAAAACAGACTGCCTGTAACTCCCACTAGGAAGGTCGTAGAGACATGAAACAAAAACCTGTATGTAGGTCTGCTCTAGACCTACAACTCATAATGACACATTCTCGGGCGAAAATCAACAGGAAATTGGCAATTTACCATTTTTGACAAAAATGTCCTAAAAACACTGTTTTTTACATCTTTGACCTCTAATTTGACCCCCTTAAAATACTTCAAAACTCACCAAACTTCTCACACACATCGGGACTGGTAGAAATTGCGCTCTCAAAAAATAACCGAACCCCGAAACTCAAAATTGTGCTCTACAGCAATTTTTTTATAAAACTGACAAAAAACTGCTCCTCAGAGGAAAACTCTGACAAAACTGCTTGTAACTTCCGGTAGGAACGTTGTAGAGACATGAAAAAAATACCTCTACGTAGGTCTCATTTAGACCTACATTTCATACATTGACACCCTTCAGCAAAAATCAACAGGAAGTTTGTTATCTCCATTTCAAAACAACATTTTTGTACCAAACGGTCACCAAACATCAAACGTTATCTCCTCTGAGCGCGTTTGTCGTTTCCGCTTCAAACTGCTACAGGAGAGAGATTGAACCCTTCTGATTACAAGATGCGTACGGATTTTTATTTAGTGTTACCGTTTTGATTTTACGAGCCTTCAAAGACCCGCAGCACTGATGCTGCTACGGTGCCAAAAATGACAACGAAACTGCGATTAGACCTTCTTTGGCCTCAATACACACAATAGCCTATAATGACAATGTGAACTCAGACACAACTTCCTCTAACTCCCAGTACCAATATGGTAGAGACACGAAACAAAAACCTCTATGTAGGTCTCACTCAGGACTACCACTGGACAAAAGTATTGGACACCTAGGACTAGCACCTGCCAGAAGGCGGACCCGACCAATGCTGCTTGCAGCTTTAATTATTATTATTCTTTATTATTATTCCGCAGCTTTGCGCACTACTACGCCCCCCTTAACATGCTTCAAAACTCACCAAATTTGACATACACATTAAACCCCGGGTACAGCACACTTTAGTGGTAAAAAAAAATACCAAAAATCAACATTGCTCTCTAGCGCCCCCTAGGAAGAAAAATGCCTCTAACTCCCACTAGGAAGGTCGTAGAGACATGAAACAAAAACCTGTATGTAGGTCTCAGTTAGACCTACAATTCATAATTTCACTTCTTCGGGCGAAAACCAACAGGAAGTTGGCAATTTCCCCTTCAAGACAAAAAATGACTAAAAACACTCATTTTTGATTTTTGACCTCTAATTTGACCCCCTTAAAATACTTCAAAACTCACCAAACTTCTCACACACATTGGGACTGGTGGAAACTGTGATCCAAAAAAAAAACCGAATCCCAAAACTCAAAATTGTGCTCTACATAATTTTTTGAAAAAAAAGAGAAAAAACTGCTCCTCAGAGGAAAAATCGGACAAAACTGCTTGTAACTTCCGGTAGGAACGTCGTAGAGACATGAAAAAAATACCTCTACGTAGGTCTCATTTAGACCTACATTTCATACATTGACACCCTTCAGCAAAAATCAACAGGAAGTTTGTTATCTCCATTTCAAAACAACATTTTTGTACCAAACGGTCACCAAACATCAAACATTATCTCCTCTGAGCGCGTTTGTCGTTTCGGCTTCAAACTGCTACAGGAGAGAGTTTGAACCCTTCTGATTACACCGTCCGAACGGATTTTTATTTAGTGCTACCGTTTTGATTTTACGAGCCTTCAAAGACCCGCAGCACTGATGCTGCTACGGTGCCAAAAATGACAACGAAACTGCGATTAGACCTTCTTTGGCCTCAATACACACAATAGCCTATAATGACAATGTGAACTCAGACACAACTTCCTCTAACTCCCAGTACCAATATCGTAGAGACACGAAACAAAAACCTCTATGTAGGTCTCACTCAGGACTACCACTGGACAAAAGTATTGGACACCTAGGACTAGCACCTGCCAGAAGGCGGACCCGACCAATGCTGCTTGCAGCTTTAATTATTATTATTTTTCCGCAGCTTTGCGCACTACTTAGCCCCCTTAACATGCTTCAAAACTCACCAAATTTTTTACACACATCCAAAAAGTGTGCCAGCAGACTTTAGTCAAAAAACCAAACCCAAAAAAATACACTTGCTCTCTAGCGCCCCTAGGTAGAAAACTGCCTATAACTCCCACTAGGAAGGTCGTAGAGACATGAAACCAAAACCTGTATGTAGGTCTCAGTTAGACCTACAATTCATAATTTCACTTCTTCGGGCGAAAACCTACAGGAAGTTGGCAATTTCCCCTTCAAGACAAAAAATGACTAAAAACACTCATTTTTGATTTTTGACCTCTAATTTGACCCCCTTAAAATACTTCAAAACTCACCAAACTTCTCACACACATTGGGACTGGTGGAAACTGTCATCTAAAAAAAAAACCGAATCCCAAAACTCAAAATTGTGCTCTACATAATTTTTGAAAAAAAAAGAGAAAAAACTGCTCCTCAGAGGAAAACTCTGACAAAACTGCTTGTAACTTCGGTAGGAACGTCGTAGAGACATGAAAAAAATACCTCTGCGTAGGTCTCATTTAGACCTACATTTCATAGATTGACATCCTTCAGCGAAAATCAACAGGAAGTTTGTAATCTCCATTTCAAAACAACATTTTTGTACCAAACGGTCACCAAACATCAAACATTATCTCCTCTGAGCGCGTTTGTCGTTTCCGCTTCAAACTGCTACAGGAGAGAGATTGAACCCTTCTGATTAAAATATGCGAACGGATTTTTATTTAGTGCTACCGTTTTGATTTTACGAGCCTTCAAAGACCCGCAGCACTGATGCTGCTACGGTGCCAAAAATGACAACGAAACTGCGATTAGACCTTCTTTGGCCTCAATACACACAATAGCCTATAATGACAATGTGAACTCAGACACAACTTCCTCTAACTCCCAGTACGAATATCGTAGAGACACGAAACAAAAACCTCTATGTAGGTCTCACTCAGGACTACCACTGGACTAAAATATTGGACACCTAGGACTAGCACCGGCCAAAAGGCGGACCCGACCAATGCTGCTTGCAGCTTTAATTATTATTATTCTTTCTTCCGCTCCGTTGCGCACTACTTTGCCCCCCTTAACATAATTCAAAACTCACCAAATTTTTTGCACACATCCAAAAAGTGTGCCAGATGAAGTTATTCAATAATCACACCCAAAAAATCAACATTGCTCTCTAGCGCCCCCTAAGTAGAAAAATGCCTCTAACTCCCACTAGGAAGGTCGTAGAGACATGAAACAAAAACCTGTATGTAGGTCTCACTTAGACCTACAATTCATAATTTTACTTCTTCGGGCGAAAAACAACAGGAAGTTGGCAATTTCCCCTTCAAGACAAAAAATGACTAAAAACACTCATTTTTGATTTTTGAGCTGTAATTTGACCCCCTTAAAATACTTCAAAACTCACCAAACTTCTCACACACATCGGGACTGGTGGAAACTGTGATCTAAAAAAAAAACCGAATCCCAAAACTCAAAATTGTGCTCTACATAATTTTTGGAAAAAAAAGACAAAAAACTGCTCCTCAGAGGAAAACTCTGACAAAACTGCTTGTAACTTCCGGTAGGAACGTCGTAGAGACATGAAAAAAATACCTCTACGTAGGTCTCATTTAGACCTACATTTCATACATTGACACCCTTCAGCAAAAATCAACAGGAAGTTTGTTATCTCCATTTCAAAACAACATTTTTGTACCAAACGGTCACCAAACATCAAACGTTATCTCCTCTGAGCGCGTTTGTCGTTTCCGCTTCAAACTGCTACAGGAGAGAGATTGAACCCTTCTGATTAAAAGATGCGTACGGATAGTGATTAAGTGCTACCGTTTTGATTTTACGAGCCTTCAAAGACCCGCAGCACTGATGCTGCTACGGTGCCAAAAATGACAACGAAACTGCGATTAGACCTCTTTGGCCTCAATACACACAATAGCCTATAATGACAATGTGAACTCAGACACAACTTCCTCTAACTCCAGTACCAATATCGTAGAGACACGAAACAAAAACCTCTATGTAGGTCTCACTCAGGACTACCACTGGACAAAAGTATTGGACACCTAGGACTAGCACCTGCCAGAAGGCGGACCCGACCAATGCTGCTTGCAGCTTTAATTCATTATTATTTTTTGAGCGATGACACTTAAAAACAAATCACACAAAAATGATTGGGGAACCAAAAGGAACCTACTCATTAAAGTGTTAAAAAATAAATTATACATTTTTTTTACTGTTTACTTTTAACACAATAATCTCGAGATCAACTTCAGATCTATCCGTCAATTATACATTGTATTGTTGTTGAAGTTTTTTTGTTTGTTCGTTTTAGACCCTTCTTTAAAAAAAACAAAAAAACAGCTACCGTAATTTCCGGACTATAAGCCGCTACTTTTTCCCCTCGTTCTGGTCCCTGCGGCTTATACAACGGTGCGCTTATTTACGGCCTGTTCTTCTCCGACACCGACGAAGAGGATTTCGGTGGTTTTAGTACGCAGGAGGAAGACGATGACACAATGATTAAAGACTGATTTTTCAGATACCGGTAGGCTGGTTATTTTGATAACATACAGGCGAGCACTTTGTATTACTTTGCACCGTTGTATTATTTGTACTCTGCACGAATGCTGTTCGCCATGTCAAAGATGTGAAAGTTTGAATGATTGAAAGATTTATTGTTAATAAATGGGACGCTTTGCGTTCCAAACAGTCATCTCTGTCCCGACAATCCCCTCCGTGGTAGCAGGAACCCCTATATACTACGGTAATTACACATCAAAACCTGCGGCTTATAGTCGGGTGCGGCTTATATATGGAGCAATCTGTATTTTCCCCTAAATTTAGCTGGTGCGGCTTATAGTCAGGTGCGGCTTATAGTCCGGAAATTACGGTAAATTGTTTATATGGCAAACACAAAATATGCAACATTTTCCCCAAAAAATATCTCAAAGTGCAATATTTAATGTGACGTAATTGGAGCCTTGGATAGGTCAATAATTCATAATAACATTGTTTTTGATTCATTATTATTTTTTAAAGAAAGAAACAGCCTGCATGGCAGCTTTGTGTTATTAGAGTGAACATTGCAACATTTTCTTGTTACATTTCACCTGTTTGGTCTTTCATACCACTTTTTATGTTTTTAATTTTTCTAATCGTATTTTAAAATGGGCCGTGGGGCCGTTAAAAAATGACCTACGGGCCGCAATGGTGCCGGGCCGCACTTTGGACATCCTGAGTTAGGTAACATTTTTTGACGGAAAACCGTAGTTTTTACCACTGCAGCCGCAAACCGGAATGGATTATCAAAAACCGTACTCCTTACGGGAAAACCGTAGTTGTTGGCAGGTATGGCAAAGAGACGGATCAAGATTTTAACACACATTGTAGGCTGGAAAAAACGAAAAAAACAGAAAATAATTTTTAAATATTTTTAAAGAGATAAAATAGACGGATTTGGAGGATCATTGCCATAGTTGGCCCGATGCAAGCGGACTTTACTGTATATGCGCTAAGTCAGATCTTCTTTTACCCATGGGCCACCACTTTACAGCGTTTCATGGAAAGTTATCCCTTTGGTCATACTGTACATGCTGTGACAAACAAGCAATTATTTCAAAAGGAATGCATGGGATCACTGTCAAGTAAGCGAAACAAAGGAGTCTTACGCCATGACACGCCACCTCTCCACATCCTTGCTGTTCCCACATCAAGTTCTCATTTCATACCTCATCACCACGGCACACTAAGCAGGCAATCAGCGAGAAAACTATGGCCTCATGCAAAAGGTCACCAGAGAAGTGCAGCTGCAGGCTATCGCCGAAACATCAAACACAGTCCAGCAAACACACAGACGCACGGAACGAGCTCGGCAGTGATCACAGGGAGACATGCAGGGCGTCATGAAAGGTGGAGGCCACAGGTTGAGCAAATAATGTCGGTACTGGTGTGACAACCAACGGCTTACTTTCAGGTGGCACTCTGTCCTTGTGCGGACAGCCCGACAGGCTCCGATGGTGAGGGTACAAGCCTGTCACGTGACCCGTGCCGTCGCAGCCCGGTGTCGGACAGCGACTCTCCTTCTTGTCTGCTCGGGAAGCATCTGTGGGAAAGGAGAGTTTGGTTGCTTGGTGATTAAAGTAATTTGTATGGAGGTTAATGTGTGGCTTTATTACAAAAGCTATTTTTTTTTAACACTGAATTAATGTTAATTATTAATTAACTTAACTTAATTAATAATTAATTATACTTAATGTCTGCGATGAGGTGGCGACTTGTCCAGGGTGTACCCCGCCTTCCGCCCGATTGTAGCTGAGATAGGCTCCAGCACCCCCCGCGACCCCGAAGGGAATAAGCGGTAGAAAATGGATGGATATACTTAATGTAAATTTTTTAAAATTTTTTACATCAAAGTATGCTGACGATTCCATTGTGTTGCAAATTTTTGTGTATAAAAAATCAGTGTAAAAAAAAAAAAATCAGTGTATAAAAATTTAGCGTAAAAAAATACAGTGTATAAAAATTCAGTGTAAAAAAATTCAGTTCTGAAAAATACAGTGTCGAAAAATTTAGATGCTTCAAAAACCAATACTCACTTCCGGTAAAATGAGGCTGAAGCTATCTATGCTGTCTCAGAACCAGCCAATGAGATGTCAAGTTTTAAAGCACTTGACATTGTTCTTGCAAAACAGCATAACGAAAGAAGTTAACTGGGCTACCTGAGCATAATACAACATAATAAACATTTCAATGCGGCCCTCTGGATGTTTACACACTATAGAAGTAATTCTAATGGTTAAAATCTGTCTTTGGAGGTGGGATAGGTTGATTGGCAACACTAAATTGGCCCTAGTGTGTGAATGTGAGTGTGAATGTTGTCTGTCTATCTGTGTTGGCCCTGCGATGAGCTGGCGACTTGTCCATGGTGTACCCCAACTTCCGCCTGAATGCAGCTGAGATATGCTCCAGCACCCCCCGCGACCCCAAAAGGGACAAGCGGTTGAAAATGGATGGATGGATGGGTTAAAATCTGCACTTTTGACTGACACACAAGTTACTACGTGTCATGATATGGAAGACACAGGCTATATATATATATATATATATATATATATATATATATATATATATATATATATAGATGTTTGGATACATTCATGGAGGGAGGAATACATGTTTGAGCGAAAGGTTGTTGTTCACAAGACAAAGTTTGGTCATTAATAGATTAACCGAACACTACGGTAACCATAGGAAGCGCTGCTTCATGCAGACGAAGGACGGGGCAGAGTGGGCGGGGCAGCGACAAGCCTGAGACCTCCATGTAATATCACTGTTCTGCAGAACTTTGTTGTAGATGTTCTGCAGAAAAGTCATATTATATCAAATAAGAGGATGTTTTTTTTTCTCCTTTTGCCTTTATTTTTTGCCATGTTTGTTACATCTGTTCATTACCATGAATTGATTTACTTGGACCCCGACTTAAACAAGTTGAAAAACTTATTCGGGTGTTACCATTTAGTGGTCAATTGTACAGAATATGTACTATACTGTGCAATCTACTAATACCAGTTTAAATCAATCAATGTGTTTCTTCTTGCTCGATTATAAAATATTTCGATCAAAAAGGTGGTCTGGGAAGTAGAGGAGCAACGTTCATATATTCTTAATATTCAGTGTTTTATTGTTCATAGTTCATATTGTAAATTCCACATTCCATTGTTACATGTTGGTGACCAGTGTTGGGACTAACGCGTTACAAAGTAACGCGTTACTGTAACGCTGTTAGTTTCGGCGGTAACTAGTAATCTAACGCGTTATTTTTTTATATTCAGTAACTCAGTTACCGTTACTACATGATGCGTTACTGCGTTATTTAACGTTATTTTTTATGTAGTATCGGCTAGAAACAGATGCACTGCGGTGTCTTTCTTCTAACAAGCCAGAGAGAAGAAAAGAGGCGTGTGTGTGTGTGTGTCTGGGTGTGGGTATGGGAAGGGGAGGCACACACGTGATCCGCGGTTTGATATATAAAACAAAACAAAAAGGTTGTTCGCATGCACGTTCAGTCCACACACAGCGTGGTCATGGCGAGCGGAGTAACGGAGGAGCTTAAACGCCCCGCGCAATTTAATCGGTGTGTTTATAGGTGCAGACTCCATTGTGCAAAACGAGGGTTTTAAACACATGCTGAACGTGCTTGAGCCACGTTACGACATCCCGTCGCGCACCCACTTCAGCGATAAGATTGTGCCAGATCTTTATGAGCAGGAGAAGAAAAAAGTTGTGGATGAACTATCCCGAGCATCATCTGTTGCGCTCACGACAGACTGGTGCACGTCCAGGGAAACAATGTGACGATAAGCGCTCACTTTATCACAGCAGACTGGCAGATGAGAAGACACGCCCCCTCTACGAGAGTCACATTGCGCAGGTACTGACACAAGCAGTGGAGGAATGGAAGATAAAGATATCCCAGTCACAAGTGATAATGCCAAAAATCAAATAATTGCAGTGAATGAGGCAGGACTGGGACCTCAGATAGGTGCTTTGCACATGTAGTGAATTTGGTATCACAGAAGGGAATCTCAGTCAATAGGATGGATCAGGAAGGAGGTTTCCTAGCACAACAGCTGCTCATGTGCTTAAGACAAAGCAAGAAATGCTAAAGCTGCCTACTCATAAAGCTCATACATGGTGTCCCAACGAAGTGGAACTCCACTTATATGTTGCAGCAGCAGGCAGCTATATACTCTGCATTGACCCACAACACCTTGAAGGCAAATGTCAAAGACATCATCAACCTGTCTGATGATGATGATGTGAGGGTGGCAGAGGAGGTCCTCCAGGTGCTTAAACCCCTCAAAAGTGTTACATCTCTACTGAGCACTGAAACTTCACCATCTGTGTCAATGATCCTGCCACTGAAAACAAGGATTCTACAAACCATGGCTCCAAGTGTGGAAGACAGCAGCATCAGGCTTTATTTCACTATCTATGTTTCAAGGAAGATGATGTGTCTTCTTATGTTGCACTTTAACTTGTTTTTTATCAATGGTCATTGGTCCAAGTTTAAAGAAAGGAGAAATGCCTTTTTATGTTGCACTGTTTTTCATTAATTATGTTAAAATGAAAATAAAAATGCATGTCAAGTTGATCAACAGATTGTATTATTCTCCAGTGCAATAACAGTACTGAAATGAAGGCTAAAAGGGCATTAATGGGAGCTTTAAAAAAAAAGAAGAAAAAAAGAAGTAACTAAATAGTTACTTTTCACAGTAACGCATTACTTTTTGATGTAAGTAACTGAGTTAGTAACTGAGTTACTTTTGACATTAAGTAACTAGTAATTGTAACTAGTTACTGGTTTTCAGTAATTAACCCAACACTGTTGGTGACAAACCCCAAGATGCAGAGAAGGCAGGCTTGGTGCAGGAAAACATGATTTAATGTTCAAAATAAGAAGGTAAAACACAAACCAGGAACTAGGCCACAGGAAACAGGATACCAGGAAACAGGAACTAGGAACTAGGAACCAAAAGACAGCACGCTGAAAACAGCTACAGGATACAAGTACAGCTTCAACGACGACAATACTCCAGCCCTGACTGGAGTGCAAAGCAGGTCTAAATAGCAGCTAATTGACACCAGGTGTGGCCAGTTGGCAATCAGCCGCAGATGAGGGGAAACAGCACTCAGGGAGACTAGCAGGAAACAACCAAAATAAGAGCGCTGACAGGAAACAAAGACAAACAGGAAAAACCTAAACATAACTAAACTGTCAGTGACAAACCCAACATCTATATTTGTATGTACATTCTGAGTATCATATAATTCAGTAAATTAACTAAAGTTCATTCCGTTTTTGAGATGGTCTTTTTAGTTGTTTTACTGATGCTCAGAATGTACATACAAATATATAATGTGGAATTTACTTTATTAAATATAAATAAAGTAATAATTTACTTTATTAACTATGAACAATAAAACACCGAATATTAAGAATATATGAACGTTGCTCCTCTACTGCAGACCACCTCCTTGATCGACATCTTTTGTAGAGCAAGAGCAACAAAGATGCAACAAACACGGCGAAACATAAATGCAAAGGGTAAAAAAACATCCATATATTCGATATAATTATCACTGTTTTGCAGAAGTTTGCTGTAGAACTCTGCCTCCTGTCTGACACTCGCTGCTCCGTATACAAGCCCCGCCCACTCTGCCCCACTCAGTTTGTGCCTCGCCTCCACGAAGCAGAGCTTTGTATGTCACTCATACCACTGGACTCATTTCTATAGTTTGAAAATATCCAGTGGGCCGCATTGAAATGTTAATTATGTTGTATTATTCCCAGGTAGCCCAGTTCACTTTTGTGCAGTTTTGCAAGACCTGTGCCACGTGACACTATTTTTTTTTACGCTGAATTTTTTTACACTGAATTTTTATACACTAATGTTTTTACACTGAATGTTTTTACACTGAATTTTTGTACACTGAATTATTTTATACTTAATTTTCATACGCTGAATTTTAAAATTCTGAAATTTTTCCAATGAAATTGTAAGCATAGATTGATGTAAAATAAATTAAATTCACTAAATTTAAATGAAAATAATTCAGTTACATATATTCATTGTCAAAAAAAAGCTTTCATAATAAAGACACAAATTAACCTCCATAATTTTACGAGTAATAAACTGGTGACATTTCTGAAGCCTTGACAACTGTTTCAGTGACATGCAGTTGAGGTGTAATGAACTTATTATATGAAATATTGCACACAGACTTCCAACTAGGGATGGGTACCTTACACATTTGAATTGATTCGGTACCTGGGAATCGAGACTGGTACGTACCAACTTTCGGTAATATTGTGTGTGTAAATAAATGTTTAATAATACAATCTAATATTTTTATGTCACCTTCAAAAATACGATGCTTGTAATAGATTTGCTGTCCAGTTATAGTCTTATTACATTTCTGAGAATCATTTGCAAGTATTATTTAGTAGACTTTGTATGCAGTTATAATTCCAAGACATTAAACGGCAGTAGCGTATAGTCTCTGGTGTGTGTAGCCAAATCAGGTAGTAGTCTTTGCCATGAAGCGGAATGTGTCAGTTTAGTCTTATGTTGCACTCGACAAAGTCTTTATACTGTAAGTATTGTTCTTAATACACACTTGCTATTTGATTTTACCGTACATCTTAGTTGTAGCTTTTTTTTACTGAATTTGGAGGTGTTGAAATCACCATGTAAAATTGCTAAAGCTAATTATCAGCATGTATATAGCAAATAATCATCGAGCTAGTGCATTTTGGAGAAGTGCAGCCTTACTTATTTTTTTTTAGTGTTTTCTATGTTTGTTTTGGAGGCATAAAAATGTGCAACTTTTTTGTGTTTAACTAAGGCTGTCAAATGATTAAAATATTTAATTGCTATTAATTGCAGTTTGTTCATAGTTAACTCAAAATTAATCGCAGATTAAATGTAATTTTTCATAATTAATAAGTGTATCCCAGACAGATTATTTTTCAAGTTTTAATACCATGACTGGACAATTACAATTTAATTAAATGTTTTTAAACATTATGCTTTTTTAAACAACTCAACACAAAAAGAACACAAACACGTTTTAAAGAGAAAAAAAAATACCTGCAGTGTGTTGGTGTCTTGCCAGATTTTGTATTTTGTAGGAATATAGAATTTGTATTCCTGCTTTAGGAGCACTTGCATTAAGAAGAAGAGCAAAACCATGTTTAGATACCAGTTTCACGCATTAATAACACAAAATAACTATTTTGTACTCCCATATCTCAATTATTGTGTTGAAATCTGGGGTAACAATTATAAATCAAACATCCACTCTATGTTCTTACTTCAAAAGAAAGCCATTAGATTTGTAAATTAAGCAGATTATTATGCTCATACCAATGCTCTTTTTTTATTAAATTAAAAACAATAAAACGGCATGATCTTTTTGACCTCAACACTGCTATTGTGACGTATAAAGCTCATAACTGCATGCTGCCTTTGTGTCCACAGGAGAGGTTCAAACCCAGGGAGAGTCCATACGGCCTTAGAGGTTCAGCAGTCTTTCAGAAAGCAAACATAAGAACTAGTTTAAAAAGTAGATGTGTTTCTGTCAGGGGGGTTAATCTGTGGAACAGCTTGGATGATGCCTTAAAATGTTACAGTTCCATTCACGCATTTAAAAGAAACTTTAAGACCAATGTTTTAGAAAAATATATCGCTCTTTAATCAACACCAGTAGTTAATACATTGATCAATGTTTCTTACAAAACTAAATGTGGGACATAAATAATAATGGAAGTGTAAGTATTCATATATAGCATATTATTGGTACAAATGTTTAACCAACACATGTACAAGGATATTTCACGTGTCTTTACTGTGTATATATTTGAACAGTGTTCATGTTGTGTACAAGGGGTACCGTATTCATAATATGTTGTGTGAAGGAAATTTCCACATTTTCTATGAAGCTCAAGATCAGAGCCCGGTTTTCTCCTGGTTTTACTACATCTTGTAGTTTATAGGTTTAGGTTTAAACCTCCACCCCAGATCACACCTCACTCCTACCCACTTCTCCAAAGTTGGCTGGCTCAGGGTGGAGGACAGAGTAAAACAACTTGCACTGAGCCTAGTCTATAAAATCCGCTACACCTCCCTGATACCAAAGTACATGTCAAACTACTTCCTTAACGTAAATGACCGCCATAACCACAACACCAGGGGGAGCTCCACTAACCACGTTAAACCCAGATTCCGATCTAACAAAGGTCTTAACTCATTCTCCTTCTATGCCACATCAATATGGAATGCACTCCCAACAGGTGTAAAAGAAAGTGCATCTCTATCCTCCTTCAAAACCGCACTAAAAGAATACCTCCAGGCAACTGCAACCCTAAACTAACACCCTCCCCCTTCCACATCCCACCTCCCCGGATTGTAAATAATCAAATGTAAATAATCAAATGTATATACTTGTTCTTATGCTTTCTGATCACTCTATGTCCACTACTTGCTGTACATATCCTACCAAGTCAGACCTACACTGTTTCAATGTCCATTTCTCTGACGATGCAATTGTTGATGACCGAAGTGCTGATATCAACCAAACTTAACCCCCCCGCCCCCCTCCCACATCCCACATTGTAAATAATGTAAATAATGTAAATAATTCAATGTATATACTCTGATGATTAACTTGTGTGATGACTGTATTATGATGATAGTATATATCTGTATCATGAATCAACTTAAATCGACTTAAACAAGTTGAAAAACGTATTCAGGTGTTACCATTTAGTGGTCAATTGTACGGAATATGTACTTCACTGTGCAATCTACTAATAAAAGTCTCAATCAATCAATCAAAAGGTGAAATAAGTGCTCAACTTCAGCCTAAACTCTTTTGGTCTGTAAAATTGTCAGTTTAGGAATGTAAAACTGTTTGTTTATTTTGCTGACCACTGACTGAAAAAATAATAAACTAAAAAAAAAAGTAAAAGTAAAAGTAAATGTGGATTGTTATGATGAGGTAATGTAAAATGTGATATTCCTACCTGAATAAATGCTTCTGGTATGCTGTACTTTACATGTTGTACAAGTTAATGATTAATGTATCTGCATGGCAATGTTTTAACCCTCTCCATTTATTAATACAATGTAATATTCAACCTGTTAAACATTCTGTAATTGCGGACTAAACATCTTTGACAAAGCATGATCTTATTGTAAGACCATGTTTCGTTGTTTTGTTGGTCGGACCGGATGTGAAGCGTAGCGCTAATATCGTGAAGCCAGACCTGTGTGATTGGCATATTTTGGGACGGCGTGGCACAGTTGGGAGAGTGGCCGTGCCAGCAACCTGAGGGTTCCTTGTTCAATTCCCACCTTCTACCAACTTCGTCACATCCGTTGTGTCCTTGAGCAAGACGCTTCACCCTTGCTCCTGATGGGTCGTGGTTAGGGCCTTGCATGGCAGCTCCCACCATCAGTGTGTGAATGTGAATGTGTGTGTGAATGAGTGAATGTGGAAATAGTGTCAAAGCGCTTTGAGTACCTTGAAGGTAGAAAAGCGCTATACAGTATAACCCATTTACCATTTGTTGAAAGTCTCTGATTAAAGGCCTACTGAAATGATTTTTTTTAATTCAAACTGGGATAGCAGATCCATTCTATGTGTCATACTTGATCATTTCGCGATATTGCCATATTTTTGCTGAAAGGATTTAGTAGAGAACATCGACGATAAATTTCGCAACTTTTGGTCGCTGATAAAAAAAGCCTTGCCTGTACCGGAAGTAGCGTGACGTCACAGGTTGAAAGGCTCCTCACATTTCCCTATTGTTTACACCAGCAGCGAGAGCGATTCGGACCGAGAAAGCGACGATTACCCCATTAATTTGAGTGAGGATGAAAGATTCGGGGATGAGGAACGTGAGAGTGAAGGACTAGAGTGCAGTGCAGGACGTATCTTTTTTTGCTCTGACCGTAACTTAGGTAAAAGGGCTCATTGGATTCCACACTTTCTCCTTTTTCTGTTGTGGATCACGGATTTGTATTTTAAACCACCTCGGATACTATATCCTCTTGAAAATGAGAGTCGAGAACGCGAAATGGACATTCACAGTGACTTTTATCTCCACGACAATACATCGGCGAAGCACTTTAGCTACGGAGCTAACGTGATAGCATCGTGCTTAAATGCAGATAGAAACAAAAGAAATAAGCCCCTGACTGGAAGGATACACAGAAGATCAACAATACTACTATCAGGAGACACCGAACCAAACACTGGACCTGTAACTACACGGTTAATGCTGTGCCGCCTGTCGAAGCCTAGCAATGCTGTTGCTAACGACGCCATTGAAGCTAACTTAGCTACGGGACCTCGTCAGAGCTATGATAAAAACATTAGCGCTCCACCTACGCCAGCCCTCATCTGCTCATCAACACCCGTGCTCACCTGCATTCCAGCGATCGACGGCGCGACGAAGGACTTCACCCGATCATCGATGCGGTTGGCGGCTAGCGTCGGATAGCGCGTCTGCTATCCAACTCAAAGTCCTCCTGGTTGTGTTGCTGCAGCCAGCCGCTAATACACCGATCCCACCTACCGCTTTCTTCTTTGCAGTCTCCATTGTTCATTAAACAAATTGCAAAAGATTCACCAACAAAGATGTCCAGAATACTGTGGAATTTTGCGATGAAAACAGGGCTGTTTGTATTGTGATACAATGTGTCCGAATACTTCCGCTTCAACCATCGACGTCACGCGCAAACGTCATCATACATAGACGTTTTCAACCGGAAGTTTCCCGGGAAATTTAAAATTGCACTTTATAAGTTAACCCGGCCGTATTGGCATGTGTTGCAATGTTAAGATTTCATCATTGATATATAAACTATCAGACTGCGTGGTCGGTAGTAGTGGGTTTCAGTAGGCCTTTATAGTGACTTAGGACTTCCTTTCTA